>NC_090925.1:59556559-59881837 GCF_040938575.1 Ambystoma mexicanum | reverse complement strand
CTTCTCTCCATTTGAGTTCCATGTTACTTATATCCCGGGAACCTCCAATTTAAAGGCGGATGCTCTTTCCAGGTCCCTGGAAAACGTGGAAGGGACGCCTTGTCCAGATCTGCCACTGATTTCTCCTTGCCATTTTTTGCTGGCCTTATCCCCTCACCTTAAGTCCATCGCGGAAGCCACTCGGTCGGATCCAGAAAGAACGACCCTTCTTAGTCGGCGATTGGTTTCAGAACGAGATGGACTGTTGTTTTTTCAGAAAAGACTCTACATACCTAAAGGAGCTGTTAGAAGGGGCATTCTACATGGATTCCATGATTCACCCATAGGAGGACATCGCGGGGTCAGAGCCACTCGAGAGTTGATATCCCGACAGTTCTGGTGGCCTGGTTGGGCGACCGAGGTCCAGAAGTACATCGAAAGTTGTCCAATTTGTGCCCAGTGCAAGGTTCCCAGAAGACGACCATTGGGTTTGTTAATGCCCACTGAAATAGCACCCTATCCGTGGCATACAATCGCTACCGATTTCATTGTGGATTTGCCTCCATCAGAAGGGTACACCTGTATAATGGTGGTTGTGGACAGCTTCACCAAACTGGCCCATTTCATCCCATTCCAGAAAATCCCTACAGCTACTCAAATGGCTTCAGCATTTCTGCACGACATTTACCGGTTGCACGGCCTACCGGAGAAGATCATATCGGATAGGGGAACCCAGTTCCTTTCATCATTTTGGAGTCAAGTGTGTGGTCATCTGGGAATACATAGAGCTCTAAGCTCAGGCTACCACCCACAGACCAATGGGCTAACCGAAAGGACCAATCAGACTTTGGAGGGGTACCTCCGCTGTTTTGCCAATGCCACACAGTCTAATTGGAAAGATGGGTTAGATCTGGCAGAAGTATCCTACAACAACACCGTTCATGCTTCCATTGGAGTCAGCCCATTCTTCTGTTCCACTGGTCTACATCCTCGATTGATGCCTTTTCAACCTGTTCCGTCTAGTACTGTTCCCTCTGCTGATGGCCTGGTCTTACACATCCGGGAACAACAAGAACTGGCACGCAAGATCTTGAGTGAAGCCAAGGATCGGATGAAGAGACAGGCAGACAGGAAGAGGAGTGCAGAACCTAATTTCCGGGAGGGTGACAAGGTGTGGTTGTCCTCAAAGAACTTGCCCCTTCGCAACCTGCCCGTCAAACTGGCCCCTCGATATTTGGGGCCCTTTGTTATCACCAAACGGTTGTCCTCTGTGGCCTTCCGTCTTCGCCTACCCCCTTCTTGGCGTGTACATCCCGTTTTTCATGTGTCCCTGTTGAAACCCTATGTGGTCGATAATTACGGCCGCACCTCTCCTCGCCCGGCCTCTGTTCTGGTGCGGGGCGTCCCAGAGTTTGAGGTACACGAGATCTGTGATGCCCGTTACCGTAGTGGGGTGCTCCACTATCTGGTTGATTGGAAGGGGTACCCAGCTTGTGATCGTACATGGGAACCGCGCCAGCACGTGCATGCACCCCGGCTGATACGTGAGTTCTACGTACGATTTCCCTGGAAACCTGGGGCCCTGGGTCTTCCTGGGAGGGGGCATAGTGTCATGTCACGCGGGAGACTGGGGTCTGCCGCTCCCATTTCCTCCTGGCGAGTCTACCGCGCGTTCGCGTCTGGGGACTCGCCGGGAGGGGAGCGACTGGTTACGGGGCCGGCGGCCCATAAAAGAGGCCGCGAGGCAAAGCGGGTCGCGTCTCAATGCGGTTCGCTTCGCTCGCCTCGTTGTTCCTGCCTCCAGCACTTACCTGTGGCCTGTCTTGGGCCAGCCTGTCTCCAGTCCTTACCTGGGTCCTGTCCTGGGCCTGCCTGCCTCCAGTCCTTACCTGGGTCCTGTCCTGGGCCTGCCTGCCTCCAGCTCTTACCTGGGTCCTGTCCTGGGCCTGCCTGCCTCCCGTCCTTACCTGGGTCCTGCCCTGGGCCAGCCTGCCTCCAGCTCTTACCTGGGTCCTGTCCTGGGCCTGCCTGTCTCCAGTCCTTACCTGGGTCCTGTCCTGGGCCTGCCTGCCTCCCGTCCTTACCTGGGTCCTGCCCTGGGCCAGCCTGCCTCCAGCTCTTACCTGGGTCCTGTCCTGGGCCTGCCTGCCTCCAGTCCTTACCTGGGTCCTGCCCTGGGCCAGCCTGCCTCCAGCTCTTACCTGGGTCCTGTCCTGGGCCAGCCTGCCTCCAGCTACTACCTGGGTTCTGTCCTGGGTCATCTACCACCAACTTTGTATCTGGGTCATACCCTATGCTAGCCTGCATTCTCCTGTTCCATCCTGGGCACGTTTAGACAGTTCCTTATTTGGCCAGACAGCAAGCTCAACCTGACCTCACTCTTTCCTGTCTTGCCTGACTCCAAACTTTATCCTGTGTACCATTGGAACCATCAGCACCAGCCAAGCTCCTTTGCCAACTGCGAATACCTTTTCTACCAACTGTCGCTGCACAGAGGTTCTTGGAAGATTCATGGTCCTGACAACAAGCTCCACCTGGACTATGGTTCCATCCATCTGAGCTTAACAATCCTCTTGTCACGCATATCCGGAGAGTGCCTTTCGTGACATTAGGAGTTGGTCCATCCTCCACCCAGTTCCTCTTTTGGGTGGTGGAGAGGCTGGTTCCTCGTGCCGCTAGTTCATCAGTTCCCGGACTCCAGACTGGCGAGACCAACCACCAAGACTACAGGTACGCGGTCCTCTCGGGCCAACCAGCTTGACAAAGGGTTTCTAACATAGGCTAACTTCTCCTTGCCATAGACCTGCGTCCACAGCTCCTGGTGTGAGCTTTCTCTCACCTACTTTGTGTTTCTGAAATACAAATCAACATGTTCATGTTACTTGCCCACGGGATGACACAAAGCGCTTTGGGCTTGTTCCTTGATGCCTTAAGTGTTTTTTAAATTACGTCTGGCCTGTAAGGTGTTCTCAATGATGTAACTTTTCTTCCTCTCTGGGTGACCTAACTCTGCCCCAACATTCTTTCCTGCACAGCTAGAATGATCTTATAGTTAAAGAGGTCCTTGAATGTGGTCTCTACTGAAGTCCCCCCTCAGTCTTCTCTACATCTCCTTGACACTTTGCTGCATGCTTGCTTCTCCTCCCCAGATCACGACCTTTCTCTCAGGCTGCTACTGTGCCTGTTTCTCCTCTCTTTCTCTTTCTCTTGTTCCCCCTCAGAGCGGGGAATCTGCACATCCGGGGTTCTCTCCACCTTCCACCACTTTTTTCTCTCCCTCTCACTTTTATGTTTCTTGATTCCTAATTGGTCACCTCCTTCTTAGTAAACACCTTTTCCCTTCACATACCCCCATCCTCTCCAGCTCCATCTTCATCCTTTCTAGCATTATCCCTCTCCAGCCCTGTGTGCTCCTCTCCAACTCCCCTTTTCCTTTACGGCCCCTCTGAGAACCCCTCTCTCCAGCCTCCATCTCTGAACCTTCTGCTGCCTCTGCCTCCAGCTCTCTCCTGCTCTGCACATCTGCTGCCACCACACTCCTACTCCTCCTTGCACTGCTTTGCAGCTTATGTAGGGCCATAGCCTTGCCCCTGGCTTTTGCCCTCACTCAGTTGGTCTCCATTGTGGGCAATTGTATGAACAGACATGAGTGGGTGCCTTCTGCTTGGATGCAGCTTTCCTGTCACTCTGAGTCCCACTTCCTCTTGGCGTAGCCGCGTCAATCATTTATCTTGTCTTCCTGCTTCCTCTTGGCGTGGCCGCGCACAGTCTTCATCTCGACTTCCTGCTTCCTCTTGGTGTGGCCGCGCACAGCCTTTATCTCGGCTTCAGGCTTCCTCTGGCGTGGCTAAGCACAGCCTTTATCTCGGCTTCAGGCTTCCTCTGGCGTGGCTAAGCACAGCCTTTATCTCGACTTCCTGCTTCCTCTTGGTGTGGCCGCGCACAGCCTTTATCTCGGCTTCAGGCTTCCTCTGGCGTGGCTAAGCACAGCCTTTATCTCGGCTTCAGGCTTCCTCTGGCGTGGCTAAGCACAGCCTTTATCTCGACTTCCTGCTTCCTCTTGGTGTGGCCGCGCACAGCCTTTATCTCGGCTTCAGGCTTCCTCTGGCGTGGCTAAGCACAGCCTTTATCTCGGCTTGCTGCCATTTTTAATCTTTACTCTGCACATGCATGGGACACAGCAGTCTTGAAGCGAGCAACACATTCCGAAAAATTGACCTGCTTTTGTGGCTCATGTTCTGAACCCTGTCAGTGGAATTGTGTTAGGGTGCAGTTCTTGTGCATACCGGTTTGACATATCTATCTTTTTCCTGGGGTTTTCATGATCCCCACTCTTGCCGACTGAAATCCTTAACACTAACAAGTCCAGGTGGCACTCTTTGCCCCGCACCTCCTGCAAATCCACACCATACAGAATTCTTACAGGAGGAGTAGGGGGTTCACTATATTGGGATATGATTATGGTCAGTGGATACCTTCATTTCATGATGGTCCCTTCAAGGGGCCAAACTCTGATATTTGCCTTCTTGTGACAAGCGCCTGTCATTTAACTGGGACATACTGGGATATGCTAGCCGGTCATCCTTGCTTCGCCCCAGGGCACAACCTGGCTTAGCAGGTGTTGGCAGCCAGCCCTCATGGCTTCCCCACCTTTCACCCCAACTCCCAGCCAGGGGACCTTGCCACAAACTCTTTACTGTTAGTCTATGCCCTTATCATGCAATACCTGATTTGGGTCTATAGTACCTTTTTGTGTTCTGTCATCATTCATATTTGGTGCAAGCATTCGTGCGTTTTCCAAATTGATATTGGACAGTTTTTTATTGACCCTCTAGCTCATCTACAGTTTGCAGCAGTACACATGTTAGTATAGGGATGCTCCCCAGGAATGTGTAATGTTGTCACAAACATGGGTGACCTCTTCTGTGCTCTTATATGTACATCCTTGGAGCTGTGTGTCTCAGCTTTGCTCCAAAGCACCAGGGATTCAAAGGGCAGGATAGCTCCAGTCACCTTCAATACATCTAGAAAGCTCCTCTTTTAACATATTTGCATTAACCTCATCCATATTTTGGAGTATATACCCATAAAATCCTTTGCCCAAGATCACACTATTTGTTGGTAAGGTAATGATGCTGAAATTTAAAACAGGGTCATCTGTTTCCAAAGACAACAATGACGTCACTGGTGCTCCTTTCCTGAATAAGTTGCTGTTTTGGAAACCAAAGTGAATAGTTTGTGAAAAGTTTAAGGCAGAGTGGAGCAGAGGGATTTGTTTCAAAACACAAGTGTCACACATTGTCTGGTTAATGTTTAAAAGTTCATTACATCAGCCAGACACACTCCCTTGCTGGGAACTCCCACATGCTCTTGAAACTTTGCTGTAGAGTGACAGGAGGTATTTGTGTCCAGGGACCAGTAATGGTTTAAATACAGGGTGCTGTGAATGCAGCTCCCACACACCTCTCGTGATCACACAAGCGCTAGCCGTGAGGCAGGAGCATCTGTTGCACCTACAGGTTGGTAGGGGATTTGGTTTCACGAAATGGCCAGTTCCAGCTTGTTGTGATAACTAGCTTTGAATGATTTGGAGAATTGAGAGATCTTGTCATGACTTTACAAGGGGAGGACGGGGGACTGACGCAAAGTTTGAGGGCTGGTAGATTCCTCTGTGTTCCCCAGAGGAACAGGGGTGAAGGCTGGCAGTGACTGGGTCAGGGCTGGATTCCTTTTCCTTACTAGACGTTTCACTCAGAGCCAGTGAACATGTTCCCAAGGTCACTCAATGAGAAGGCGTCCACATTATGCGCACGAGCATGTCCGACCCCTACAATGCGACCCCCGTGAGCTTGTCTGCCACACCAGCTCCAAACTGCAAACATGCATTGAAAAGAGCAGTGTGGCTGTAGGCCAAAGATATCCCCCTGTGATTTAATGACGTGTGTGCTTTATTGCCTTGTGGTCCTGCACAGGCGTCCAACTGGACCTAGGACACACTTCCAAGTGCCTGCTTTAACAAAAGAGAAAAGTACATTCATTCATGAACTCAAAATTCTCAAATATATCACCTGCTGCATCGGGCAGTTTGGCCGCTATCAGTGGCCATTTTGAGTTTTTTTCGTGCTAATTCGAATACACCCTTATCATGGAGGATAACCCGAAGGATTTGTTTCATCGGTGCTGTCAATACTGTCGCCTAATCGTTGGCTCCATTACACTCCTTAAAAAGACCGCAGAATCCGCTCAATGATTGATCCGCTGGTGACCGCTGCTTAGAGCTACCGAAGGTGCGCGGTCGGGGCGATTGCTGTTCCTGACTCTATTTTGTCTCAAATTCTACCTTTGCTCATGCACTCTGATAAGAGTTAAGAAGTCCTACCTCAAACAGGAGTCACATAAGTGGAATCATTAAAGGTTACTGCAGGTGGTAGTCTCGTTTGTACAATGTCTATTGATTTTGGGAGCGAAAAGTTTGTTTTGCGAATACGAAATAAATTCCAATATGACCATGCAGGTATGTCTTGCTCGATAGTCTACGGTCCCATGGCGGGCCTTGGAGGTACCTGCTGGTGCCGCCTACTCCTTTATACAGCTCCAGACTCAATCCAGGTCTTGTCACGTGTCTCCTCTTCATTTGAGATGTTTTGCGGCTGCTTCGTGTTACGATTTCTGCTGGAACCACATATGTGGTGGGGATGGAACCCCGGACGGCAAGCCATGGCTCAGGTGCTTCCTCTGGAGCAGCATCACTGATGGTGAGTGCATGACAGGAAGCCTGGGAGGTGGGGGGGGGGCACTATTTCTTGTTTAGAGTACTTGGCCGAAGATTGAAGATCTTGGTGGTATTTCGATCATTTATAGGAGGTGGTGAATGGGAGTGTACCAACCAGATGATGGTCTGCAAGACACGTCTATGATTGTGGATTGACTCTGGATGGCTTACACCTCCCGTTTTTTATTTGTTATTAAGAATGGGTGTACCTGTGGAGTCTTCCCTGGTCCTATTGTGTGTGAGCCCTCTGCCCTTTGTGTTAGCTGGTCGCCAGGTGGCGACACTATGTAATATTGTGTTCTGGTTTTGTTCCATCGATTGCTTGCTCTAGTTGATTGCTGTGTTACTTTTACTGCACTCACTTGGTATAGGATTGAAGGTTCTTTAGCCACCTGCTCTATGGGTAGACCCATCACCTGTTTGGCAGGGCCTCTTAAGGAGCTTAGAGGTACTACAGGCTGCTTTAAAGTATGGAGTAAATGAAATCCCCTCGGGTTCCACTGGGGGAAAACAATCTCACTTAAAGTTTGCTTTTCTGACATTCCCTCAATGGATTACTGGAGGAGTGTTTGCAGAACATATGCCATGCCACCCGCAAGCTGTCCACCGGTCTCTGTGGCCATTTATGGGCACCGGTGGACTATGCACGTAGGTAACTTTGAGGGAGGCTCCTTGAAGGCGCGGGACTACACATTGTACACCCCTGCCCATCACATACACCCTTCTGTATCCTCTACTTCCGGGGCACTGGGGATATGGGAGAAGATGGCATGTTGGGAATGGCCATAGGAGAAATAGCCATTCCAGAACACTGGGACTTGTTACTGCATCTGGAATAGAATTGGATGATGAATACTCTTTTGCTAAAGGATGAGACATGTGTGGACTGGCCCAGCAACGATATAGGGTCTTTTGTTAAGGGGGATGAGGGTTCTGTGCCCAATTTCTACAATCTGTGGGATGGTTTTGAACTGGTGATGCATGGGAAAAGAATTGTCTTTACAGCGCCAGGGGAAAGAAGATAGATAAGAACGCCTGGAAAAGATGAATAAATGCAGAGATCAAGCTCCCAATCTGAGGAAGCTCTCCATCACTTGAGAGGTCACAGGGAGAGGTTAGCTTCGCTGTTTGACACTGAGAGGACAGGCAGACCTTTGGAGAACAAGGTGAAAAATCAGGGAAATAATCAGCCCGCAAGTAGGAAATAAGGACGCCTTGCAATGTGACCTGATAATCATGCCACTGACATCAGAGTCTGGTGAATATTAAGCACCACGAAGGGCATATGTTATGTTCTTCTGTTTCCTATGACACGCAGCAATCTCGGGCCACTCTCCAATGTCGTGAACCCAGACAAAGAGCTACTAGCTGAAAGTTACCGTGCACACTGTCCCCCATTATGGGTACCGGTGGGCAAAGCCTTGCAATCACCAAACAAGAGCATGGTTAATGTTATTGTGGAAGTCCTTTCTCAGGCACCTCAGCTGAATTCTAAGCTTGCCAAAGGGGAAAGCCATAGGGGGAGCCGGCAAAAGGTTAAGGGAAGGATTATTGCTGACCTTACACAATGTCGAAGCAGCTTAGACTTCACCCGTTGGGTAGAATCTTTTGATAACTTTGTGGTACAAGCCCCTCCTATTAAGATAGACAATCAGTGTCAAACGGATGAGACTATTGCCCGAAGCCTTCCCCTTATGATGAGCATAGCTTGCCAAACCAATGGCGCAGACTTTGAAGACCCTATTAGAGAGGGTGGCAGGCAATGCCCAGATGACCCCCTTGGGGGTACCAAGTTGTCAGTAAATGTAGTACATGCTGGAAATAAACAGGGATACCACGTATCGCACCGGGAGCTTTGAGGCCACCTCGCCTGAGAAGGCAATTTATATTAAGAAGCCGAGCTGCCTGTGATCCAGGACCCTGACCTAAGGGAGTGTTTTACAGACCATAGGCATTTTATATTGACTCGTGTTAACAGACCTGGGCAGCGGGAATCCAGGCGATCCTTAGGAAACAGGGTCTTCCCCTGGTTACAGGGAAGAAGGGGGTGTGGGGGTATTAGAATGCAGTGAGGAACTCAAGTCCAGGATTGAGCTACAGACACTAATGTTCACTGCCTGGTGCTAGGATGTGGGCAGATTAATCTCCCTGCATTCATGAGCCGCTGCAAACTCTGCACATTTGCCCTCTCACCTCTAATGTTAGAATTATTCTGGATAATACAAGCTTTTAGTTGAAATGCAGCATGCCTGGGATCTGAAACTGTTAAAGTGTAAGAATTCCTGGTTGCATTTGTGTGATTAGTGCCTTTATGCCTCTGGGCCAGTTTGGTCCTATGTAAATAAAATAAAATGTATTTGAGAGCTTGCCTCTTCCATTCCTTAGGCCAGTGCTGACTTGATTGATGTGATGATAAATGCAGATTCTAAATGGTCTGCCTTTAGAACTGTATTGGGCAATCTCTGACGTTTTGGTTCCTTGCCTGTGTAGATTATATACCGGAATGAGGTCAGGTCGCAGTGCAGAGTGCAGTGATCGCAGTGATGTCAGTGATCTCACTTATCCGCAAACCAGATAGAGATGCTGCTTCATATAGTAACTATTGACAGATAATGCTTATAAATGCTGATGCGAAGATACTTCTGAAGATTTCTGCAACTTGTATAGAGAGTGTGTTGGTCTCAAATGAGGTTTCGAGAGGGAAGGTGTGGAACTGACAATAGCAGGTGGTTACTCCATGATATATTATCCATCTGCAATCAGCGTAGTGATGTCTCTGGGATGACAGCCATAGATGCCGGAATGGCCTTTGACTAGGTTAACAGGGCTGATCTTCGTCATGTTCCAGAGAAATTAACATTTGGAAGAGGATTTAGGACAATATGTCAGTGTTTATACAACATTACAGGAGCACACATGCCTGCAAAGGCAATGCTTCTGAAGGGATGGAGCCTGCAACACTGCACAGCGCTGGCTAAACCGCTATTGCCTCTTCTCTTTGATCTTTCAATGAAACATCTTTTGGGATAGTTAGACAGTTTCAGGAGCTCAAAAGGGGAGTAGTGGCTGGGAAAGAATTTAAGACAATCCCGAAAGCAGATGATTTATTGACCAGGATTGTAAATCCTAATCATTCCTTACCTCCTTTGTGAACGTTCTGGAGGACGGCTGTCATGCGTTGCGTTGCAAGGTGACTTGGGCCAAGTCAAATGGTATGCAATGTCCTGTAGGGCTTCGAGAGCAACTTAGAACATGCAACCTCAGGTGGAATGGTGGTGGGATCAAGTAACTAGGGGTGCCTGTGCATAGCTCTCTGCTTTGATAATCACATGAGAAAAGTGTTGGATGGGTTGAGGGGGGATGTTAGGATCCCCCTACAATAAAGCCTCTGATGGCTCTGGGAGATAGCTAAAACTCTCTATGCAACAACTTAAGAAGTTGAGTAAATATTTCCTACTGGAGCAAACACAAAACCTGAACTATTCTACTTGCAACATCCACTCTTGGAACAGAGCTTAATGGACATCACTTTCTGGGACCAGTGCATTCAAAGTACATATGAGTAATGATATTATGTTGAAGACATGTCTAGTAATTAATGGACAGCACTGTCCATGGCCACCTCCAACCCACAGTATGGACTTAATGTATTTATTCTTTTTCAGTGGGAAAAGCATTCCATGTAAATGGACTAATTGATTTCACCTGGAGACAACTGTATGCTGTAATTGACGGCACCATTAGGACATATTGCTTTTTTATCGCATGAAACCATTTCATTCACACATGTTGCTGGTGTGCTAGCACCAACACCTCTGCAAGATCATCCACTTGAAGCCATCAGGATTCCAGCGTTACTTATCCAAGGATGCAAGCCGGCTTGCTTTTCAGTAGGTTACCAAACTCTATTCATGTGGAAGGAGTGGGAACAATGTCGGGGTGAGTGAGTAATTGGGGTGGAAAGAAACTTGTATTCTACCCTTTCTGGGAATTGTCGTCCTGTATTTATAATGACCTGCACTATGTGATGCTCAAGGATACAATGGAGCTTCTTGGCATGTTTGTAACTGTAACTTGTAAAGTGATGGGGCTCATTCTTACTGGGTCCAGTTGGTGCCTGTGGCCACTTATACAGGGATGGGAGATGATGTCCAATGATCCCTGGAATCACTGAAGACTCAACACAATCTTATATCCTATTTATATAGCAAACATGTTAAGAGAATGCAGTCTCAACAGAACACCTGCCTACGTTACAGTGTGCGTCAGGGCTAAGGAAGTGGGTTTGCAGCACTGAGACAATTGAGATCAGATTTAGATCCAGAGGCTGAGGCAGAGTCGTGACCAAACAAAGCCGCCAGCCACTGTTTGCCCCAAAGAAGGCTGCGCCCACTATACCTTCAAAGATTAATATTGGCCTCACGCCATGCTGGAAGATGGCATCCCATACCTGCACTTTCACTGGATGGTCCAGCTCACTAGGAAGGCGCCATCTCTTCAGCAACTACAGCCCTTTGGAAAGGAGAAGTGTGATTGATCATGTCATCAGTGAACAGCATGTGTGTTAGGCCTTGCCTGCTTCACTTCAGTCTTTTGCATGTAAGACCTGCTTCTCTGTGTTCATTTCATGGATCTTGCATGACAACCTAGTAGATAGCAAAATTACACTTTTACTCTATTGTACATCAAGACTGCACATACACACTACAGTAAACATATATTTCATTGGCAACACAACTGTTTCCTCATCATCTTGAAGAGGAGAATCAATGACTGCACACACACATACACACCTACACACACCTACACACACACACACACCTACAAACAAGTCAACAATTACACTAAAGCAATATGAATGAACATGCTAGTGTTCAGAACCAGCAAAGATATTTAATTCCTCATATATAGTAAAGTACAGACTCACCCCTAACAGAACACCCGGCAGCAATGATGTATGTTGATGCCTATCTATCATTTTCTCTGGGTGCTCATCCCACATCAGTTTAATAATATGTTGCAGACTATGTGATGACAATTTTGAGGGCTGAGAGCCCTTTCAGGATTTCATTAATGATAAATCATCACCAATATGTTACTGCATCTTAGCGCTCACCTTTGGCCTGATCAATTTAGTCATTGTGCAGTACTAAAATAATGAGCGTGCAGCAGAGTTGAGTAGCTCACAAGAGTCAGTGCATAAAGTAATTGTTACAGAAAATGTTCTTTTGAAGGCTACAACGTGGGGAGGAAGAGGATCATCTGATGCTCACCAGTCTGGAATTTAATTGTTTCATTCAGCACATGGTTGAGGGCAGCATTTAAAGCAACATGCCTCAAGTACTAGGTACACTTGGCTTTTGAATCCTGGCCAGACAGAAGTCAATAGGCATGACCACAACCACAACTATCAATCTGTATTCCGAGCATCCAGAGGCACGGAAACTGCTGTTCTGAACTCCCGTCAAGAACTGCTCGCATCCCTGGATTCCAACTCCCCAGCTGTCCTTATCCTTCTTGATCTCTCCTCTGCCTTTTGACACAGTCAACCATTCCATCCTCATACAAATGGTCCACGATACCCTTGGTGAGCACTGGTTTCGATGACATCCCTCCTTACTGACCCGCTCTTCCCAAGTCATCCTGAGCACCTTCTCCTCTTCTACTTTCCTCTCCACCTGTGGTGTCCCCCAGGGTTCTATCCTCTCACCCTGGCTCTTTAACATCTACCTTGTTCTGCTTGCACGCCTCATCTCATCCTTCTCTTCCAACTTCCTGTGTAACGCAGATGACACTCAGCTCTTTTTCAAACTCCCTGCCGTCCCTCTTGCACCCGCCATCATCCCTGGCTGCCTTTATGCCATCAAGTCCTGGTGCACCGCCAACTATCTCTGCCTCATTGCGTTGTAGAACTGAGATCCTTCCTGTGATGCTGGAAATGCAGTGCAGGGCCTCCATGTCCTTGTCCAGTACTGCCTTATCATGTGTGTTCTGTATTGTTTTCCACACAAGAGTCCATGTGGGACTCCTGGCGGTGCTGGTCTTCCTCTCTTTGGTTGTAGTGAACAGAACCTGGGGATACCCTTACCCACCCATGGGTTGGGGTACAACCCTGTACTCCTAGTGTATGTTTTTGTGCACCGGTGTGTGGCCCACAGAGCACGGTATGGGCTAGTGGCGGCTCCATGCTGAATTGACAGGTGTTCTGAGTATCCTCCATTTTGGGATACCCAGGCCCTGCCATTGGAATCAGTTGATTCCTGATGTGAGACAAGATGACTCCTGTGGCCTCTTGCTTTCCATTACCTGTTACTTTGTTTTCCCGAAGTCCTGGAAATCCCTGACTCTGTCCCTTCCCCTGACTGGCTGTTGGGTGGAAGTTCCATATATGGTATTGGGAAGTCCAGGCCAGACTGGCTGGAGCCTTCCCAGTGACTGTATGTTGTGTGTACGCCCATGGGGATAGACTTGAATGAATGGAATTTGTGACCAATATACATTTCATATTATGGGTGTCTGGTATCTGTGTGTGTGACACAAAGAATGAGACAGCCCTGTCCGAAACTGACATGAATGCAGTGTGGTGTGCTGAAGGGATGGGTGCTTGTCCCAAACCACATTCCGTGTTGTGAGTGTCTGGATAGAGAAGAATGGCCTGAATATACTGTGAGCCTGATTGGCTGCCTGCCTGCATGAATGGCCTTCTGAATGATTGGTTGCCTGAGTGTGACCCAGCAGAAAGAATGAGAGACCGAACAGTATATCTGGGGACCTCTCACTGACTGGAATTGTTCAGAAGCTGAAGTCGAAACTGATGCATAAACCTTGAACCCAGCTGGACGAGAAGAATTACTGCTGCACTCCTTTACCAATCTGAAAGCTGCTGTGTCTCCAAGCACTGATCCAAGAGAGGACCTGGCAAGGAGACCTCTTCCCGAGCTACGAGGGACCATTGTGCACCAGCTAATCTTCACCAAGGCTCACTGTAAGTCAGACCCTCGAAAGGCAGCCGCCGAGGAATCTGAAGTGAAGCACCCAGACATCCAAGTCCATCGTCGTTGACCAGGGTTCGCAGGTCTGCTATAACTGCTGGAAGCACGTCGAGTCATGTTGCCCAGAAGCGGGGACAGCTTGACGCCTTGCTGCTCAATGACTGGAGCTGCAATGCTCTACCTTTGCCTAAGACATTTGAGACGAGGACTCTCTCGGCTTCATTGTCACCCACTTAGTCCAGCTTGAGAAGTCAAGGTCGCCGACTGCAAATGAGAATCCACCAGTGGGTTTCCCACTACCCGAAGTCTACAAAGACACCAACAAAGATCCGAAAGCCAGCCGTGGTCGAGTCCCGATTGCTGATGCAGAGCGACAACGACCCAACTCCCTTGCTGGGCCTACATTCTTCATTGATCTGCTTTGCGGCCACAAAATCTTGCCATTGCGGTACACTGCATGCCTCATCTTCACAGGACATCCACAATCGTTCATCGACGAGCACCGCGAGGATCGAAGCTGTTCCCTCAACAACAGCGTTCACCATTTCTTCTTCAAGAACCTCGACGACCCGTGGCTCCTGCCTTAAAGGGAGTTCAGTCAAGAAGGGCCCGTTGACGACTCGCCGAAGAACTCTGCTAAACCAGGTACATTGGGGTAGTAGAATTTTTAGAAGGAACCAGGACTATCTTGAGCATATATGGACTGGGCTTGTTGATATGCTTTATTTACAGGTTGCCCAGTTGGGGGGATCCTCACACAGAAATGCGTCTAGTGGTAGGGACCCAGTATTCTGCCATTGCTTGATTTAACTTCTCTTCTTTCTTTTGTCTAGTGTTGATTCATCTTATTATCTGATTTATATTTAATTTGAACTGTTAGCAGTTGAGGTATTTCAAAGGAGTCGATAGATGAGAGTGGTATCGTGTAGACATTGTACATATTTATCATTTTAGTATTGCCTGAGCACAAAGTGCGTTATTTTGTGTATATATTCTGAACCTTATTTATATAAAGAACTGTGTTTTCACTAACATAGTGCGTGGACATTCCTTTTGGGGGCTCAGGGACTACAATATACTTAAGAACCAGCAAGCATCACCTCCTGAGAGCTTAGGCCTTGATTGCTCGACCATAGCTACCCTATAGAGAATCGTGACTGGGGTGCTCTTTGCTTCTACTCTGTGTTAGGCAAGATTGTATGCAGTACCCTTTAGGTGCACTACAACAACCCTGACCTCCTGGCAATAGGAAACCAACCTTTGGTATAAGTCGACCTACACAGGTTGGTAGTGTGGCTGAGCAGCCATCTCAAGAGGGGTCAATGTGAGCTGTAGGGGAATTACACAGAGATTCACAGTGACAAGTATTCAAATAAACACTTACACACAAGGTTTCTTGAATAAACAATTATTAATTTATTTATCAGTCAGTTAGAGTACGCTTTCTTCACAAGGGAGCAATATAATAGTAACACTCAAATACACTTCAAAACACACACTCTTAATATTCTTAAATCAGTAAAGACCCTTTTGGGATGCCCCACAATCACAATCTACACCTTCAGGTGACATCAATAGCTAGGGTGCTGGGGACATTAATATCTTACTGTTGCATTTAGAATACTTTTAGAAATTGGTTAAAGGAAAAGGTTATTAGAACAAACAAGAGATCACAAATATTCTTAAGCAGGCAAAAACTTTTAGATCCACTAAGCAGAGTCATTCAGTTATAATGGTTAGGCCAAAGTCAATGGGCAAAAGTCTTATATGGGCTGAAGCACTTCTGGTAGGTAAGTAGAAAAGTCTTTGCACAATGTTTTAGAAGTCTTTGAAGAAAAGAATGAATCAATGTAGGGTCACAAGCTGTTTAGACTTGTGAGTAGTAGAAGATGCGAGCAACTCTACACTGAGAGGTAAGTTCTCTCAGACTTTACAATACCTTTGTATTGAAGAAAAACTGCAGCAGATGACTCAAGTTCCTGTGCAGCTCTGCAGATCTCCCTGTTCCTTGCCTGCATTTGTGGGGACAAGAGGGAAGACGTCTGGGACTCCTGCACTACAATGGGACGGTCACTGCTCGCAAGCAGCAATCTTTCCAATAAGTGGCACTTCAGTGTTTCAGCTCCTCGCAACTACCACAAATAGCAACACTGCGGTTTATGGCTGTCGAGGTGGACTTTCCTTGCTTCTGGGGTCCCGCACTCTGTTGAGGGGGCTCAGGCTCGGTCAGTCCTGCTTCCTGGGAGTCCGGAGGATCTTCCTGGAGCTCTTCACCAACTTAAAATCAACGCACACAATGGTGTGTTCCTCACCCTGGCTATTCGGTTTCCAGAAGCAACTCTGTGGAAATTCAACCAGCTCCGAGAGAATGTCCAGGTGGCTTACTTTGGAGTTGATTGGTCCCATCAACTCAAGGGGAGAAGTCGTCCTTGCAGGGGCTTCTCTGTCGATACCAATTTGGAGTTTCAGCACATCAGTAGGGCTTCACCGGGCAAACCAACGGTCCAGGAATTGCAGCAGGTGTCCTCTTCAAGTTCTTCTTTGGTTCCTTCGTCCAGTGGTCTACTCTGCCTTCCAATCAAAATAACCTCACCTTTTATTCAGTTCTCTCCCATTCATTCCAGCCTAGCTGTCAGTCACCCAGCAGGGTGGCTCTTCTTGCCGGGCAGTCAGCTGTCCAATGACTACTGAGTGCATGTGGGTCTCCTAGGAGACTAAGCACAGGGAGTTTCGGGCACCTCCCTCACTTCCTGCCCACCCCAGACACCCTGGAGCCATAGGTGGGCTTCACTTCTGTATCCCGCCAAAGGCAAAATGATCAAAGAGGCCGAACCCGCAGAGTTTACCTCAAGAAGGACCTTTCCACAAAGAAATGGCGAAAAAAGAAGACCAGGGCCATTTTGACAAAAATGGCTACCTTGGGTACTTTACTGCAGCTGTGAACGCAGCCCGCCTAGCTTGAGTAATATCTGTCCACCCATCCATTTGTTCTGAACAAGCGTTAACTCATCATCTTTTTCCTTCTCCCCTTTCCATCTCTTAGTTTCCCTTTCCTTTCCTGTCGATATGTTCGACTGCTCATGCTTCTCTTCTTTGTCTTGCAGGATTTTAAAGATCTCATCTTTTCTCTTATTCTCCTCTGGGCTATCGTCACTGCTATAAACGAGAGGTTTGTATGTTGGATTACTGTACCTGTCCCTGCTTTCAATTCTTTTAAAGAATACAACCCTGCTTCTTCCATACTATCGTCTTTTACTTTTGGTGAGGTAAGGGGCTCTGAAGGCTCAACACCATCCTCTTTTCGCTGACTAAGCATCCACTACTCAGGTGGGGGATCCTCTCTCTCTTCCTGGTAGATCTTCCATACCTCTAGAATAGCTAACCTTTTCTCTAATGTATTCCCTGTGTACGCAGCGTGCAAGTATGTGGTCATGTGTTGCAATACCGCTTTTGACAGGGATCCCCCTTTTGGCCACGGCATGAACCTATTATCTGCGGTGCCTTTTACCCACTCTGCACTATACTGTTTGAGCTTGGGCATGTGCTTTGGTAGTGTCTTACACCAGTGCATAAGAGGAGGTTCTCCCATGATGACAAGCCTCAATTGACTGTCAATACTTACCAGATTTATGAATTAACCTGCATACTTTTTACTCAAATCACCACTTTTCCAATGTTCTAAAACAACAAATATGAGCGTGCACCAACAATCGCCGCTCAAACCTCCAACAAGCCTCCAATTTCTTAAACTATCTCTAACTCTGGATTGGTACCAACCTCTTCACTAGGTAGATACTTATAGCTCCTTAATTCTTTTCTGAATGACTTCACAACTTCTTTCTTTTTTCAATATCTCTACTCAACAAACAACACAAAGACTAGTCAACTTTACACATTTAAATAAGCATTTTGAGCACACTTTTTTCCTTCTTCTAGCCTTTTCTTATACCCTGCACAGGGTTTGCAACATCACCACACGCAAACCTGTTTTCATGCTATATATTTCACTCTACTCTGACTGGAGTTTGAAATGTTTCCTTCTGAAGATCCCTTGAGCCAGGACTCTCTAGGGTAGGCGCTATCTCTATCTTCACACAATTGTTCCCGTTACTCAAAATTTACTACAACCATGTCCCCTTAACTTGCTGTTCCCCTTAGTCTACTCACCATTCATTCGTTGATCGACTCGAGGCCTTTGATATTGTCTCCTCCTCCAACCGACCACTTCGCCTTCTGTCCGCAGAGCGTGCATTGGAAATCAGGCAGGGATTTCATCAAATGGGGACATGTCCACCGTCTCAGTTCTTCTTGCAAGATTTCTTATATGGCCGCCCTCCACAAGAAACCCAGCAATCTTCCTGGTAGATGGCAGAGGATGCCTGATCGTCCAAAATACTGGAGCTGAACTAGTTTGGATCTTTTTGAACCGTCCGCAGTGCTTCCACGTGAGCTTTGGGTAACACACATGCTTTGGATGGGATACAGAACAACTCTGACACCAAATAATCAAACCAACTCAGGAAGATGGCATATCTGTTTTAACATCAATTGTCTAAAACAGGGAATTACAATGGACATCCACGGACATCGCACAAGCTGTCTCATACACTTTAAAAAAAATCACATTTATATGACAAAAATTCATCATATATGACGTCATACTACATGGCAAATACGAGAAACCTACGACAAGTTGTGATCGGCTCAAGGGGAACATCTAAGTATATTTTCTAAAATGGGTTGGGTTGTGATTGGGTCTCTGCTGTTAGGTGGACATCTTGTGCCCACCTCTAGTGCATGTCATCTTCAACATTATTAAGTACACATTGGAGTTCATTACGAGTCCGGTGTTAGCCGTGCCGGTAAAACAGGCAGGCTGCCGTCGGACCATAGTGATTTACCAGCAATGGACTTGCCGGATTAACCAGGGCATTACAGCCCCGGTGGTCTGGTAAATCCGGCGACGGCAATTCTGTTAATCCCCATTCCCATTGAGTTCCATAGGATTCCATGGGAATGGGGAGGACGGAAGCACTGGCACTGTGTGCAACAGTGCCGGTGCTTCCATGAAACTCTGCGGGTGGGTGCCGTCCCGCCTCCCACGTCTAACTTGGCGGGCGGAACGGCACACACCCGCAGAACTCGCAGTTTGCTGGTCCAGAAACAACGGCGCCGGTAGGCTTACCAGCACTGTTGTTTCCAGAACGGCAAACTTGTAATGAGGGCCAGTGTCTCCCTTGTTCCCTCACTGCCTTGAAACGCTTTGTAAAAAAACTCTGTGTATTGGCACTATATAAATAAACAATCAATTAAATTCAAATATATATTTATATAGTCAGTGAAAAAACTTTGTTAAAGGCACATTATGGTTATGTTGCACTAATAAAAACCTATGACAATCAGTGAAAAAACTTTGTTAAGGGGATGTTATGGTTACAAGTAAAATTAAAAAAAGAAATTCGCCAGTTATATTAAGCTAGGACACCATAACTCATGACACCGCTGTGCGTTGCTAAGACTAACGCCCAAGACATCCAAGATTTATTTATTGTGCATTTGTAAGGCGCTTATACATCAAGTAATTTGTGACTTCACTGATGACATCATTGATGACATCACTGTGCCTTCCTGTGAGGAAGAAAAACCTTGGTGTCATTTTCGACTCCACCCTCTCCTTCTCGCCCCACATCCCAGACATCTCTAAGAAGTCCCACTACCAGCTGCACCTCCTCAGAGGTATTCTGCCTTTTCCTACTTTCCCCCTAGAAGCGGATTGTCCCCAGAGTCCTGGTTATCTCTAGGCTGGACTACTGCAACAGCCTCTTTCTAAACCTACCTGCCTCTACTCTTCAACCTCTGCAACTAATCCAGAACCGGACTGCAAGACTTCTCTTTGGCCTCAAGCCCAGGGATCGCATCTCTCCAGCCCTGAAATCTCTTGACTGTCTCCCGGTGGCTGCAAGGATGAAGTTAAAGACCCTATGCATTGTCCACAAGGCTTTCTGGGGCTGGGGACCACACTACATCCATCTCACTCTTCCTAAACACTTTCCATCTCGAGCCCTTCGCTCCTCCACCTGCAACTCTCTGAGGGTCTGACACTTTTCCAGGCAGAGAGTGGGTGGTGGATCTCTCTCCTAGAACAGCCTCCCTGTCTCTCTCAATCTTCGCAGGACCACCTCAGGTTCCGAAAGCAATTTAAGACCTTCCTTTTTGTTTCTGCTTTCTCTCGCTCTCCCCTGCTGACATACTTGTCTGCTGCGTTAACTGGTTGTCTGGCCGCCCTCTGAACATTATGGACACCAGGCTTTACATGACCATTAGCCCCTGCACTGCCTGTGGGCATACCTTGCACTTAGGGTATGTGCATACCAAATGTACATCTTTATACAAGCTCACTATTTTTGCACATGGCCAATCATCTCTGGACAAGAAAACCTTTACAACAGTAGGCCTAATCTAACAAACTGGTGCCACAACCACTTCAGGCCACTATACTGCCTATGTCAAAAAAACAAGTGTTGATTTGAATGTAACAACACTTCTGTTACGCCAAACAATAGGTTACCAGCAAATCTAACCAATGCCTAACTAATATTCTTGCAACCCAAATGTACTCACTAAAGTATAGTACAATACACAGTTAGAATACGCCAATGGGTATCTAACTACTTTAAACATAACCTTCATTATAATACAATTCAAATATGACATCACAGTTATTCTTGCACTATACATCCAGTCTACTACAATACTACTACTTTTAAAATCCAATAGAGTTAGAATATGCCACAGGTTATCTAAGTACTTTAAACATACCCTTAATTCCAACACACTTAAAACATGCTGACCAAATATTCCATAATACTATAACAGTACTTTTAAAATCCAACACAGTTAGAATACGACAACGGGTATCTAACTACTTTAACCATGCTCTTTAAATGTCCTATCACACTTAACGCACATAATATATCCGTGCTAACACACACACGTATTCTGTAACAAGTATACTCTTTAAAACCATGTAAATGCCAAAAACCGTATGTAAATACAGTTAAATCCACCATGGATTTTATTTCCCAATGACCCAATGATTACTTCATGTTAATACAACAACAGTGTGGGAATGGTGTCAGGTTGGAGATTGCCTAGACGTCTGGAAGGACCCGGTGTGAGTGCCTCACATATTTCTGTTTCATTCCTTATATATTATCCGTTTTATACCATTCATTCAAGTTTTTCATTTCTACAAAAGATTTCTTTCAAGTTATCTTAAAAATTGAAACAAGCTTTTATTATTTAGACATAGCTATTCTTTGTGTTGTCCAATGCATTTCGGTCGTATAGACCATCTTCAGGGACCAATTTCTACAAAATATATCCAAACACAATTTGTAAGTGATTGACAATTGTCTAATAATATCACATTTAGGTGTGTTTATACAACCGCTGTATTCACCTGCCTGTGTTGTCTATTGTTCCTATATTGGCTTCATATCTTTTTGTTTCTTGGCTGTGCTGGTCTACTCTTGAATCTAAGTCTTAGACCTCTGGGATTCATGGGTGATCTGGGCTTAAAGGCATATGCTTTGTCTAGTGATTTTGCTTTCCTAACATTTTCAATAAATGAAATGGTACATTAGTACCTTGTGAAGACAAGGTGAACTCATGTGACAGCTGCCACGTCCTGTTGTCCTATGGATATATCTGGCAACAGAAGGTGGAGGAAAGGTAGGTATTGGGATTTAAATGGCCCTTGTGCTTGATTATTTTATGCTGGGTGGAACCTCGTCTTAGTCTATGGATTTTTCCGGCACTTACCTAATTTCTGAGCACTTCAGCTGCCTCTGGACAACAGTATCTTTCTGGGGTGGACTTCTGTGTCCAGAGGCTGGCTTTAAATACAGGGATAATTGAAAAAGATGGTGTTGGTGGTTGGAGGTGCGATGGTGCCATCGTATGCCGGCCGCCATTTTGTTTATTTACACGCACTTATGGATTATGATCGTGTTATTTTGTCTATTTTTACTTCTAAATTGTGGGCAATGTGTTTCATGTATTCTGCTGTGATAAGCACCATTAAGGAAATGTGGTGGTGTGGAATGTAATAAATACATTATTATGTGAGGGTCGCTCTACTTGCATTTCTTTCTATATGTAGTATGTTGTTGCAGGGAAAATACCTTTGCCTACAGTCGGACGGTAGGTATCTTGGATCACTGTATCCAGTTACAGACATTTTACACAGTGTATTCAAACTCCAGAAGATATGCAGGTATGAAATTCTTTGCAATGTGAGTCATTCATTTTATACATATTTACGTGTGATGGTTACATTGATGAAGGGTGACTTTTCAGTTGTAGTGGTGTGTGTCTTGGTTGGGACTCGCAGAAACTTCAACAATGTGTCACGATGGTAAAGCCTAAGATGGTATCCATATTTTTCTTTGTACATATAAAAGTTCTTGTCAACAATTAACCACTCTAATGCATATGTTGGCACGTGCAATGGTCATATTGAAGTACAATCAGGGTTGCTTGTACAGAAATAATAAGTGCTCCTGATGAGGTTCACAGATAGTTTAACAATGTAATCAAACAGTGGATGGTATATAGGCTTTCTTAATACATATAGGCTGTTCTTAATATATGTGATGGCACTCAATCATTTCACACTCTGATACATATGTGGGATGTTTTTACCCATGCATCCGAGCCCTACCACAAAAACTGTGCAGTGCTGGCATTGAAAACATCATGATAGCCAGAGCTTCCCAGAAAATGCCCAGGGAAATGCATGAAGAATAGGCTGCCACCCATTTTTGCCGATGTTATGGGCACAGAAGGGCACTGCCTAAAACCACCATTGGACTACCCACACAGTAGCCTGAAACCATCGGGAATGGCAATGCTGATTGCCAAAAGCAACCTAGAACTGTGGGGAATTCATTTTCTTAAATCCCAAAAATGGTTGCATTACCAGTACTCACCACTATCAGAAAGCCGGCGTTTTAAAACAACACCAGACATTTGTGTAAAGCTGAATAAATGTACCCAAAGCAGGCCAAATAAAGACTTACTGAGAGGTGGATACAATGTAAAGTTATATTCTGAAGTGACTTGAATGTTCATAACAAGACTGGCTGAGCTCTGCAGGTCTGCAGCAGCCTAACTGAAACTGGATTTAAAACTACCAAAAATCGAAAATGTTGAAATTAACTGAGTGACCTACTTTTGAGTGTCACATAGTTTGTCACTGTTAAAATGTCATAGTTTTGAACTTAGAATCAGCATTCTAGCTGCATATGTAAAAATTGTCTTGACTTAAACTGGGGAACAAAAAGTGACATTTTATCTGAAACCTGGCTTAATGAAACTGAATTCTGCCCACCAGCTACCCCCGACAGCAGTTGAGACTTGCACAACAGCTGTGTTCCCAGGCCTAGCTGCCTTTTGCTGTTCCCACCAAAAGGGATATGACACTTCTCTGATTGAATTACCTGCGCTCTGCAGGAAACTGAACAAAGCCCTGTCCTGACTCAGGAAATGTTTTATTGGGGGTGTCGTAAAAATGGCTTCCTCTGAACAATGCAACCCCCTTCACCCAGGCAGATGGTTTATTGCAGGGGTCGTAAAAGTGGCTTCCTCCTGGAAGGAAAGGGGAGGAGCACTGCCTGTGAGAGCAAGCTGGCTTGGCAGAACTGGAAAAACCAGAAATTCAACCTTGTGCTGGGGGAAACCACACCCCTTTGGGGCCAGAACATAAATCTAAAAAGATGGATCATTCATAGAGCGGACTTGTGATATCATTATTCTTGTGATTTTTCTGTGCACATTTGAAGACGTGGTAGGACCCGGTGGTATGTTCAGGGGGTTTTAGCGGAAAAGAGGATATTACTCTAAATGTATGTATGTTAAAAATCTGACACTCCACCACCTAATGCCCACACACCATGGGCACATCTGTGTAAATGCGGGGAAAAATCCAATATTGGTAACCCGACTAAAAAGTGAAATATGTTGCCATTTTTGAACCCAAGCTCCTAGGAAGAGCAGATTTGGGACAGAGACTACCACATGTGATAGGTAATATGTACATGCAATGACAAACCACTATGGGCCTCATTACGACCCAGGCGGATTTCGCGGTGCTAAATGCACCGCGAAGCATGGCGGAAAGCCGCCGATAGCGCCATGGGGGTTGGCGGATTTACCGCCCCATTCCGACCTCGGCGGAGCGGTAAATCCCCAATCCCCATTCTGCCCTTCCCCATTCCCATTTTTGCCCCATAGGGTATAATGGGAGTGGGGAAGGAGTTAATTACGCCACCGTAAAATACGGTGGCGTAATTAACAACGAGGTCCCGTAGCGCCATGGTTTTCTCCGGCTGGTAAAACCAGGCGGAGAAAACCTCCATGGCGCTACGGGAACTCGTAGTATGGCGGAGAGGTACGCCATGCACTACGCTGGCGTAATACCCTCTCCGCCAGGGTCCTAATGAGGCCCTATGTATTTGAGAAATGTGCATTTTGAATCAAATATAGATTTGTGGGCAAACTGACCAGGGGAGGATCCTCTGACACATAAAACCAACAGCATCACTCTGACTCACAGTTCCTTACCCAATCAGGGGAGAGGGGAGAATTGGGCCAATGACAAGTTGAAAGAGGGGCTGGCTAGTGATGCTGCACACACACCCACTTTCAAAACACATAAAAGCAGACAGTCAGGACAGATAGAGACATTCAATTCCATTTGCTGCGGAGCATGCTGATCGACGACTTCACATCCAGAGATCCAGACTTCAAATCCATCAATCTCCAGAACCTGTAGCAGTACCTAGAAAGCAGAGCAGTATCCAGAATCCAGAGAGGCTAGACCAGCAGAGCAGAGCTGACCCAGACCGCTGTTAGCAGAACCAGAGAGCTGACCCAGATCACTGTGAAGAGACCCAGACCAGACCGGAGTCCAGTCCAAAACCTGACCAGATCCGTGGCGAGGCCTAATTCAAAAATATATTGTGAGTACCTAGCAGAACTGTGCAGAACCAATCTCTCAGTTAAAATAATATAATTCAATCTATTTTAACCTAATCAGAACTGCCTCCTAACTGTCACCTGTCATTTGCAAAGCTGTCACTTGTCATTTTCTATCTGCAAGCTGTAACCTGTCGCTTTGAACTTTTAAAATTTCAAATCCGAAAAACTACCTTTATTTAATCGTCCGTATCTCTGGAACCGTGTGTGCTAGGAACTTGGTTTAACTTCCCCCTGAAAGCTTAGAATCTTACCTTTCCAATAAGCCTACTCCCTATACTTTCTCCGTAATCACGATTCTCGCACTCGTGAATTTTACCGCGATTTGCGATTTGGTTAAAAATCCAGCCACGTGTGAAAACAGCAGCTTCCTTGCTTTCCTTGCTAAAAATTCGTTTGCCTCTTAAGAACCATCCCTGAATCATTGCTAGAGTGAGCCTGGACTAATATTAACTAGATACCACTCACCCTGAACCTCTAGAGGGAATTAAAAGCATTTTAGCATATTTTTCACTTCATTGCCAGCACATATAAAAGCATTTTAGCATATTTTTCACTTCATTTCCAGCACATATAAAAGCATTTTGGGCCTGTGTTTCAAACTTCTGTAGTCTAAGCTTGCTGGGGTGAACTGAATTACATTTGATTGCATTTCTGAGAACTGTGTGCTTCCCTTCCATTTCCTTGCATTGCATAAAGGGGGGAGTGGATTGCCAGAGAAAAGTGATCACATTGTTTTGCTGAAATCCTATCAAGTTATTTTCTGTACTGCATTTCATTCCACATTGCATCCATTTGAAACCATAAAAGTATTGTTGCTATCTTATCCATCCTATAACCACTCATCATTGATTATAAAGAAGTGTGCTAGTGCCGGACTATCCATTATTGATTACTGCTCAGATTAAGTGTGATATTCAATTATTAATTTATTATAAAGTGTGATATATATATCTATTGTTTAAATTATCAAATAAACCCTTTAAACTTGCAAAACAGAACTACTTCTTGGCTCAGTGGGGTCAGGGGGATTCCAAGAGAGGGGTGTTATATAGGGGTAGTCATCCAGAACGCATGAACTGGACGCAAAGATATATCAATAAGGGTTTCAATTCAGTATCCCAGACTAGGCATTGACTTAGCTGTAGTGTTGAATTGAATCCTCTTACACACACGTTGGCACCTCAGCTGCACCACATGATGGTACTTGTTTACAGCTCAATCTGTTTATTAAAGAAAACATGCCTGCATTCCACATTCATTCCTCCCGGATGTAAGGAGTTCAATCTTTCTATCCAAAAGGTTTCCTTTTGGTCAAATAATTTAAGGATGCTGTCCTCCCGTCTCTTTTATCAATTGGTTCTAATATTTGCAATCTCATTTGAGATACCTGATGCCTGGATTCTAGGAAGTGCCTTTTTACCGGGGATCTCATGTTGCCTGTCCTGATATTGGACCAGTGTACGTTCCACTGGAGTTTGGCTTTCCTTGTTGTTTGTACAACATAATATTTCCCACATGGGCATTTGACACTGTACCACGCACAAATGTTGTACCAAAAATAGTATATACAGTGTGCTTTTTATGAGGGTCAAAAAAGTTAATCTATATGTACATTTGTATGCAATTAAAGGTTTTAAACTATCTTGTTTAACTAATTATACTGTTTGTTTCACAGAAAAAGAATCAGAGATTCCAGCCTTATTACCATATACAACTAAGTATCCATACCCAGTATTATACTACAGATTCCATAAGCAGTATCCTCATTGTAAAACGATTATAAATACTATATACACTTCAATTATATAATTCCACCATATTACAAATACCATATTACAAATCCTGCAGTACCTATAATAACTATACACATATTACTGTAGCCGCGGCCAGTGGCCAGATTCTCTGGGGCATGGCCACAAGTAAAACAGATTTGTTAAGGCTGACTAGTTTCTGCATTTAGGCCATCATTTTCATTTACTTTCTTCAGGTTCTAAACCTAAATGTTTCGGTTGAATGTATGTATTCATTCGTAGATGTTAATTCCAGCATTGTATATTTTGCATCTTTTGCTTCATGTTATATCCACTTATGGAATAAACTCATACCAAGTAACTTTGTGCACTAGCTTTTCCATTGCGCTCGATATCATGCTGTGAGCGATGATCCTCCTGTCGCTGATAGATATACATTTATCAGCTTGAACATTCTCAACCAAATCCTAGAATTTCACTGGGGCACTCACATGGCACCTTTCTCAAGTGTTGACCCCTGCATAGATGGTACCCTGGCCACAGGTGTGAACTGCAGTCGGGTGCAACCTGTGTCTGCAGAAATCCCCTGTCTCTCTTCTCCTCTCAAAGCCACCATCTGGGTCCTGATGTGGGGTTGGGAATGGCGGAATTACCTTGGGGGGGTCCTCTGTAGACCAACCCCCCTAGACCTGAGGATCCCTCTTATCTCACTTTACAATCTCCGATAAAGGCCTTCTCCCCATAGTACCCACCCCAGATCTTTTATGCTGTAACACAGTCTTTGATAGCATGGGGCACATAACAAAAAAACTACAAAATAAAAACAAATGCAAATGCCATCATAAGTGCTAGTAGCGCAAAGCGTGATTTTTGGGTGAAAGAAGTTCACATAAAAACATTTGGAATGATTTTTAAATGATAAGATAGCAACAACCGAGTGAGAAAATACATTTTAAAAAACTATAGATGAAAAGGGTAACATGTCTCAGAGCAATTGAAATGAGCACTGAACATTGGAACAGAGCATGTATTGTCTTAACCGCTCTGCCATTAGCAGCATGCTTATTGACCTTGCCGGCTGTGGAGGGAGGGTCATTACCACACCGCTGATGGCAGTGCGGACCACAGAGTGACTGTGGTGTGGGGATGGGACGGAAGTGGCTGAAAGTGGGCAGTTAGCGGGCTGGGAGCGGTGAGGAGGAACGACATACAACGGAAGGACAATGGACAGAGAGGAAGGTGAGGTGCAACAAGAGGAGAGGTTGGGCGTACAGGGGGAGAGGAGGTGACGCTACAGCAAAAGAGCCCCATGGCAAGAAGCACAGCAAGGGGGTGGCGGTGCAAATACATGTGCCTTAAGAGTTGTGCGGCAAATGGCGTGAAACTAAAGAGATGGATCCCAAAGGACACTACACACTGCAGAATGCTTGGAGAATGCCTTTACAAATTGGAATCCCGTGAATTGTAGTCTCTGGTGTGGTGGAATAGGGAACTATGTGTGTGGGGATTAGTGAGCCAGTCCTGCTACTAGTGGATGCAATACCGGATGTGATCATGTTTGCGTGCTTTAAAATTGTCCATAGGAAGTTGGAATTAATGTTCAATGCTACTGAATTTGACAGAGTTTGGAAATGAGATTTAAATAAAGCACATGTTAAGGGTCCGTTTCTTTCAAAAAGGGGCATTAAAAGTAGCACAGAGGACGCGCTATTTTTACACGCCCCATTCCTGGAACTATGGAGGTCACTGCGACAGCTAAGGTGACCTGCTACTTTCCAGGGTGGTGTGCAGAATCGCAAATGATGTGCTTGCAGCACCCTTGCATACATTAGTGTATGGGTGTGTACCAGTGCCACCAATGTATGAAAGACTCCCATCACCCACTCAAGGGCCTACCAGCGTCAAATCCTAAAAATAGGTGGAAGCATTTCTACCCCGGTTTGAAGGATAGAAATGCAGGTGAACCTGCAACGGGTATTATTATTATTACAGTTACAATGTGTGTATCCACGAATATGCTGATGACACACAGCTGTATATTAAAATCTCTTCTGCTGGGGATATAAGATGGTTGGGTGAATGCTAACATGATATTGAGAAATGGATGGCATTGCACTTTTTAAAACTAAATCCTTCAAAAACGGCGTTCCTTATATTCTCTCATGCTGAACCAAATCCATCTTTTGTTAAATGGTTTTCCAGTTAAAATATTTTAGGAGTTCCTTCAGATTGGCAAATTCGGAAAAATCATTAGGCTTTATCTTAGATGCACACAATTAATTACCCAGATACATTATTTCATGAAATTAGTTAATTTTAATTTATTTTCATTAAGGGTTCCAGTCCTCAGCAACACTGGTAAGCTTCTCCAGCTTTCCCTGGGCTCTCACCATCTGCTCTTGTCTTTCGGCGTCTCTGCCATGTTGATTTCTCCCCGCACTTTGGGTCCCGTCTGGACCATGCAGATGGTCACCTTCGCTCTCCAGGCGTTCAAATCTGTAGCATGTCCTCTCTGCACGACTTCGCTCTCAAGCTTGATGCTCCTCTGGGGCAAGAGTGACACTGAGGAGAGTCCTTCATCAGTTTTTATGGCAGAATGACTCTAGAGTTTCGGATGGCTAGCATGTTGGTCTTGCTTTCATGTAGGGCTCTTCATTGCCCTGTTCTTCCTCATGTCAGTACTTTTGGAGTAATCTATACTCACTCTTCCCTCACTCTTCCTCCTTACTGTATCTACCTGGTAGACAGGGCTGCTATGTATGAGGTATTTAGCAGAAGAAAGAGGCGACAGAGAGGGTGGGGGTGCTTAGGCCCTATCCATGTTGTTGGGTGGGCAATGCCTGGCAGCATGGTGGCATGGTGGTTTATATACTGTGTTCTCCCTCTATAGTTTTCACCTCCCATGGGATCCTCCCACTGAGTACCACCCGAGGGGGACTATCGGGTAGCAGCCTCACCCCCCCTGGTCCCATGGGAAGTGTCCACCTCCGGGGGAGAAGTGACACCATCAACTGATTTGTCATAGTACCTATTCAATACATTGAAAGTCTCAGGAGGTACCAGAGGACTGCGAAGCCCAGATTCTGTACGGCTCGAAGTTTCTAGATTTAAATGTATCTGAATTCTGAATCGGTCATTTACAAAGCTACAGTAAAATTATGTAACGCCCTCCCTAGAGAAGTACATTTGATCAAAGACTACTTGAAGGTTTGGAAAAAACACTAAAAGTGTGATTTTGGAATTCTGCTGTCAGCCTGGTTGGCGGCCCCCGGTCAACATCAGCAGCATCACGCCACTGCAAATAAGGATGCCCACAAGTACAATGCTTCAAATCCAAATCCTTTATTAAACTAACTGCCTCCGGTTCCCCCGACACGTCACTTCCTCCATAATGGCCCCCACCCTAGGTTGGCTTTTACATGATGACCCTAACCCCTAGTGTACCAACATGACGCCTCTCCTTTTCTTAAACCTCCCGTCAGCATAACTTAACCCATCTCTTCAATTGGTCTTACAGGTTTCATCTTGGCCCTGATGGGCCATCCACCAGCCTGCAGGGCGTGGGGCTCCTCCATGACAAAGTCTCCTGTGTCTCCCACTCTTCTTCCAACACCTCACTGTCAGCTTGGTAGGACTCCTCCGAGTCACACGAGCTCGTGCTATCCACGGTAGTGTCTCACGTATCAGGCTCCTTTATATATGCTTTGAAGTGAGATGCATTTCTAGTGCTTGTCTTACCCCCTCTGTCCTCCTCTGTGACCACAGTACTTTTCACTTGGTTAACAGTAAGAACATTCGGGGCAAATGGGGTGTCTTCTTTCCTGCATTGCGTCTGGCGCACCACCACTCTGTCACCGCCAGTCCATGAGTTCTCTTGCGTCCTCCTCCAGGCATACTTTCTGTCGCAAGAGCTTCTTGGTGGAGACTATTCCCTGGTGAAATTTCTGAGCCAGGTCGACGACCTGCTGATGCAGAAAACTGTGTAGCACCATCTTGTTTCCTTTTATTAGGATGTGTCCTCCATGGCCAGAAGTTCATCCATTACCAGAGTGAGGCTCCTGACGTTCTCCTGGATGGAGGGGTCAAGGTGTCTTGCCATGTCCATCGCATGCTTCATCGTCCCAGTTGCAAGGCAGCATATGATGATGGCCAATGCTGAGTGCCAACGAATCCCGCCAGAGTGTTTGCTATGCCACAGGGGATGGTTTCATTTGCTACATGACGTAGTGTAGATAGGTCTCTATCGAGTGGGCCAGCCGGGGAATACCAGTGGGATGGCGCGACAGGTATCTCCCGGGTTCTTATCTTTCCCTGGCCTGTGGCAGATTGTGAATTGGTAGTCATGGAGACAGAGCCCTAATCTCACAATGTGCGGAGGAATCCTTGCTTTCAGGTTGCCTGATGGTCTGTAACAATTGTGAAGGCTTTGCCTTATAGGAACAGATAGAAATACTTGCAGGCCCAGACCGCCGCCAAACTCTCCTTCTCTGCCTGGGAGTATTTCTGTTCGGTGCCGGACAGGCTGCAACTCGCATATGACACAATGTGGTTGTTTTGTCAAATTGAGCTAAAATGGCACCTAGACCCAGTGGACTGGCGTCTATGGTTACCTCCGTCTCCTTGACCAAGCTGAAATAGGACATGTCTGTGGCTGAAGTGATGCTGGGCAATACTGTTTCAAGACTGTGCTGGTACTTGGGGGTCCACACAAAATTCCTGATTTTCCTTTGTGAGCTCCCTGAATGGTGCGCTCATTGTGGCATCATTTTCCACGTACCATAAGCAGTAGCAGGTCAGCCCAAGGAAAGACCTCAGGTCAGTCAAATTCGTTGGATGAAGGGTGTTATTTAGCGCTGCTATTTTGTTTGGATCGTGCTGCATGCCTTGTTATGAGAATATATGACCAAAGAATTTTAGTGTCTTCTTCGCAATTGTCTTTGTTCAGCCTAGCACCGACTGCCTCTAAGGCCATGCAGCCATAATATATGGTATTGCCATGTTCCTGTGTGGGATTGCCAAAAACCAAAATGTCATTGCTATAATTGAGGCAGTTTGGGATATGTTTGATGACCTGATGAATTTCTTCCTGGAATATCTTTGCTGCAGAGAACGTTCCAAAGTTTAGCATCTTGTAGCAATATAGTCCCATGTGGGTCACGAATGTGGTGATATAGTGTGACTCTGGGCAAGCTCTAGCTGATGGTAGCCCTTGTTGAGGTTTAGTTTAGAGAATACTGTCACCCTATTAAGTTGATGGATCATGTCTGTAATCCGTGGTGATTGGTGTTGTTCTCGGTAAATTCTCACTCATTTGGCCAATGCATGTTCACGCAGAGCGTTATGGACCCCTCTGCCGATTATCTGGTGACTGGCACTATTGGTGAAATGCATTGCGTGGGCCCGACTGCAGGTTCGATGATGTTTAGGTCTAGTAGCCGCCAAATTTCTTTCTCCACCTGCTTCTGGCTATTGAATGGGATCCCTCGGGAATGTTGAACAACTGGTTGGATAGACAGGTTGATGTGCAGCCGTACTTTGCAGTTGCGCAGCTTGCCCAAATGCTTCAACAGGTTGGGGCATGTCTTTACCACACCGCCATCTGTGCCCAGGTATTTGTCTGCCATCGGCTGGTGTAGGATGTGAACCAGTTCCATGTCACGTACGATTCTTCAAATCCAGATCTTTATTAAACAAATTTGCCTCCGGCTCCCCCGGCATGTCACATCCTCTATAATGCCCCCCTTCCTGGCCCCACCTTTACATGATGAGGCTAACCCCTAGTGTGCCAACATGACACTGCTTTTAGGAATTTTGTTATTTTTTATGATAGTTATCATTACATAAGCAAAAGTTGACGCTAAAATTGGTTGTGGGTTGGACTGGATAGTGTGACATGTCCTTATCTTTTTTAGTATGTATCATTGTTCGTTTCATAAGTACACTCTTATTTATATGAAATGGTAATTTGAAAACAAATCTTGGTGGCCGGGTTATAGATTGATTGATCCTGTTCTTTGTCCTTATTTTGACAGTTACATGGGGTATTGCCATTAGCTCAGGATTTTATCTTGTTTTTAAGTATATATTGTTTGAATTTGATAGTGTATAGTTATTGTATTGTATAGCGCTCTGATGAAAGAGCTTCCCATTTAATTGCTCTGCCGATGACAAAGAGAGTGTTAAGTATTTGCAGTTTTCTTTTGGAGGCCTTGCTGATGAAGGATTGTCCGGTGATTATATATCACAAGAATTCTCTCGTTACAACATTGGTCACAAGCAAAGGTTGTGTGGTGCGGTGCCACCACGCATATGCCTATTCCTTGCAGCGTACCAAAATTCAATACCCAAATATAATAATAATAATAATAATAATAATAATAATAATAATACTAATAGAAATCCTAGCGATTGAGCTCTTTCCTATAGACCCGGAGGACATTGGAAAATTCTGCTGACTCTGGGACAATGATGGAAAGCAGGCATCCATAGGCTGGCTGCCTTCCTACCAGCATCTCTGAAAAGCTAGTCTATGATTTCTCTGTGTCACGGAAGGCTTGAAAAGGACGTTTAGGCATACCAACCTTTGAGCGACTTCTATCACGAGAGGAACCTGCTCCACCCGTTCCTGCATAAGATTTTTTCATGCTCAAAATCACTCACCAGTGGGCTAAGTGCTCCACCATGTCCCTTGAGTAACCTTGCGCAAGAGGGATGGCCACAATAGAGGGGGCCTTATAGTGATGGTCATTTTTTCTCATTGTAGATTGTCCCTGATCGGGACCCACCGCTGGTGGCCCATCATTGCCATTGCCATTGGCGTTACTTTCATTATTAAACCGACGTGCTAGAAAAATTGAGACACGGTAAGCATACCCCCTTGTAGGAGATATTTTGGGTTATATTTAGTATCTTGTGATATTTTGCAGCATTTTTGATATGGTTGTATTTTCTTAGCTCTTGACAATATATTGTAGTAAACTTATTGGGGTATTTTATTTTTATAGTGGTGAGACTAATTTCAGAACACTGCCTAATAAATATTTCACCAGGACCACTGACAGTAAACAATGCACTCTTATCTGCTCGCGGTATCTTATGTACAATACCACTTTTATACCCTTTTGGCTGTGTCTCAAAATACATTGATGATTTCACATCACAAAATGGTTGTACTCACACACATGCACAGCACTTCTGAAAATCTCTACTCCCACAAGCAATTTGCCACACGTGGTAATGTGAATTACTGCCTGCAGTAAAATGAGCGTACTACCTGTCTATGTGCTAACACAATAATTCAGACACATAATAAGAACTCTGAATCTAACTTGTTTTTTCTTTTGTGACTTTATAAAATGTTGAAGTTCAGAAAATGACCTAACAGTTGCATTATGCTTTACTCCTTTACAGTGGCATATACTTAGAAATGCATTTCAATAGAGAGCTCAGACACATTGAATTGCTTTTCTAATAATAAACTTTAATTACACATTTGTAGGCTGGCTGGCTAACGCACGGTGTGATGTAACCTTGAATGTTTCTCTCTCAATTCTTGGCAGCTATGAGTTTCTTATCTTGACAAAAAAACTGCTTCATAATTAGGAATCCACGTAAAATATAGATTGTGAATTACTTTAAGAAAACAATATATTTCTATCCCACAACAATTGGTAAAATATTTCTCTCATACAATTCACACTGCTAGAATTACTGCATAATTACCTAGATCTGTTGGGGTCAGTAGATTCTCGGACCACACAGGTCAGGATAGCCCTTCACTGCCTCAGCCGGTGAAACTCCCCCTTTTTTGTCTACTGGACAGAACAGGACAGGAGAACTCTTATCAAGTCCACTCCCCTTTTTGCCTGGAGCAAACAAGCCAGCCTTTCTGATTGCAATGTCAGCTAGAGGGAAAGAGCCCTGGAATCAGCTCTCTGACAGTCTTGTTGCTCCCTTCACCAGCGAGTGAGAGAATGTCCAGCCCTCTCTGCCTCAAACCTTTTTCCAAACACCCTCTGTCACTCAAAAAGCACCTCCCCTTGAAAAAATCATCCCACTAAAATAGCATGTGGTTTCTTTTGTGCCTTTACTCGAAACACAAACTGCATTGCTGAAGAGAACTTGTTACATCCCTCTGGCACTTCCTGCTCCAATACAATGCCATGTCTTTCGGAGAACGGATCTCACATTCCACATCTTACAATACAAGGCATCTTTCCCCCTGCACTTTTAAAGTTTATTTTTTCCATTTCCAAAGCACCATGCATTTCCATCAACCTGCATCCAGTTTATACAATGGACCAATTTGCACTAAATGGTATTATGGGAATCTGTTACATATTACATGGGTAGGATAAATTAGGATATTCGTTTTAGGTTTGTTTCTTTTTTTTTTAATGCATCTCAGCCCATTAGAATAGCATCATTGAGCAAAGTGATCATTTTCTAGCATGTGTTCTGTGCATTGGCATCTATTTAGAATCAGCCTGAATCTCATACTCTTCTGCCCATCTATGAGTCTCACACCCTTAGCCCCAGTTAAAATGCAAACCTTAGTTTAAATGTGAATGATGAAATGCGCAGCCTGGATGTTGAAATGCAGAGCCTACATTCTTCCTACACCCTGAGGGGGATTCTGTTTTCACTACATTTTGAGCACAGACATCAATATCCTGCACACAGACCGATATTGAGAACAGTTTATTTGTCTTTTATAATACTGCCACACTGTCCAGACTGTAATTCCTCGTCCTGATGAAGGCCATCTAACTTACTGCCAACAGAATAGGCTCTAGGCCAAAACACAGTTGTGTCGACATTTTATACTGCACAGTCCCTTTTATCCTTGCCAGGCATTCAGGTTTTTGTTGTCAAAACTTACACACACCCCCCCCCGTCGCAAACATAACGGGTTCTACTAAAAGGTAATCTGATATTTTCTACGTATATTATATGTCACTATTGTTATGAATCACATTGTATGTTATATTTTGGAAATGTGTTTGGACTCACTAGCTTGTGGTAATTACTCTTTTGTATGAAATATGTCATGTATTATCTTCATCAAATTCTTTATCAACGTTTTTTGCGTCCTTGTGGCTTTAGTGGGTTCGCCCTGAGCATTTCTTATATAAAGAGGCTAGAAAAGGAGCATCGTTTCAGGTTCCATTCTTGCCTCTGCTTGGCTACCTGCACTCCCGCTCATGACATGCTGCTGCTTGCCTGCCCCTGGCCGCTCAGCTTGCATGGTCCCTGGCCTCCCTGCTGACTGCTTGGCTACCTGCACTCCTGCTCATGACATGCTGCTGCTTGCCTGCCCCTGGCCGCTCAGTTTGCATGATCCCTGGCCGCTCAGCCTGCATGATCCCTGGCCGCTCAGCCTGCATGATCCCTGGCCGCTCAGCCTGCATGATCCCTGGCCACTCAGCCTGCATGATCCGTGGCCGCTCAGCCTGCATGATCCCTGGCCACTCAGCCTGCATGATCCGTGGCTGCTCAGCCTGCATGATCCGTGGCTGCTCAGCCTGCATGATCCGTGGCCGCTCAGCCTGCATGATCCCTGGCCACTCAGCCTGCATGATCCCTGGCCGCTCAGCCTGCATGGTCCCTGGCCTCTCCGCTGACTGCTTGGCCCAGCCATTCTGTCCTCCAACATTCGTCAGTGGGCGCAGGCTGAACTGCTCTCTAGTTTGGCTTCACAGGTGTCTTTATTCACCTTTGGATACTCTCCATGATTGATTATTTCAAGGATTCTAGCAACAGTATTATTTTAAGGTGATCTGAAGGCATATGCGGGTGACAGGAACATCGAATGCCAATATATGTACAGTCTTTTGCGTGCCACATACCTGTGTTGATATCAATGTGATTTTGTTACATCTTTTGAACTCTAACCTGGAACCAAAATAGTGCATCCTCCAACGGGGAGGAAACCCTGTTAGAACTTTTTGTAAAGGATATTGCCCCTCAGACTACTCAAGCAGTGAGCCATGAAACTACATGGTTAAACCCTTCAAACAGTTGGTAACACGTGAATATTAATGGGTCACTGGAAATGTGGACAAACCTATAGACCTACAGAAACCTTCTTCCCACGCCTCTAAAGTATGTTTTCTATTTCTATCATGAGCAAAATAATCTGTTTCTTCATTCCAGTTTAACATTTTTCACTGGCCTGTGAGTGCCTGCCATACAATGGCAGGTTATATGGGTATTTTCTTATGGCACGTCGGCAGAAGGCAGCCCGCTCTCATTCCCAAGGCCCTTATTGTGTTGGTGCCTTGCATATTTTTGTCTGAATAGCTGCTATTTTTTTCCCACCATTTCGAAGAATCATGAATTTCCCGAAATGTGGGAGTTTGGATGTTTCCTCAAACTCGTTCACCATGTTTGGTTAGGGATTATCACATCCATGCATGGTGGCAAATCGATTTGCTGAACCTTTCCTATTCAAATTCTATGTCAAAAGTCCCCAGATATCCAGTGTAAGAACCAGAGATTGATACTGAGTTAAATGTTTCAGCTTCTCACATTTTTTAATGTATGCCCTACAAGCATTTGAAAACCTATAGAAATCTTTCCATGATATAATGGAGCTTATTTCAGAGGCAGCCATGGATTTCATCTTCATGTTAAATGTTCTTTCCTTTCCAGGTGATGGGAAATGAAGAAGGACGTGAAACAGGGAACCAAACCTCTGCCGCATATTTCCTGATACTGACCTTTGCCAACCTTCCAAAATTCCAGGGTTTGCTTTTTTCTGTGTTCTTGATTTTATGCCTCATGTCTTTGCTGGCAAATCTCCTCATCGCCATCTTGGTGTGCACTGACCAGCGACTGCATAAACCCATGTATTTCTTTCTACTCAATCTATCTGTCATCGATATGTCTTGTACTTTGGTCACGGCCCCGAAGATGCTTGCCATCCTTCACACTCAGAGACACACTATATCAGTAACTGGATGCGCTCTTCAAGTGTATTTCTTTCTCTCCCTGTTGAGTGCAGAGTTCTATCTGTTGACCGCCATGTCCTATGACCGCTTTGCTGCTATTTGCTATCCTTTGCGCTATGTGGTGATTATGAACAAGAAAACCTGCTTGGCGCTTGTAGCCGTTTGCTGGGCAGCTGGGTTTGTGGACGCATTGCCTGAGCCAGTATTTGTCTTCCTGTCCTCTTTCTGTCGATCAAACCACATTGATCATTTCTTCTGTGATTTGGCCCTGTTAGTTAAACTCTCCTGCACATCGACATACCTCATTGAGATTGCAATATTTGTTCAAGGAGTCGTCTTTGGGTTTGTTCCTTTCTCAATAACTCTAACGTCTTATGTGTTCATTATTTGCACTATACTGAAAATCCGATCTACGGAAGGGCGACGCAAGGCCTTCTCTACTTGCTCCTCCCACCTGATAGTTGTGATCCTCTTCTATGGGACCGCACTTTTTTTGTATATGCGGCCAAAATCAGGATTCTCTGAAGAAATCAACAAACTGCTTACTGTGCTGTATGTCACTCTAATGCCCCTGCTAAACCCAACTATTTATAGTTTGCGGAACAAGGAGCTTCAGGGTGCACTACATAAATTATGTTCCTATTAATATCTTTCCTGGCCAAAACCTTTTTTCATCACTACAAACTTTATCTCCTACTGTATAAAGATGTGCTATAATACATCATTATAACAGTGTCTGGTCAAAGGATCGACACCAAAGGGTCGACAGGTCAAAGGATCAATTTTTTTGTTTTTTAATTATATATATTTTTTTAGGTTTTCGTTTAGGGAAAAAAAGTGTTTTTTAGCAAAAAAAGGGGGGTTTGGCGGATCCCCCTAAAAAAAAAAATGTGAAAAAAAAAATCGATCCTTTGACTTGTCGACCCTTTGTTGTTGATCCTTTGACCCTTTAACTGTCGATCCTTTGACCTACAACCCATTATAACGACTATCGGTATGTGGTCTCTGAAGTGCAGTATCGGCAGGGACCCCTAACAAACAAGGACCCAGCAGTTGAAGTGAGTCACTCATCGAGTAACAAAAACAATGTGATGGCCAACAAACCTCTGGTTAACGTCTCTTCAGAATGCCTCCCTCTCAGATTGCTCGATGTACATGTCTCTTCACTCAGTGACATCATTGAAATTATTGAGACTTAAAAAGAAGGGGAAGCCTTGAGTAGGGACACCTCTAGTCTCTTCCCGATATTTGAGAAACAGAGGAAGAAAAAGCTTTGCAACTAGGTCTTGAGACTGAAGATCCAAAAACTTCAGCATGCTACAACAAAGGTTAAGAGAAAAACAGCTAAATCCCTACAAATAGAGACTGTCCAGGAGGAGAAGATGGAATAGAAGTAAACGTGGATAACAAAAACAAAGAGGTCACATTTACCTTCCCCCAGGGTGACGCATTAGGGGTGAATCAGAACAGACCTGATGGCATCCCCCTCTGTGAGAGATTGGCCGGTGCACTCTTTGGAAATCGAGGTAGTGACCGCATACCCCTCTACCACTAATGGAGAAAAGAACGGAACTCAACCAGCAAATATGCAATTGAGTATTCCTTTCTTAAGTCTTGCCGAAAAACATATGGTGGCATAAGTCATACACAGACAAAGTCAGAAATAAGCCCCTGAAGATCCTACTCTTCAGGGGTCATGGGACTCCTGGGTGGAACCTTGCAATGTGTCTACCCAAGTGTCAATCTCATTGGGCAGAGACACACTCGAGACAGAACATTTCGACACCCAGAGAGGGTCTCACTAATGACCTGTTCCTTAGTTTGGAGCGAAAAAGAACAGCCCTTGATAAACACCACAAACTTAACACAGTCAAAGGCTAAATGAGACTCCAAGTCAGGCAATTTAGCAAATAAACTTGAAGTTCGTAGGCCAAGAAACTGAAAATAATTGAGTTCAATAACACAGTTTGCGCCTGGAAAGGATGCTAGATAGAGACAAGTCTTTCATTCTAAATAGACAAAATGTCCTAGCCCTGTTCCACTGTGTCCAAACCTCAGACAGATATCCACAGAGGACTTGTAGGTGATTGAATTCCTAGATGAGAGGTGCATGGATGCTGCATTCCTCCATATCCGCTCGCTAATAGCAAAAAAGTGGCGAGCTTGCGAATACTGGGTTTTGATTTAACATCTGTGATGGAACCAGAGACTGAGACGATTAAACTAAACCCCATATCAAGTGAGCACTACTGCGCTGAAACCAAATACTCCAGAAGTAGCAAAGATTGAATAGTGGAACCCTCGGAAAAGGACAAGGGTGAAGACGCCACGCAATTAAGGAAGCCCACTGGCCCGATCAGATCGGAGAGGGAGCCCTCATAGCCCGAAAAGGCGTCACTGAAGATGGCGATTACAACCTATAAAGCCACAGACTCAGAAAGGAAAGTGGAAAGCAATTCCCTGTACCCTAACAAAGGTTTTGTGGTCCTGGTTGCTGGGGGCACTAACAAAATCGTACATGAAGTAGCATCAGGAAGGGAGCAAACCCAGGTTACTAAACCTGACATCACGGAACACCAGGGGATTCTCCCATTTGCTTAAAAGTGGAGAACTGAGATGGGCGACTTTGATCTCATCTGCTTACAAGAAACCTGGATGAGAGATAAAACCAGCCTCAATGGATATTCAATTCATATCACACAAGCTAAACAGGCTGCTAAGGGCAGACCATCGTCAGGCCTCTTGTTCACACTACGGAACGGGATGGGTTTGGAATTGATGAAAGCAGAAAAACTCAACCTGTTCATGCAGAGTCTCTCCTTACACTGGCACCCGGGTAGTGGGGATAGAACCTGTAAGGAAAACAGTGAATTAACAGTAATAAACCTCTACTGGAATCTGGTGGAGATGGGCGAGGCAGACTTCATAAGAAAGGACTGTGACCTTATTGATGACATCTTTGTGAACAAAACCCCATCCTCTTTAATAATCTGTGGGGATTTAAACATCACCTGCTTCGCAAAAGCTGGATCCATAAACCGAACTGTAAGTACAAACTAGATATCACCCGAAAAGAGAGGACTGGCCTGGACAGCAACATTGGATCAAATGGACCTCCATATTTTGATTGGTTGCTTTGAGAATGACATCCCTTGCAACTCTACTTGGTCAAGAAGCACTCAAGCATCAATACTTGACTACATCTTTCTCTTTAGGGACTTAGTCCAGAACCTAAAATAATTTGGGGTTGTAAGGACTACGGCGAGTGACCACAACTTGCTAAGAGTGAGACTGAGATGCCCGAATAAGAAGGAGAAAGTTGGTATGAACACGGACGTAGAAGCCATCAATGGAGGTTGTAGATTAAAGATGGCCCGAAAAAACATAAAGAGTTTGGCAGACCGATACTCCCAAAAACATAAACCTAAAAGAGCCAAACAAGCTAGACAGCTCGTTGGACTACACCCCAATTTTGCAGTCTTTTATGGTTTTCAAGACAGGCCTAAAGTGTGGCACTGAGAAACATTGTCACACATACAACAGTGCTTTGGTAGCTAAAAGAAGGATCTTGAGGAAAGGCTTATGTGGTCTAACAAGTTTTGGATGCTGAAGCTTTGACCCTAGCCAGCAAGGCACTCAAGAAAGATTTCAAATATTGGCTGAGAGGATTAAAGGCTGCAATGCTCAAGCAGGACACAGAAGACATGCTGCGCGCCATCTATTAGATGAGCCTGGGGAAGGTCTGGGCCCTGATTAAAAGTATGGACAAGTTTCAAACGGCATACTGACTAAATGGGGTCCCTGAATTAACTTTGGTGACCCACTTCAAATCACTGTATTCCTTGGATGGTGAAATGGAGGGTGACAAACAAAACAGAGGATGGGGAGGCAAATGGCTGGTGGAAAAGATTGTGGAGGTCATCTTGGCTTTTTTAAGAAAGCCAGCATTTTGTGTGCCCCCGGCCCAGATGGGTTGACTAATGCCATCCTGAAATAGGAACTGGAAATGTGGGCAGGCAATATCTCCATGATGTTTTAAAAGATTGACTCAGCGCGAAGCTTACCCGCATCTTGGAGACGGGCTATCATCGTTCAGATATTTAAGAAGGGCAACAGGTATGACCTGAAAAACTACCACTATATTGCCCTCCTGGATGTCATGGGGAAAAAATTTCGATCATGTATAACGAAACGGTTGAACACTTGGGCCGACATAGAGGGCCATGTGCAACCTGTGCAGTCTGGTTTTGCTGAAGGGCTGGGAACTGGCCCAAACATTGCATTACTTAGCCTGTTGAAGAGTAGAGCATTGGATGGAAAATCTAAAACATTTGTGGCATTGGTCGCCTTGGCCCAGGCATTTGACAGTGTAAGCCGATCTAGGCTGTGGGAAAAGCTGTAAAGGTGGGGGCTGTGCAAAGGACCTATTAGAACAGCTAAAGGAGCTACATACCGGGACACGCTTGCGGGTAAGGCTGAACGGTGTGGGCTTAATCTCAGATGAAATACATGCTTCAAAGAGGCTCAAACAAGGCTGTCCCTAGCCCCAGATCTCTTTAACGTGTACATGTTGAATATATCAGAGACCTTAGTACAAGCAAGATACTTCCCCCTGAAGATTGGTGGAACTCCAATAGGCCACCTACTATACGCTGACGACCTTGTCCTAATGGAGCAAACTATGATAGGCCTTCAACGTTAGCTTAAGAAGTTCAAGGAATATGTGGAGGAAAACAAATTAGCTGAAAACACATCAAAACAAAAATCATGGGTTTTGGCCCTAACCAAAAGCAATGCCCTCAGCCCAGATGCTACTTGGGCTGCACACAGATCGAACTACCCAACTCGTTTAAATATCTGGGAGTCTTGAGTAACATGAGCAAGATCAAAGTAAAGACTGAAGCAGCCATTGAAAACAGAGCGACAACACTGGCAAATCGAGCAAGGCTTCAAAAAAAATATTGTCGCTTCTCCTTGGTTCCATTGCTGGACTTCTATAAGATGAAAGTTACAAGTGCCTTTTCTTATGGAATGGAGGCAATGCTATTGTTTCGTCATTGACTATGGCCCTGGTATGAGGGAGTATTCTATAAAAAAGTTTTGGTATTACCAAAGTCCATACCAATGCAATTGGTCGGCGTGAACGGGTGCTGATATCCTTGAAAGTCATTGTAGAATGGAAACCATTGGCCTTCTATGGGGAACTTCGCCAGGGGACTCCACCTCCACTTCTTGCTCTGCTGAAAGAGGAATTGAACGAGGGGCATGATCAAACGTTTATGAAATGGGAACTTAAATGTAAACTATTGCTTGACAGGCTTTCGGTACCCAAGGAAGAACTTCGTACAAACCCAAGTAAGGTCAAGACAAGTTTGTGGGGAGTGCACTGGATAACGACTACAGATTAATCAAACAAGTACAAGTTATATCGCCACATGAAGCAGAAAGTTAGGGCCTACGGCTCGATTCCAAATTACCTGGAAAAATGTGTGAATAGCCACTTCAGAACACAATTTATGAGGGTAAGGTTAAACTTATTCCCTACCCAAGAGGTTATTTCTGTAAGGGGTGGTTCTGGAACCAGAGATGTTCAATAGAAGACATAAGACATGTGTATCTTGCTGTTGTCTGGGAACTGACCCCCCCCCCCCCCGGTATTGGCTGTAGTGCATTTTTTAGAACACCACCATGATTGCAATGATCTACGTTGGTGGGCGCTAGAACAAATAAGAGGTTTTGACTCTAATACCTCTGCTAATAGACTATCCACTCGAGAAAACTGGTGGATTTATAACACCCAAAGTCATATAGTGGGCCTGAATTCACAGGAAGAGTGGGCTGCCATCACCCACATATCTGTACAAACTTAGAAGACTCACTTTGGCAGCCTAGATTATTTGACTTTCGTTCAGAAGAATTGCTGTTCCTGCCTATAGCACTGAGCTTCTAATTTTGGTTGCATTATAAACCTACTGTGCTATGTTTTCATATACATTTCATAGTCCCTTCTTGAATTCACAGGAAAAGTGGACTGCCACCACCCATACATTTGTACAAACCTAGAAGAACTGTTTTGGTAGTTCAGATTACCTGCGTTTATTTATTTAGAAGATTTGTCGTTTCAGCCTAAAGCATTAAGCTTTTAATTTTGTTTGCATTATAAATGTATTGTGTTACGTTTTCGTACACATTTCATAGCTTTCTCTTTCAGCCTGTGGGTGCTTTTCAGTTTTTTCTTTTTATTTTTAGAATTCTAATGCCTTCTTTTATTATTTGGCGTTTTCATTATTTGAGATTACTGTCGCATTGCCTATTGGGTTCACATTTTATTCCATTGCATTCATTTATTTTATTTAACTTTTGCAACCTAGTTTGTGAGCTTCGAGCGAGCAGCGCAGTTGCCTCGGCCCATTTTGTTCATTTTGCAACTTGGGCTGTGATTTAAGACTCTGCAACACCAGACACGGCTTGCTCATTAAAGCCAGCTGGAAACTGTTTGAGCCTGGCACTGGTGTGCCTTGTGACCCCTCCTCCCCCTCCCCTCCCTTCATTTGGCTATTTAAAGCCGTTCCATCCATGTTCTGTGGGAGAGCTATTGAGGATTCAATGAAGGCGGGATGGTTCGCGCACAGACTGACGGTGAGTTGGGATGCTGGGCCAGCTATTTGAACATTTAGAAATTGCCCTTGAGCAGTCATTTGCTGCGAACCAGGACTCAATTGGGGGGCCTTTTTGGAGTGCTAATTTAGACGCCCAATTAATATATTAGGCTTCCAGTGCGGCTGCAGCAGCTAGTAGCACTGACGTTCTGCTGGCAGCTATGTCTGCCATTAATCAGCAGGGTACACACCGATCTCGGCTATATGCTGAGAATGATGCTAATTTCCTGCATGTTCACTCTAGCTGCCAAATATGCATTATATTGGTCGCAACTCTTTAGCATCTGCTACTGTAGCGGCTACACTGTCTTTATTATTAATTTTAGCACTGCTTTTATTAGTTTCCTTAGCATTGAAGCAATCTGTTTAACATCATGGGGCGAGCGATGTATTCCATGTTGGAGGACTATTTGTCTCGTAACCCTCTATTTTGACTGCTCACACAGCCTCTTTATTTATTTATCTAATTATTTATGTTACCACAGCTATCTGCGCACGAACCATAACGCAGTGAACAACACTAGACTCCAGTAGGACAGATCTTTTCAGATGCCTTATTGTGACTGGTCGACTGTGACATAATTGTGCGATTGAACTCCTATGCTTGTGATCCGTTCCCAATTTAGGTGAGCTCTAATGTTTGGCTTTGCGTTTACCCTTTTTTCTATTGTCACATTAGGAAGGACTGCCGTATGGCGTGCACCCTTGGTTGTTGGTTTTTTGGAGTGGATATCAGTTACTGATGATCCCTCCTGTATTATAATATGTTCCTGTCTCTCCTTTTTGTTTTTCTGCAGTTCTACTTGACTGAGAACTTGCCCTACAGGTCCATACACATTTCCCAGGATGTACATTCGGGAACAAGTGGCCAGTTTCAAAATTGAGATATTGGTAAATTTGATAATTTAATTATTTAACCATGTTATCTCTCATTATTTAGTAAGGAGGTGTTTTTCCGGACAGTGTTCTATGGGGGCGGGGAGGGGGTAATCCTGTTCGTCAATCACAGATCAGTATGTTTTAATCATTATGCCCTCTGTTTTCTTGATTTGATTTAGTTTTGCAGGTCGATACACAATGTATCCTCGGTGTTGTTTTGTTTATGTATTTACTGTTCTTTTATTTGTTTTTCCCTCTTTTTTATTTGGTTCTTTTAGGTAAAATTATGGATTCATTTTGCATAATTCTGTATTCCTGTGTGTATTATTGCCTTATTGCTACATTAAAACCTTCAAGTGGCAAATATTCCAACGGGAGTGCGCCGTCCTGAAGAAGATGGGCATCAACCGTGAAACAGCCTAGATGCTCCGCACCATCGAAACTACTTCCTGTGTATATGTCAGACCTAGTGTATATAGTAGGTCATGACAGTACAGTAGTCGACGTATGGCACCCCTTTTTCTAATTAGGAACTACCATTGCCTTGTCCACATATTTTTGGGGTTTTCTCTATATTGTTAAATGCGGCCATAGCCTCTGACCACCAGCCGGGTGACCCCCTTCAGCCGACTTGAGGTTCAGACAGCTTGGCAACATGAAGTTAATACTGACTGAATTTTCAGTCTGGTTTTATATTGGCACTTTGTTTCACTATGCACTTTATTCTACAACAATCTGCTGCTATTTAGAGATGAGCTCGTAACAAAATTTAAAATTTAATATGTATGTTTTAACAAATGGAATTTAAATAAAATATTCATGTTTTTCAATTATTGTTTGGTTTATATGGTCTGATCTGTGATTCCGAATTTCGGGGGCCCCCTCTCTCCCCAACCCATTGCCGGTCACCACTTTAACTTGAATTTTGTTTCCGCTGACACACTCTCTGTTCACTACATTTGTTACTTCCTCTTTGTCAGCGAAGTAGAGGTTTACCCATCTTTTGTTTTGCTTCAATAGAAGACATAAGACATGTGTATCTTGCTGTTGTCTGGGAACTGACCCCCCCCCCCCGGTATTGGCTGTAGTGCATTTTTTAGAAGCTGTACTCGGTAAAGACATCAGTGGGTCCTTATGGTTGACAGTAGCTGGACCTTAACCAAAGGACGCTGATTTTATGACCCTACAATTCATTACAAAATATACAGACCTCACTTGTTTGATTTTAACTTAATCAAATTGGTTTTAGGATTATCATGAATTGATGATGGAATAAATTGTTTATTTTGCAAAAAAGTTTGCAATTAACTAAAAATAATTAAAATACAAAATAATACTTTGTATTAAAATAAAAGTTGAAGAAATAATCAGTGGCACCTTAGATAACTGCAACTGTGAGTCTTCAGATGGACTCCTTTGGTGACTTTAGTGGGTATCCACTTTAGAATTACTCTCTGACAAAGCAGCAAATGTTGCAAAGTAAAACGTTTTGGGTGGTGCTACATAGTGTCTGAAAGTAAACAAAGGGACACATTGTATCAGCATATATCATCTAATGTACAGTGACATGGTGATACAACGTGGTCTTGTGTTTCCTTTCTGACATAGTGTATCCTGAGCTGAACAATGTCAGACTTCGAGCGATTAATCTATTCTTGTTACATTGTAACATTTGTTCCAAATGATATATGGAACTCCACTGGCTTCCCATCACACACATATATCCTGCAAAGCAGTGATATCGGTACACAACTGTTTTTATGCACCTCCCCTGCTTACCTAAAATCCATGATTCTTCTCTATGTCCCGATTAGATCTGAGCGCTCCTCTGAGATCGGGTTAGTAAGATCGTTATGTTCCAATCAGACCAATGGCCTGGGAAAATCCTTTCCAGTTGTGGCAGCTAAAATATGGAACTCCCTTCCTTCTAATCTGAGACTTGAGGAAAACCATCTCAACTTTCGTGGTAAACTGAATACATTCCTCTTTGAATAAATGAATTTCCTGCTCTTAATCCTGCTGGAGCTCTTGGTGTCTTGTCTGCTTTGTGTCCGTCTCATTTGTGTCTATGTTGGTTTGCCCTGATGCCTGCAGGCTTCAACGCCTTATAAATAAATAAATAAATAAATAAATAAATAAATAAATAAATAAATAAATACATATATTACTGTTCTTATGCTTTGAATTAGAAGTTACAATTAGTTGCAAAAAGCAATACAAATGTTAATTGTTGTTTTAAAGCTTCAATTGTTATCAGGGAGAGTTGAAAAGTTGCAGTAGCTTGCTGTCAAAACATGATATAGAATGTAAAAACACGTCAGTGATCTTTGTTTAAAAGTTCTAAAAGTGTGCTTGGGATTCAATCACATATGGAGTGTTAATGCTAAAGTGCGTAAATCTTCTAAATAACACTAGATTTTGTACTTGCCTAATAAACTACTCGATTGAAATCCTTAAACAAGAATTGGCATACTTTGTTCAATGAGTCAACACTTTGCCCAACTTATTTTTTTTAAAGAGAACCTCCCAAGCTGCTCAATCAAAATGACATTTTTTTTAAAACTATGAAAACCTACATTTTTCAATCAATTGTTCTATTTTTTTATTTTTGTTTATTAGGTGGAGTTTAAGCACACCTATAAACCAAAACTATTGCATACGGGTACAATAAGGAGCAAGATCACATGTGAAGAGGCCCGCGCACAGCTTTGACTTTATGATGTTATTTAAGTATGCATTACGACACTTTACCCACCAATTTACAGCCCATAAGTATGCCCTTTCCTATGGAAAGTTCCCCCCTTACCCAGTACCCCTGCCCCACTAAATCTGTTGAGCTAGCTCTATCAAACCTTGGCTAGCCAGTTTAATTTCTAAGTAGTCAGTTGAGGGTTAATGACCTAATTGCAGATGTAAATGTGCTACTCGTGTAATAAACCTGCTTTAGCCTAGTGTGTCTTGAAACATTTGCTTTTTTTTCACTGATATCCTTTTAAAAGCAAGCATTGGTAAAACCTAGCAGTTGTGGCTTGTATATAGGTATTACGCTTTTTCCAGGCACTGATGTCATATGACCAGATAATCACACCATGTGCCTCCTGTTGCCATTGTATGGCCAGGTAAGCCGGTTATGTCAGTAATGCGTATACCATGTTTACACTAAAGCCAAAACTGTTGGCTTTGCCAATGCTTGTTATGTTTGTTTCGCTCACAGATTTCCAACATCGTACCATGCTCCTTCATAGCCCCTGCATTCATACCTGTCTTCTGCTGCTTTCTACTTGTGTTTGGTATTGGATATTTCAAGGCTGTTTAACTTAGAGAGTCATTCTTCATTCTGTGAACGAATGTCCCTGCTACTTAAAATTCACGTGCAGCAGCTAACCGCAAAGGTTAAAGTTGTTGCTGTCTGAAAACCCGAGAAGTCAGTTTAAAAGTTGACATGCTTTTTGCAAGAGTCCCAAATACCATATTTTTTAACAAACCTCCCCATTGTGTAGATTGTGTTACTGTTTGAATTTGCAGTTTTAAGAATCTACGAGCTTGAAGATCTTATACATTCTTAACAACTGTAACACTTAAAAGTAACTTATCCCGTCCATAATTAACTCCACTCGATACATATGGATTTGCAACATTGTGCCCAGTTCGCTACCATCCCCCAGTCATCAATACGGTGCGCCCAACATGAATACCTCGTAATGATGGGGACCCTTCTTGACCATCTCAATAGAAATGCCAACATTTTGGGCTGTTGTGCAGACCTGGGAATGCCACTACTAAGGCAAAGCCGTAGTGGTATTAACTACCCATTGTTGGTAGGAAGTGCAAAATGTTGTTGGCTTTGCCAGTGATTCTTTTAAACAGGATTTCAGTGAAGGACGCACAGAATGCTTATAAATGGAGTGGCTGAAGGCTGGATGGTAAGCCATTTTTATTGTACCAATAGTGTGTTTATGACTCCAATTAAGTCATTAACTCTCAGAAGGCTGCTTTAAACAAACACTGGCAGGCACTCTAAACGAAAGCCTGATGGTAAGGCTTGATTAAAGCGAGCTCAAAGAGTTCCCATGAGGATGTGTTTTGGGGGGCAGAGGCAGGAATGGCCACCATGTCTGTTTATGAGTGCAGAGGGTGCTTGCGAAGGTCTTCTGTAAATCAGCGACTTTGATGCTGCTGCACTGGTCAGCATGTAACATAACATGCCATCAGAAGGGCACGTGATGCAGGGAGGATCACTTCAACTAGAAATGCAGAGCACCTTAACACATGTTTCCATAGCTACAGTGGTATCCAGACATCTGAGAGGCCAGACTCGCACTGACGGTCCTGTCATTTCAAGGAAATATATTGAGTAGTATGTTCACAGGGTCTGGAATATACAATGGGCCTCATTATAACAGTGGCGGCCACGGTATGAACAGTGCCGGTAACGCCACATTACGAGTTCTGCTTGCAGGTTCCTGACAGCCCGCCAGGTCTTACCTGGCGAGCGGTTCAGCACCCGCGAGCAGAACTCGTGATTGCACCGGCACCGCAGCCATGCTCCCCACCCCCATTCTGCCCTATGAGGCAGAATGGGGATGAGGAGCCCGCCATTACTGCCTCTCGCAAATGGGCAATTACTGAACCACTTATCTCGTAATGGCCGGTTATTGCCCAATCGCAGGAGGCAGTGCCGGTAGCGAGCATGGCCGTAGCCATGTCTGCCATACAGGCACTGCTACAGCCATGCTCGTGATGAGTCCCAATGTCTTTAAAGTACAGCAGCCAGACCCAGAAAGTAACCAGAAATGACCACAGCGCAGGAGGGAACAAAGAAACCCCATTTCTTGTAACCTTTGACACGTGATTTATATTCAGTTATTTTTGCTCTCCTGTCAAAATCAAATCAAATACTGCCCCTGACAGTTATATTTACAGCACCGACAGTCCTGATCTGGCAGGGTGCTGCTGTCTATTTGGAAAAGTATGCATACAAAAATGCAGCATGAGGAAAGACGTAGGAGGAGGGGAAGGATGAGAGAGTGGAGAGAAATGATCCAGGGGAATTCTAAAATGGGAGCAGGCGTGGTGCCAGACAATCTGCATTATTTCCATATCCACAATATGTTTCCGCACAGGGGTATGTTTACTGAAGGCTCAGTGTGTCATTGTGACCCTGCACATCTGTGTGTGTAAATGTCTGCATTTCTAAAATGATGAACACAGTGTAGTGGCTGCACTTTTGACACGACTCGGTGTGTTGATGGAAGGGCTCTATTGTTGCTTCAAAAATAAAGTAGGGAGAATGACATCAGATCACTATGGTAAGAGTCCAATTGCAAATGCCCAGTAATGACTTCACTACTGGGGATAGATTCGCCAATCCAACTGAAGTCTCAAGTCTTATGAGCCATGTGGTGAAAGGCCCACTCCTGTATATAGCAGGAGCGCTGAGGAGCACCCTATTCCTCCCGTGGTCGCTCTCTGCTCTCGACGCTCCTCGCCGGAAGATGCGTGCATGCCCATTGCCGTCTCACGAGGTCACAGCGCATGCCGGGATCTCGCGAGATCACATCCCTACACGCCGTCAATGTGTTCACTGGTTCATTTGTCACAGCTCTTGCAATATTTCTTTTTTCAATGTGAGCTGGCACAGTCAATGGACTCCCGTGGTTAGGCCTGGGTGAGAGTCAGGTGGGGGAGGGTTATGGGAGACAAGGCACGCATTTCTTATGTTGGAGTACATAATGCTGGAGTACTTTGTATGCATGTGGTGCTTTATGTACTCACGCACCTCTGTGGCAGTCCGTGGGTGGGGGAGACTTCTTCAATGTCCATTATGCAAGAAAGTACGTATAGTCAACAGCAGGGGAGGTGCTAGGTCTGGAAAAGACCTGGGGCTAAGCTGATGTCTGAACTGTTGGGACTGGGGGCTAGCTAGTCTTTTGGCTGTAGCTCCTGAGATTCTATCCAGGGCTACAACCAAAAGATCAGGGGCTATAGCCCCTTTAGCCCCCCCTAGCAACGCCCCTGGTCAACAGATCACCAGTGGCGACCGAGCAAAGCTCATAGGGTTAATGTTCTTGCTGCTCTAAGCCATACAGCCTGTTGTTCAGAGTACCATGTACCAGCAGAGCCAACTTAATTCTCTTCGGGTTATGATGGTCTCTGAAGGGGGCGATAATCACACTCGTCAGCATAGCATAGGAGGCAACACATCAAGCAGACAACTTCCATTAACACCACCAAGTAGAAGGGAAATGGCCGATGACCACCCTCCTTTCTGTGGAGGAGGGCATGGTCTGGTTCAATCATTTGCAATCTTTTTGACAGAGAACGCTGGATTCTGATGGCAGTTTCTCCTTTTAAAGAAGTGTGCGACCCTGTCTTTTCTCAGATGGGCAATATGGTTCCCAGTGCCATGCAAGCAAGTTCAGACACAAAGTGTACTACTAGCTAGAAGCAGGGAATTGGCTTCAGGGTGGTTCAATGTCAGGGCTGGTTGGGTTGGGACAAAGTCATGCACATGTCATCCTCTCTGACAAAGGAGGTGAGGTAGACCGGCATCACAATCTTTACTTCTACACCTAGACAAACCTTGTGAATGGGTTCACAAAGTGTGTTCTTCCAATGTTTCGCTTGTCTTAAAAAAAGAAAAGATGCTTAAAAATAGATTAACACTCAATATTAAAAGTAGGCGCTTACTTTTAGCTTCTGTGCTCCTGAGGATGTCTGCGTCTGGGCTTTGGGGCTCCTGTGCCTTGCCCCCCCTTTCTACAAGTCCCGATAAAGGTTCACCATGTAGCGGGACAGTAGCAGCCCCTGCCAGCCATCTGCTGCTCACCCCCAAAGTCTACCTGCACGAATGCGGTGTATTCTCCAGCATGTACTCCTGGTGCGAGCCTGAACACCCCAAAGGGGAGAAGAGGGAGGAGGACTTGCGTTGTGTCCCTGTGGGGCTCCAGTGTGGGTCACCAGACACTCGCTTGATGCCCCTGGGGGCTTTATAGTCCGCCTTTCTTTAGGCATGTTTCAGTGGCAGCACTTATGTGGCTTTCAGAATCTCTGGCCAATCGGGGAGGCAGAACCCTGGAGTGCCACAGCCCTCTAGGGGCGGGGAGACCCCTATTTAGGAAATCACTCTGTGATGGAGTGGCAACGGCATTCAAAATAAGTTGAGGATGGAGCATTTATGCACAAACAAATGCAGCATTTAGGTGCCAAAACCCATTAAGTCTTCATGTGTGTAAGGATGTTCGTTGGCTGTTAAATGACGTTCATAGACATCAGCTACCGCAAAAAAGTGTCCACACAGACACTTTAATGACACACACTGCGCAGTTAAGATTCGAGCCCAACAGCACGAATAACGCGTCTTCATAAAGATAGTTCTTTAGCTGCAAAATGCCATAGACTCGTCTACCCACCAGTCCTCGGCCCACCGAGAATTCTGATCACACATTGTTCATGGTCATCATGTTATACCGTCCAGTGCACGTGTGACTGATAAAACCCCACTGGGGGTATTGTGTCCTGATGCAACAGTGACCTACAGAGGTGAATCCAGTTCTGCGGGTGTTGCTTTACCAGCTAGTGAAGCAAAAAGACACAGAGAGTCGGCAGTTTGGAGAATAGCCACAAAATGAGTGTCAGTCCCTCCTCGTGTTTATAAGGTTGGCAGCATCAGGGCAGCACGAAAGGGATATTAAAGAAGGAAAAAAAGGACCCAAGCTACTCCTCACTGATGTCAAAAAACCTAAACAGGCTCCAAATAGTGCAAAACAATGCCCTCCGTGCTGCACTACACATTCCCAAAACTGACCATATCTCACAGGCCAGAAGACGCGTCCACTGGCTCCCAGTCAAGGAAAGGATCAACTTTAAAACCCTCACCCTCACACACAAATGCATCAACCACACAGCACCCCCCTACCTATCTGAAACTATAACCAAGAACTCCTCCGTCCGCCCCAGAAGAAGTCATCACGCCAACCAACTCCAAGTACCCACTGTAAAAAGAGCCAAAGCCGGCGGCATTGGCTTCCCTCACATAGCACCTAAGCTCTGGAATGCCCTCCCCAACTCGCTCAGAGCAGAACCATCTCTGTATCTCTTTTGCAAATCCCTCAAAACCACGCTATTCAGCTAACTCCACCTTCCCTTCACCCACTTCAGCTCGCACACATCTGATACGAAAAGTGTTCGACACGAAATGCTTCCTGTAATGAAAATTGCTTTGCAACCATCCTCCTTCCATTGTAACCAGACTATGTATGTATTCATGTAACAGCGCCACAATGCCCCCGGGCTGACGTGCGCTTTAAATAAATCCGAATAAATAAATAAATAAGGCTGAGACATGTCTGGGGATGCTTGTGGTCTCCTGCAGAAGGGATGTGACCTAGCAGTTCGGCTGCACTGCCCCTTTTGGGGTGGGATCAAGTCCAATTTGCATATGGTCTTTCCCCTTCTGTAATGCTTTAGCAGGCTGAAAAACTTTGGTCTGGAGATTTGCCCAGAGCAGTGCCCGTGGTTATGATTAATTCAAAGCCTTCCAGCCATCACCTTTTTGTTTTACTCATGTTTATGTGACAGTAATTTAAGTCCATTAGGTGCTCTCTTTGTGAAGCTAAGGCTCAGTTTCTTGGGGTCATAAATACCTAGTCGAATAAAGCACAGCCTTCAAAGACAAGGCCTGCCTCTTCTTCCTGCAGTGACCACACACAGACACACTTGATATTAAAGTCTATTTTTCTTTATATTTTGCAGTCCCAGGCCAGCTTTGTGACCCTCCAGCCAGGCCACGTTCCTGTTATGCATTTGACAAAGGTCTCTGAGGTCAGGGGTAGATAACACAGTCCCGCAGTCCAACGAGGGATTCTGCAAACAAGCCACATGTACATTCTGAATGAAACAACCTTTTAAATTGGTAACATGGATTCCTCATGTAAAGTCTGTTATGTATGTCACATGGTGGAAGTGCCCGCCAGAAGTGCTTGCCTGTTATGCCTGGGGAGGACTGCGGATTGAGGAGCATTTGCCGTGGATTTGGACTTTTGGACTCTGTAATTTTGTGAGCCACCTCCCTGCTGCGAGCCTCTTCTGCGATAAAACATCCGGCAGACGCACCCTTGCGCCATCGCCCGAGCAGAAGTGCCCGCCAGAAGTGCCTGCTTGTTACACCTGTTGGGCTGGCGGGCAGGCGGCTGGTGGTGGCGTTACTCCTACCTCTATTTTCATCTTTTTATCTCTGTGTTAGTACAGGATTATTAGGAGGTTTGTGTTATGGTGTGAGTAACTGTTTATTGAATATTTTGACTTATTCGGTTTGCAAATGAACAATTGTTGCTTGCGACGAAGGTATCTGCTTTTGGGTTTGGTCTTTTGGTATATGCAAGTTATTTCGTAGGCGTGCCAGTGACCATCTTTTTGGCGCAACATCGATGGGATATAAGAACATCGATCTTATTTTGCGCCAAAATGCACAACCAGATACACTTCCTAGTCTTGAGTCAACCCAAATATAGTATTGTCCCCATTGAAAAATTTGTACTAGGCAAAAAGCTCTGAATTTAAATCTACACTATAATGTCTCGGTGGCGGAATAGCTTTGAATATGTTTATAACCGTCCCACCCTTACTGGTCCTGCTATGAGGAGCTCAAAAGGCCCAGGGGTTAGATTATATGATGACATTTTGTCGGCACCTTTAATCTTTACTCCGGTAAATAATACATTATGAATGGCAATGAATATGCCACCTCCTGAACCAAGTGATTCCATGATTTTGGATGTGGTGGCAATGGCGCATTCTTCTATGCTCTCTACCGGAGGTATTGTTTCATGTCGGCAGGATGAAGCCTCCAGTTTGTGCCTGTTTGGTAATATCCGTGAGAAAAATGCAGGCAATGTTCCTACCACTTCCTTTGTAGACACACCGCCTGATTTTTTTTTTGGCGGACGTTGAATTTCAGGATCTCTTTCAACACAATCATGAGAACTCCAGATCACATGAACTGGAAAATAGGGGACAGAATTTGGAACAGAATACGGATATTGCTGAGATTTTGTCACAAATATTACAAGAATTAAAAATCCATTCTTTGGGCTTTACAGAATTAAGGATCCTGACCGAACGTCAAATAAGTCAGTCTAAAATAAGCTCTGATATTATGGAATCTCTTCCAACAAAGCTGACTACGTGGCTGTTGGCTTTGGGCCTGTTATTATATAAGAATTCTGATAATAAACTAGAGCCCATAGTTCCTGAAATTAATATTCTGGTCCCCCCATTCATTTCTCCATCTCCTGTTCCTAATCCGTCAGAGCCTGAGCCTCAACAACAAAGTACTTTCTTGGTGGAAAGAAGGACACTCTGGCTCAAAATAAGAAAAATGCACCGAAAAATAATAAAAGAAGCTTCCCCTCTTGCGCATATAATCAACGTAACAAATTTTCTAAGCATACCTGGAAAAGCTTTATCAGGGAAGAAGCAGATCAAGTACAGATAGTAAATTTGGAAGGGATTACACCCCCGAGTAGCGAAAATGGTGCCTACTCTATTCCGAATAATCTTCTGTCAGATGTAATGACCCATAAACGGATTTTGATTAATATGGGATCGCCTTCAATTCGAAGATAACTACCATCCCTCTACGAGAGGGCTTGACGAAATCTGTGGAAAACCCCCATTCAATCATGCCCCAGAGAGAAATTTATGGTCTTTTCCCTAAGCCTAAATTAAACTCAGAAATTTCTAACCCTACTCCGTCTATGGAAGTAATAGACTTGGAAAGGGATGGAAGAGAGTCTGGGATGCCCAGCAAAAACAGAATAGTGTGGGCACCTACACAGTGGGAAAGAACAGTGTGGTGGTTTTACCTTCTCTGCAAGTGAAGTGTTCATTAGGCCCACCAATAAGGGAGGCTGGCCTATCTCTGAAATCTGTCTCAGAGGTATTACAGATAGGGACGGGGGCAACATAGACAGGTCAAATATTGATTTGGCACAAATGATCTGTAATGCGGTGGAAGAAGTGCTAAGGGGCCGAATCTCATTTGACAATATTCCTAGAGTAAAAGATACTGGGAGTTTGCCCACAGATAAGGAAGAGTTGGAGGCATTTAAGGAGCAGCAGATTTCGAAGGTAATGGAGGATGTTGTTGTAAAATCTTCCACTATTTCTCTCTCATTTGGGAAAGTAGTTGAGACAGTTAAATCTTGTGAAGAGCTCCAACCTCCTATTCTCCCTGCTGCCTTACCTAGCGCAACGATGGGGGTGGCTGATACATGGTCTCCCCAACTTTCTATGGAACCAGCTGTCTTACCTAAAGCAATGTTGGGGGTGGCTGATCCAAGGCCTCCGAAATATTATATGGAAACCGATCTGAAGGATATAGTATGGAGGAAACCCTGTCATCTGGATTTCCCGAGCATTCTTCTTTACCCCCTGTTTGACGTGGCAGGCAACTGGCATTGAATAGGAAAAGAACTCTGACACTCATTAATGACATTCCCTATTTGGCCGAGTTGGCCTCTGCGGACATCAAGATGGTGGACTTTATTCACCCCATTGCTTTGACCATGTGAGGGTAGTCTTTCACTCGCAGTTGGTGTTTCATAAAGTCCTAGCCGAATTGGATAAATTCAACAGAAGAGGTTTTGATGTATTAATATTTAGTGATGGGCTGCAACAACAAGTTGATTGTGATATAGATGATCTTTCCAGGCCTCTCTGTCCAGGGGGGTCATATCAAATAAAAGCAATAGAGAATGTGTCGGAACAGGAAACAAGCTGGAGATGGTTGGCGCTGAGTCTACGAGACTCGATTTCAAAGCGCCAATCACTCAAATAGCAGTTTTAGGTTCAGAGAATATTCTCTCATTAATATGCTGGAACTCAAGAGGGAACTCGTATTTTACTTCTTCCTTCGAGCTGTGCTGCAAGTTAAAGTCTAAACATATAATTTGTATCCAGGAATCCTGGATGACTAGTACAGCACAATTTGATGGATTTGAGTGTGTACATCTATTAGCCACCAAGGGTTCATTGGGTCGGCCTTCTGGTGGCATCCTTACAGCCATTAAGCTGAATTGTGGTATACATGTGATTGAAATCTATAGAGAACCTCCATTTGCTTTGGGCACTCTGCTGGGGATTGAAGATAATGCACAGCTGTCTCACGTTTTATTATGGAATGTATATTGGACTCCGGGGTATGATCTTTATGCTCTCCTTTTAAGAAATGGAACTAATTATCGAGAATTGTTTATCGCATTATCTAGGAGTGAAACTACTTGTTATGGGAGATTTAAACACCAATATGAAATCTCTGATTGATGATATAGAAGGTCCGTTTTTAGTGCCCTCAAATATAATTATAGACAGGCCGTGTAGGAATGCTTCCTACTTTCGATTATCTGACAAGAAATTTGATTCAAAAGTGTGGAATATGTTCTTAAAATTTTGGGGTCTGAGATCAATGCACCAGCAGTTAAGGAAGGAAGTAAAATATATAACGTGGTCATCGGGAGATAAGGTTTCTGCTATTGATTACATTTTGCTTCTGAAGCTATATTTAATTTAGTGGAAAATTTTGAAATATGTATGACGTTGATGAGTAACCATGGAATGCTTGAGTTGGACTGTTTGTTGTCAGAGGAATTGGTGTCCCAGCCCTTATGCCGAAGGATCTTGCTCTGAATCAAGATAAGAACAGGATAATTTGGCATTCGGGAAATGTTGAAGCATGTAACATGCTTTTTCCTCAATGATTATATCACGACAACATATGAAGAAAAATGGGTGAGATTTTCACAAGATCAATTTGGTCGGTATTTAGAAAAGCTTATAGATAAATCTGTGAAATTGCCACATAAAACAAATGCTACCAAACCGCATATTCACAAATATGATACAAATGTCCGGCAAGCTAAAATTATTCTACGCAGATTATTAAAAAAGCTAAACTCTTTACAAATTTCTGCATTTGCTAAGAGAGAGGGGTCGAGACATTTGAAACAACTTTATAAACACTGGTTGAGGGGTCACAAATGTATGATGTACCAAGCTGATAATGAAGAAATGTTCTCTGCTCTTACACATAATTCAGCACGTCAATTTTGGCGCTTGGTTAATAGAACTTCGGTGTTAAGTCTAGAGTGTTCTCTCAATCCAATTAATGAACGGGACTGGGTAAAACCTATTTCTACTCTTTATGCAAAAAGAGGATTAGGTTCTCAAACTTTAAAATCGTTGTCTAGTGTCCAATGGAAATGCGATTTCTCAATTGCTGAAATTTGGGAGAGAATTGCATTGTCTAGCCCTTCTAGGGCGGCTGGACCAAACGGCTTATCAAATATTTTATTGAAAGGGGACCCGAAACACATGGGCCAAAGCGCTGGCAATCCTATTTAAAGACATAGGCCGTACAAAATCTATACCACAATCTTGGAACTTGTCTTTTATTGTGCCCATATACAAGAAGGGAGATAGATTTATTCCTTCAAATTATAGGCCTATCGCACATTTAGATTCAGATTCTAAAATCTTTGCAAGCCTCATCCTACAGCAAATTGAAAAATGGTCATCTGAAAATTCGATTCTGTCTTCAGCGCAGTTTGGCTTTAGGAAAAAGATAGGCACAATGGCGGGAGGTCTTCTTATAACACTCCTTCAAGAGATGGGTTGGAAAAAGGGCACCTCTCCTGTATATCTAGCGAGTATGGACCTGTCCCTAGTGTTCGATCTAGTGGACCGTGAAAACCTTTGGAGCAAATTGGCTAGATTTGGTATGCCTTCAGAGATTTTGGCTGTATTGGTACATCTTCCTGAAGGCTCGAGTGTTCAGATTCGATTAAATAATGATGGCCTTCTTTCAACCCCAATAAAAACTTTTAACGGATTAAGGCAGGGATGTATCTTTGCTACGACCTTGTATAATTTGTATACTGCAGACATAGGTCCATTACTGCAGAATGCTGCATTTGTTCAGCCTTCTCTCGAAGGCAAAAAAATGTGTTGGTGCTCCTACGCTGATGACTACCTTCTATTTGATAGAACTCCTTTGGGGCTCCAGCGCTTATTAACTGCTTTTGTTGCCTACATGACCGAAAATTGTTTAGTGGTTCATGCTCTTAAGTCAAATGTTCTGTGCTTTGCTCAAAAGCATTCTCAGAGAAACTGGTTCATAGACAAGACGAAGCTTGAAATTAAGCACAGTATGATTTATCTTGGCCTTGTAAGTGATACTCCTCATAGCACTTTAACCATAAATCATTACATGATGAAAATTAAAGCCTGCATCATCCAAATGCGTATAGTTGATGATCGCAAATTTGGGGCCTTCTCTTGTCTTCCGCTCTTAAGATATTATAAATTAAAAACCATTCCTAAAATTACATACGGTATGGAATTTCCATTTATAAATGGTAAAATTGAGCCGAACAAATTGGAAGCTCATATCCTGCAGAAAATGTTTTTTTGTCTACCAAACTCTATACCTTTAGTGGCCATACGCTATGAACTGTGTTTACAATCATTAAAAAGCATTGTCGAATGGAAATGTCTGATGTTATTTCAGAACATTTTAAGTAACAATGGAATTAATCTGTATGGTGATTTGTCCAGTATGCTTATCCAAGGCACCACTAAATCAGTAATCATGAAAAAATTGGTAGAAATGTGTAAAAACCTATTGAATAGCGTGGGGGCTTTGGTGAGTACTCTCCTATTTAATCCGAAAAGAGTCAAGCTATTATTACAAAATAGTGACTGAGCTTATACAATGCAGAAATTAACCCAATATAAGCTGTATGGCCGCATGGTATCCTTTTACAAGTGTATGGGTTCACCAGAACCGTATTTAAACTCATTCCCGCAGAAAGGTTGGAGGAACTAATTTATGAGATTTCGTTTTAATGTGCTACCTACTGGAGAAATCATGTCAGTTAGAGCTAAGTCTCTTGAGTCAGTAATTGTGTGTAGACATTGTAGCAGCACAGATGTTATAGAGATGTTGAGACATCTTTTAATTGATTGCCCTGCCCTGTCTCAAGGGAGGTTTCGATGTTTTAAGCGATGTGTGCCAGATGCCTCAAATGTAGACTTAGATGTATTGTGGAAACATATGCTTTTTGACAACAAAATTCATTTACAATTGGCGGTTGTTCGATTTTTAAAATTTGAATGTGCTTTGGTTTAATTGAGGTGACAAATGTGGAGCAGTCCTCAAAATTACGTGCATATTTGATAGTTTATAAATGTAACTCTTTGTTGTATCAAAATATATGCATGTAATTTGTGGTAAGGCAGCCAATGTGGTCTTATTGGAAAGTTATTCAGCAATTAAGTATTTAGATTATGGTTTTTAATGCTATGTTAATGTATTGTTTTTATGAATTGTTCTGAATTTTTTTGTATACATTTTGTAATGGTTTCTTTGAAACCATATACAAATAAAAAAAACATAATAATAATAATAATAATAATAATAATAATAATAATAATAATAATAATAATAATAATAATAATAATAATAAAATAAAAAAATGTATGTCACTGCATTGCATCTTAGCCTTTAGTCCAGGTGTAATTCTATTTCTTAGGCCTATTATTTATTTTTCCACAACCATGATGAAATGCAGAGCTGTTCATTCTGAGTGATTCGCAGCAGGCAGTTCCATTTAACATGACCAGTGTCCACATGGAAAAGTCAGACCCTTTTATTTTACATATTGCCACTTAATTTGTCTGAAAGTGTTTATTTATTTCAAATGAAATGTGTCGACTTGGCTCTGCTATTTCATATAAGGCATAGTTTCACCTTCCTTCTCCAGATGCATACCCTGGTATTGCATAGGATTCAATGTAAAATGATGCTCTTTGGTTCCTCAGTCAGACTGTGCCTTTTCCCTTTTACATGAAATCAGTGTCATTTGCAGAAACACATGTCTTCAAACCTGTCAAGCACATGCAGCTATATTAACGTTTTAAGGCACACTTTCCTTCACCTGTGTTCCTTTCCGTTTTGGTAATGTTCGTGTGGGCAACGTTTTCGCATTCACTAGGATTCAGTGCTGTGTCAAGGTTAGAGTTGGCTCAAGGGTTCCCAGCACCCAGATGCCCCTGGGTTTGGCGCGCTTTATACATGCCCAAATAAATAAATAAATCTGTCTTTTCTGTTGGCCAGCTAAAATCTTGCAGTGGAGGCCTCGCTTAGCCTTTCAGTTCATGTCATCCTGGGGCTGAATTTGCACCCCACCCTGCCAGCAGCTTCCACAATTGAGATATTTAAGGGAACACAGATTACCCCCAAAACATATGCTCTGACATGACCAGCAAACTTTCTGCACTATGTTCCAAATAATGGGGGGCCTTTTTTCTAGGTGAAGCGGACGTGAAAAAATGGCAGTAAATGTGTTCACTGCTATGTTTTCTGATCCATCCCATTTATCTAAATTCTTATGGTGGAGATAGGGAGCGCAGAGGACAAAACTTGTCCGCCTCCTTCCCGCTCCGCCACACAAATGAACATTATTATGGATTCTGCCTCTAATGACCACCTGGAATAAACGTGTAGATTACTCTTTTCTACCAATGTGGTGAAAAAAGGAACCATGATATAGATTTCATTTATCTTTTTCTCCTAACTTTTCCACCATGTAGTGGATATGAGGACAATTTCACAGAGGAGACCTGTTGCACTACAGTGCAAATGGAGGAGGCCCCACCCCGTGCAATAAACATGGGCAAAGTATATGACCAACATTGATCCTCACTCGCCACTTCTGTAGGTCAATAAGACTTCCAAAAGAAAGGATTATTTGCATTTTCCATGATAGTTAGGGTCTTCCAGGGAAGCACAAGCTCCTACAAGTTTGAGCAACTTTTATCTTTGTGTGTATATGGGGAGAAGACATGAGGGTAACAAAGAGGGTTCAGGTGTGGAGAAAGCCATTTGCAAAACATTATGTGACAAGAGCAGCCACCTCTCACTAGACAGAGCACCTGAGTGACGCAGGAATCCTGGGCGATACCTAAAGGTCTCTTGGCACACATCTGTTAAGGGTAATACAGATGTGCTGCTCTGGCAAATATCACAAAGATGCCCTTTCACTCTATGGTTTGATGAACATCACTTTCTGACAGGAAGATGAAAGGTCAGGTCCAGTATAGGGGCTGACATAGAGGAGGAACTCTTTGAAGGTAAGGTGGCGATACTTGAGGGTGTCCTGATGATGCAAAATTAGTACATTTCACCTCTTATTTAATTTTTGCTGCTCTGCAGAAAAAAAGGATGTACATGCAGTCAAAGTGTATTGCATCAAACCGAAATAATTACTGTTTAGTATTTGAAATATTCATGATTTTGTGGTAAATTCACCTGTGATATTGATGCACACTTGCCCATTTTTTAACGATTCACCCATGAAATGGGTGATTCGCCCAAAGATGTCCATCAACCTTCAGTGGGATGCTGTTGGGTGGATTAGATATGTTGGTGAGCTAGTGGTGGAGACACAGCAGGGCAATGTCCTGGAAGAGGAGGAAAAGAGCCATGGGACTTGGCCAGAGGTGCTCCTGAACAGTTGGTTTATGAAAAGGAGATGGACCTTGCACATTGGAGAGGATGCAAAGGTAGATCAGGGGTACCTAGAGATTTTTCAGGTGGGACACCTAGATGTCCCCACCAATATAAGTGACCACAAATCCATGCATGTAACAGTATTCCAGCCTATCCGAGGGGAAGAATGCTCAGGGATGGAGGCTGTGCACAGATAAGGGAAGGCCTTGCCAAAATGCAGTCAAAAGGTTTTAAGTGTTTCAAAATGGCCACATTCAACTGTGTCACCAGCTACTGACTGTGCCACTACAGCACCCTCTTGCACTGGCGATGAAGTGTCTGTCAGTTCCCTGCAGAGTGGCCGGCATGCCTATCATGTATGTTGCTGGACATGCTTCCATAAAATGCCCTCCAACCCACCCAACCACAGCCAGTGTCAGTAGCACCAACCACCTCAAGACCCTCTTGTTACAGCAATATCAGGTGGTGGTAACAGTTTGGCTGCAGTGCCATCTGGGCAAACTCTGCGAGACTGGCTGACACAGGATGTAGGAATATTCTGCCCATTTTGCGTGATGCAGGTTAGTTGGTGGGGCTGGAGCATATGGCAATTTAGGATTACGCATGGTGGTGCATGCCCCAGACCCATCTTTCCCTATTTGGAAACGAGAAAGGAAACAGGAGGCATGTGGGCCAAACTGGGCCCTGAGAGCTGGTCTTCTCTATGGGAGTACTATTCAAATTGGAGGAGAGGCTCATCTCTGAGGGAGAGCCGGGAAGAACTGACATAATGGCTCTGCTCTGTGGGAAGGGAAGACAAATTGAGGCAGTGGCGCCACTCTGTCAAAGACACGTAAACATTGGGGTATGTAACAAACTACATGGCATGTGGGTGCCATGGAAATGGGTGACACTTCCTGCTATGTGATGACATATGTCTATGGACTGTATTTACTTTTTCATAATTGTTTCATTTTATGGAGAAATTAAAAAAAGGAATGCTGACAGAGGAGTTAAACAGGGCTGCCCTTTAGCACCAGCCCTCTTCCTCTCATATTTCGGAGACTACAAAGAAACCATAATTGGTTTACGAGCATTTCCTTCAGAATTAGGCAAAGAGAAGATCCCAAGACTTTTGTACGCGGATGATCTTATCCAATTGGATCAGACCCCAATTGGCTTACAACGCCAGCTGTCTGCATTGAACACTTACACAGTAAATAATGACTTAGAGATAAACAAATAGAAAACAAAGATCATGGTGTTGGGAAAAAATCTCCAAAGGAAAAAGAAGAACTTGTGGTTTCTGACAGGAAACAAAATTGAACAAGTGACAGAATTTAAATACCTGGGAGTCCTCATTGACTCCACAGCGAAAAATACAGCGATGCAACACCATCTTGTGGAAAAAATGAAAATACTAGTTTCTCAAGCGAAACTACTCGACAAAAAATATGGTCGCTTCTCATTGATGCCCCTACTTAAATTCTACCGGGGCAAAGTTATTCCAGCTATCACTTATGGAGCCAACGCAATGCCATATTTACCCCATTCCCTATGGGCTAGATTGGAGAGTCTTTTTTGGCGCTCAGTCCTGAACTTACCATCCTCGACTCCGATGGCCTTGATAAGACGCGAACTCTCCCTCTCCTCTCTAGACTCAATAGTCAAAAGGGCGTCAGTCATGCTGTACAGGAAGATCAAAGATCCTACTTCCGCGGCAATTTTTTTGATGGTTCAGGCTGAGATGAACCTACACAACTCAACGTTACTCTCTAAATGGGAGCTTATGTGCCTACATCAACTTGAAAATTGCGGCAGCTCGATGGAAGAACTGATGGGTAATCCAACAAAAACTAAAGCACGAATTGAAGAAATGGATTGGATAAATACATTGGACAAGGCATCTGAGTACAAATGTGCTACCCATTTACCTCCAACATGTAGAAAACTGAACGTAATTCAACCTTTTCTGATAAAACACCCAAACAGAAAAACTCGGAATACACTTCTTCGTGCAAGGTTAAATTTATTACCTACAAACGAAATTCTACATTCAAGAGGTCTTTCACCATCTAACACCTGCCGCTTTTGTAACGACCCCGACCAACCAGAAACATTACGTCATCTTTTGCTATTGTGTCCAGGTACAGACACATTTAGATCCCCATATATATTGCACCATCTAAAGAATGCCTACCTGAGGGAAGAAGATCTTTGGTGGGAGTGCTTAATAGGAGGCTTGAGACCTTCCTGGACCATAGCAGTCACAAAAATTTTGGATCAGATCTTTGTACAAGCAGCACTACAGCCTCCCCAGAATGGGTTAACACAAACAGATTGTGGGGAGTGATCCTCTTCTGTCCTGTTCTTTTTGCCTTCGTCCTCACTTTTACCATCTGTGTTTCCACCCTGGCTTTCATTGTTTACCAGTTCTTCAGTTTTATCTTCTATCTTTACTTTTTCTACTACTATTTTTGCTTTTACCTTCGCTTTTACTTTTGAAACCCTACGTTACCTTCTTCTTTTTTTTTTTCATTATTCACAACTATATGTCCTGTTCATCTTCTTGTAAAAATCACTTTGGTGATTATATACTCGTAATAAAAAAAAAAAAAAAAAAAAAGGAATGCTGGCAGCTTGTTTATAAAATATGCATGTGTGTTATAGTGCAGCAGTCGCCACGCTATAGTTAAGGTGTGTAGCCAGTTTCATAGGAAAACTGAAAATTGAATTGCTAATAACTTTTTGACTGATGGATTTGGCTGACATTTTGCAAACAAAAAGTATGTCAAGGGACCCCCAGACTGGGCATTTCAGGAAGGATTTGTTACAAAATGAAAAAGTTATCAAGAAACCAAAAAAAAACTATTTGCGGCCTACTCCCATTCATTTCCCCTCAGAGGAAAAGTCAGAATTTCTGTACAGCGCACAGCAAAAACTGCTAAACAGGATTGGACCAGGTACAAAACTACTTAGGCATGAAGCATAAACTTGATTTCTGGTAGGGGCCTGGGGTTATTCCGTGCAGTAGCTGTTAAAATATTTGACGCAGAGGGAGATGCCCCCATCTCCCAAAATTAAGGCACAGGAAGGAGCTGTGGCTGGACTGCAGGCAGTTGAGGCTCTGGGGCTGGTATTGGACAGTGGACAGCCACAATGCAAGAACACTGAGTGACTTGGCTTTCAATGTGCTTTCGAAGGTGGCTGTATGCTTCAATTCACTGGGGCAGAGAGTGATTATATTTCATTCTATCTGTCTGTGATCATGTGTTGAAGTGCATTTGTGGTTGTGTGAAGAATATGCGTAAGGGTGTGGCTGCTTATATATGTCTATGTGCTGTTGTATGTTGGTGTGTATGTGTGTATATATTTCTGTGTGTATGGCTTTCACTGTTCAAATCATTCAAAAAGTTCTTAACAAACTGGCAAAAAACCTGTCACAGAATGACTTTGTATTCTACTGACAATCATGACCTGAACATAGCATCTTACTTTGATCATTTCCCATGTGAGCCAGAAAATGATCAGTGCAAGCAATCAAACAGCCATCACTATAGCCACTATATACTGATATGCATGGATGCTGTACAGGATGGCAATACACTATTTGCCACTGATCAAGACATTTACCATAACATAGTGGATATCCTCTTACAATGTGAAACAAGATAAGGACACTTCCTAAGGAATAAGGAATCCTGGGAGGTGTGGAAGGTAGCATATGGGTTGGCAAATCCCATTCACATCCTTACCATCAGCAGCCACGTGCTGCCTGTGCAGTACATGAATATTGTCTACCATCTGGACTCTTCTCCCTCTCACTCACTCACTGTGTGTGGAGGCCGCATAGGCGCATTTACCAACACGGGTTCCGCGTCCCATCTGCACAGAATTCCATCACTATGTCCCTTCCCGGCTGCCTGGATTTGAAGGATTGTCATTCTTCACTTTTATTTGACATATTCCAGCCCCATCCCTGGCCAGCCTGGGGGGAAATCGTCCCCTTCCCAGCCCACCCCTGATCAAACCCTTCTATTTCTCTGGTTTAGTTTTGGGAACTTGCACTTGTTTATTAAGCTTGTGATATACTATATCCTTGCATTGCCTCGAGGCATCGAATGCACTGGTTGCAGATTCTTGATCTTGGATGCATATTTCAATTCCGATCGCAAGAACACCGGCCCCTCAGAGCACCTTGTTTCATCAGTTAGCTGTTTTGGGCCAAACAAGATTACTTCCGTCTTATTTGGATTAAATTGGAGCCAGTTAGCAGACATCCAGTCTTCAACTTCATTCAAGCAGTTATTCACGTGAGAGGGATTCCTCAATGTTATTTAATCTGATGAACACCTGCGTGTCGTCTGCGTTTGACTGAAATCTGATGTTATGCCGTCTCAATATATCCATAAGAGGGCGTAGATAAAGATTAAAAAGCAACAGTTACAGGGATGATACCTGCAGGACTCTGCAGCGTTGCCAGCGGGGGTCAGAGAGATAACCCCCAGTTTCACCCTTTGTTGTTGACAAAAAAGACCTAAACCATTTTAGTGCATTTCCTGACACCTTTCCTACTGTCCTCAGTCGTTCGGTGAGAATGTTGGGATCCACAGTATCGAAGGCTGTGGATAAATCCAGCATTACAAGGAGAGATAATTGTCCTTGGTCCCCTGCCTGTAGCTACCAGGTCAGTTTCCGTGCCATATGTCGGACGGAACACTGATTGTAAAGGGTCCAGGTTGCCTTCTCTCTCCACGAATTTCTGGATTTGTACTGTGACTTCCTTTTCTAGGATTTTTCCTGGCCATGGGAGGCCTGCCACTGGGCTTTCATTTTGACGGTTGTCAGGGTTTAGATTGGATTCTTTCAGCAATGTCGTGATGATAGACATTTTGAGTTCATCAGGGACAAGTCCCTGCCTCAAAGACATATTTACAAACTGTGTCATGAATGGTGTCATATCTGATGCTAATCTTTTAACCACACTTGCTGGAAGGGGAAAAAGCAGGTCATTTGTTGGTTTTAGAGCCACTAGGTGGTGGCGTATGGCTTCCTCTGAGACTGAGTCAAAGGCAAAAAGGATACCATCGCCCTCTTCCTTGGGACCGACATATAAATCCTTGCATGTCTCCATTCCTTCTACTTCCCTTCACTGTGCAAGATTTCCTTGTATAGTCCTGATCTTATTCAGGAAGAAATCGTTAAATGCATTCAATGTTCTACTGAAGGCTCCTTCCCACAATATGTACTCTTTTCCCCAATAGGATTTGAGATGACCCGGAAAACTTTTTGTGGATGATTGGCTGCAGCATCTTTCTTGCCACTAAGAAAGTCTGCTTTAGCTTGACAGATTGCTATTTTATATCTGCTGTATTGAGACTTTCCACGGTTCGTTCGTTCCATTCCCCTGCATGCTCTTTTCGATTTGAGTACCCTAGAGGTAAACCGTGGTTTATGTACTTTGACTCTAAGTGGTGCATCCTTCACGAGGGTCCCTTGTTTGAACAGAGATTCGCATTCCCCTACAGACTCACCAGAGGCCAATTCTTTCCACAGCTCTGTGCCCTGGACTCTCTCCAGATCTTTAGGCTTGCGACTTAATGTCAGGCCATTTGCACTAAGAGGTTTTGTGGGGGTCTGTTGCCCTCCACGGAGAACAACCTCAAATGTTGGTCCGACCATAAAATGGGCACTGGTTCCTTCAGTATAATTCTGTTCCCTCTTGCCAAAAGTATGTCCAAACAGTGGCCAAGGCTATGAGATGCTGAAACAGTAAGGGGTGTTAGATCATGCCAATGCATGATTTCCCATAGTTGCTTGACATCTGATCCTGATTTCTCCTCTTGCCAGATGTTAAAATCACCTAGACATAATAAGTCATTGGCCCTCATTACGACTCAGGCGGTAAGGGGTTTACGCCAGCGTTAACAGCGCCGACCCTTACCGCCTGAGTACGAGGTCCCTTAGCGCCATGGCGGATTTAACACCTGCTTTTAGCAGGTGTTAAAATCCATGGCGCTAAGGGACCATGGAGTTAATTACGCCACCGTAATTTACGGTGGCGTAATTAACGCCTTGCCCACTCCCATTATGCCCTATGGGGCAAAAATGGGAATGGGGAAGGGTAAATGGGGATTGGGGACTTACCGCCCCGCCAAGGTCGGAATGGGGCGGTAAGTCCGCCAACCACCATGGCGGAATTGCAACCTTAGCGCCATGGACCATGGTGCTAATAGCACCATGGTCCTCCGCCAAGGTCGTAATGAGGACCATTGTATTTACTCCCTATATTAGTGAGGTATTGATCCAGTCCGTCTCGGAATGTACTGGCAGTGCCTGGGGGCCTATAAACTAGTAATGTTTTAATGGAAATGCACCAAAATGTCAACCTCGTAAATGTTACGGCGCCTTTGGTGCATTTACATTTATCAACTCCTGTTACTGCGCCCAAGCCTCTCCCTGGGGGCCTCTCCCTGGGGGCAGTAACAGGATTCAGGGGTTGCGGGGGTGTCCCCGGCTTACCATTGTTGTAAGCAGAGGAAACTTAAGTTTTAAAAAAAGCAGCATCAGCTCTGACCCACGTAAGAGGGAGGAACCGACGTTGCAGGGATAGCGGGGAGTCAGCGGCATACACAGAAGTGTGCAGCCGCAAAGGTAAGTGGGGTGAGGGGCTTGGGTAGGGGAATGCTGGTTGGGGGACATGGGTAAAGTGATCTATTTGATCACTTTTCTGTGCCATAATTGGCATCAACATTTTTGTCGTGGCAGTTACAGGTGGCGCAGTAATCACATAGATTCGTTTTAAGCAAACTATTTGGTGATATCGATATCACACCATGTACAATTTCTGCCGATACATCCCACTGCAAGGTTTCAAAATGTGAGACTTTTGTATGTGATCTATAGATGATGGCAATTCCTCTCCCTATTTTCCTTGTGCGGTCAATGCCTGAATTGAGAACCATTCTGGTATGTATCAGGGTAGGTCACATGGCATGTGATGTATCCCTAAACCATGTTTCTGTTAGAAACAGTAAATCCAATTTATGCTCCTCAATAAGATCATCTATATCAGCCGCATGGTGCACCGCTGATCTAACATTCACCCGTCGAGCTTTGAGGCACAACTTCTTTATAGGTTCTTCTTGTATCCTGCTGGCTCTCCTGATTTCAATACCCAGAGCGCAAATTTCTTTTAGAACATGTAGCGATAGCGAGCCTTTCCCATTTCTCAAATGGTGCAATACCTCAATATCAAATCTAATATTATTCAACTCATTTTTTTCCTGCTAATGTCTTTGATTATAAATCCAATAAGAGAAGGTCTGCTCTATTTCCAGCGGCAGTACTGCACTTCTCTTATCTCCCAGTACGCCACACACAGGGGAAAAATAAATGGTAACGGCAGCCTCCCTCGCCAACCGCCGACTCAGGCCATAAAAAGGCCTAAACAGGCTTTGCGGCAGCTCTTTGTGCTGTCGCAGGCCCGTTACATCCTGGTGCACCCTGCAGTGCCGTCACATGGAGGCGCGCCGCTGGTTCTGCCGGGACTGAGTTCTGCCTCCAAACAAAGTGCTATGTGCGATTGTGGAGGAACTTCCAGTCCATCTGCTCAGGACTGAGTCCTTTTGTAATTCTGGGACTGATAGAAAGGGGCTGTGAGAATTAGCTGTCACAGAGGAAGATGGTTTATTAAAGACAGCATTTCCATACTCCTTTACGTTGTACCACTGAGATTGAGGAAGGGGTTTAGTTTGGGCTACCAAAAAGATATTTCCTTAATTAGAGTTTGTTCAGATTTTTATAACTGTAGGGTTCAAAACCCTAGATCTAATGTGAGGTTTAGGTACATTCAAATAAAAATAGTCCGTTACCTCTCAAGGTACATTGGGAAGAGTCTTCCTGTGAGAGGAAAAATGCTGTGTCTCGTCCCACAGAATCTCCTCACTACCCTGGTCCTGTCTCCTCCCAGGTGATCCTCCCACAGTACACCACCCCTGTGTTGGGATAAGGAAGTGTCTGCCTTCCTCTGGCCACCTGATAAGAATCTTTCGGCAGGGTTTCAGTGAGCGATCCGCACTGTTTTTCGGTATGCCACGCCCCCCCTCCTCCCCGCCTAGGGTAATATTGCTTAATGAGCTTGCCGGGCTGACACCCAGAGCTTTGGGCTTGCACTTGGGAACCGGACGAATCCTGTAGGTGAATTAAAACAGGCTTTCAACTGCACTATCCCTCTTATCTATTAGCACACTATGAGTCTCATTTTGTAGAAATCATAAATTGCAGGAGGGTTTCTGAGGGCAAATGAGAGATCTTGTGGTGCAATGTGTAGTCTCTCAATAATGGTGCCATTGTCTTTTAATGAAGAACTGTGTGAACAACAAAATTGATCAAACCTGTTTTTGCCAACATAATTGACAAAGTCTATTTTTTCCAAATGGATATGTGATCACATACACCCTCATATTATATGGGGTGGAGTGTTAAATCAAGGCATATATGCACGTTGTAATGCTTTTAAACATTGATGTACTTCTGTGCCCCATTTTGATGCAGTAGCATGGCAGGGCTGTGGTACGGCATGGCGGTGGAACTCCATGCATCTTCCTCCGTCTTGTCAGTGTGTTTCTTTTCACGCCTGCATAACATTTTCATGAAGGCATGGAACAAACTAATTCCTACAGAGTCCTTTAGATGTGCTTTGATTCTTGTCTCTTAAGTTAACACTCCTTATACCAAGAGAAAGGTTTGTGAGGGCACATAAGAGACGTTGTGAAGAAATGCAAAGTTTCTCAATACGGTTCCAGCCCAGATATATATGTGTCCACTCACAGTGTAGGGACTTCAGTGTCCCTACACTTCTTCTCCATCTTCTGGTTTCTTTGTGTTAAATAATCTTCTAATACCGGTTTCTTTGGTGCTCAAAACATCTTTTGACTGGGGTTTCAGGGCCTGTCTGTGCTTGCATGCTAGGTTTAGGCAGCAACAAGGGGTATGCATGGTGTCACCAGCCAAGCCCCAGAGCTTCCACCAGGGGCTTGGCCATTAAGACTCTGTTTGACATTGTAACTGTGTGTGTTGTCTGCGGGAACTAATACACCCCATGTCCCCGAATTCTTGTGTCTCCTCGATGAGCCAGGATGAACTTGTTCTTAATGGGTATCTCTGTCCTCACCTTGCCTCTGGTCTCTCATGCACTCGCCTGTCATCTTCTTTGCCACCACTGTGACACCTCAGCACATGCGTGCTCCACCTTACCAGTTCAATTCCATTCTCTCAAGCTGGTACACTGCTTGTTTTGCCTGTTTTTCTGTTCCTACCCCTCGAGGGCAAGGACCCTCCACTTCTTCTTCTTTATGCTTCCCCCCAGCTTCTGGTTCTTCTCCGCCTCCTGTTTTCATGTGGATGCTGTTGCCTCCTCATACTTAGATATAACCCTTTCCCTCCCCTTCCACTTCTCCTTCTCTGATCTAACTTCCCCTCTCCACCTCTTCTGTTCCTCTCTCTCTCCAGCATCCCCTTTCTGGCCCCTTGGTTACATTCTCCCTTCAGCCTCCTGTGATGTTCTCAAGCTTCACTTTCATTTTCTGGTAAACTCTCTGACCTCCTTTCTACACTCTCCATCTTGCATCTCCTGCTCAATCTCCCCCTTTCTGGCCTCCTCTGTTCAACCTACATCAGTCTTCTCCTGATCCACCTTCTCTTCTCCTCCTCCCTCTGTGGGCTTCTCTATTTCCAACTTCTGCTACATCGGCCTCTACCTCACACTTGCTCCACGCCAATGCTATCTCTAAATGTCCACCTCTTTGCAATGTCTCACCCCGCTTTAGTGGGTTGGGGATTTAGGCATATCACATATGCCAGTTTTACACCTCTTTCAATGTTTCTGGGGTTACCTGTTATCCCCGTTTACTGAGTGAAATCCCTTCCACTACTGGGATGGTTGATGCTCTTCTTCCTAGTGTCTCCTGCAAACCTGCAGTAGGTGTGCCAAGGTCTTTTGGCGTGAGTAGGGTTTTTACTATTTTGGGATAATGCATGGCTTGGGGATTATTACCCCAACAGAGGGTATCATGGTCAGATGCTGTGATGTCACCAAATCACCTTCATCTAAAGGAGAAATCTTCTTTTTTCTTCGAATAGTTTTTTTTTACTATGCCGGGGGAGACCTCTGCTTCCCCCACTCACCCCTAACTTATCTTTGCCCCTTACCCCACCCCATCTATGTTTTAAAATGTACCTATTTACCTAACCAATTTCGATGAAAAAGAAATTGAAGATTTCTGAATAGGTGAAATTGGATTCAGTGAAATCTACGGTATCGATAATGGTCAGTTGACTTCTTCATGTCATGAGTGTCCCTTAAAGTGACAGGATGCTATGTTGGCTTCTAGTGACAAGTCCTGCCATGTAATTGACATGTGGAGGGGTAAGTTCCTGCATCGCCCCGAGACTAGAATCGCTTAGCAGGTGGTGGCCGCCATCAGTTCTGGCTCCTCCAGCTTTCAGAAGCTAGACACTCAGTAGCACAACTTAAATATGTTATACTGGAAGAAGTTAAACTGTGCCCTAGAGGTGGTGATATAGTTAGAAAATTACATCAGAGGGAGAATATGTGGATCAATCTACTTGACTGCCTTAGCCGTAGAGGCATGAATGTCGACTTTGATTTGATGTGTTATGTCTGATGAGTTATATTTCATTTGACTTAATGTAGACCTTGAGTTGATGTGTTATGTCCGGGACTGTGAACGTCGTTCATGTCCTGAGGTAATTGGAACCTAACGACGGCAGGACTATGTATAGAATGATGAGTGCGACCTAATTGGTACTTACATCTGGGATGTGGACTTTGATTTGATGTGCCAGGTCTGATGGGTCTTATTTGATTTGATTTAATGTGGACCTTGATTTGATATGTTATGTCTGAGTCCTATGCTAGGGCTGCACATTGAGCCAATAGAGGCCTAGACTGAGAACGTCGTTCATATCCTGAGTTAATTGAAAACCTAATGACGGCAGGACTATGTATCTGGTACCGATAAAGTGAAAATGGCAATATGAGAGAGGCTGGTGTAGTAGCATGACCCTCTGAGTCTAAAGAGGACAAAAGTGTTCATTTACATCCTATCACATATACAGTGTGATTTTTTGTTTTGCTTCATGGAGAATATGATCTGGGGGACCTGGGGACTCCAGCAGACATTGTCATCCCCACTCACCCGGACAATACTCCATGGAACATAATCCCCCTCATGAATAGTGGTACAAGTTGACTCTGTAGACAATGTATAGTGCGTGTAGGGATGAGACCCAACTTACTATTATTGCCTCCTCGTAAGAGTAAGAAATCTATTTAAATCCTGCATTAGACTTAGAGATCACGCTTGTGAAACGCTACCGGCAATACGCTACCTTCTTCGACACGTGCGACCATAGTCCGCATAGTGTCCTCATTCACGCAGATCTGTTGCACACTTCTGAGAAAAAGGTCTCTTTTTTTCTACCTTTTGTTTCCTATGGACCCCTACAGGGACTACCCGTAGATCATTGAAGCACTGCAGCTGTTCCACAAACAGTCTGCATTGAAGTATAATAGAGTGCGTACGCATGCGCGCAGGAGACACGTCTCCGTCCTAGGAATAGGACTATCCTGCAGACACTACAAACACAGTATACCCATGGGCAGAGGAACAATGGTCTCATTACACCGACTGTGTCGTTCTCTTTGCGCATGCGTTTTGACTAAGCAGTATGTAAAAACAACACCAGGACTACAGACCGTTACAATCACGCTCGGCGCCAGAAGCCTAACTTTGTCTCCCCTTAAGAGGTAAGCGACAATATTCCATCGCCTATACTGGTACTGGTAGCCCGTAAAGTTAGTAATCCTAAATTGTCACACTTGCATTAGGATACGAAACTAATGCATGACTGCTTCGAAGTCACTCGACTAAAGCAGCTAGCTTTTATAGTTCCTGATACTAACTCAAAGGACACTCCTTCTTTTGAGAGAGTATAGAACTTGGTTAATCTCTCTAAATACTGAACACGGGTTATTTACCCAGGACGGTTAGGTGGATCACTTTGGATACTTTTTTAACACAACAAGGTTAGCAAAGAAACCACGCATATACATACTTTAGTACTTGGAACTCTTTGAAGTTGGAATCACTTTACACTCTTTTTTTGCCTCTATTTTAGAGTCTGGTTTTTGAGCTCGCCCGTTTGAGGTGGAAAGGACCACACACAAGTGTGAATGTGCGCAGCCACATACCAACACAAGCGTGTGGTTAAAGAATGGAGTTATAGATCCCATCAGTTTTACTACGAGGTGGGTCACAATTTATTATCTTGTTTGAAGCAATTGAATTTAGTTGGCAAACAGCAATAATAGCTGGCCCTTTTTTACGTTTTCCTATAGGAATTAAAGGTGTGGACACACCTATGTTTTGGAACCAGTAGCATTCTTTGCCCTGACGATGGACCTTTGCATAGTCCGAAACGCGTCGGCAATCCAGTGAATGAATGGTGCTATTAGGGATTGGTGACTTTCAACCTAAAGATTCCTTTTCTTTGTAATTAACAGTGGATAGTGCGAACGTAGGCCAAGGGAAATTTCTTTGAGCCTACAAAAAAGCTTATTTGATGATAAGGCTTTATTAATAACAGTGTTCTATACTGTCGGTTCGCCAGGTGAAGGCGACTCTTAGGTTATACATATAGAAATGTGAAATACGTTTTTGTGGAGAAACTGTTCTTTCGAACCTTTGTCATGTAAATTGTTTCAAATGGTTCAATTGAAAATGTGTGATGTTACCTTCTCTTTCTTTTCTGAAAATACAAAACGTCTGGAGTTTGAAGTAAAAACCCAGTGGGTATTCTTTCCAAAAAAAAGTATATGTCATTAAATTGTTTCTTTGATAACACTGGCTAAAAATTATGGTGAATGAAAACGTTTGAAATTGAGAATTTGCAAAATGCAAAATGTTTAATAACATCTAGTGACTTAATTACCAGGTCTGGGAGAACGCATTGGGCCTCATTAGGAGTTTGGAGGTAACCATGGCGCTATTAGCGCCATGGCTGCTTCCAAATCCTTACCGACTTCGCCCTGGTGAATGGAGCTATTACAGCCCCATTCCAAGGTTTGTAGGGGCAGTAATTCCCCATTCACCAGGGCCCTTCCCCATTCCCATTTGAGCCCCCATAGGGCTCAATGGGAATGGGGAAGGTGCTAATAACGGTACCGCCAATTGCGGTACCATTATTAGCACCAAAGTCCCTTTGCGGGTCCCGTCCTTAACGCCTGGTAAAACCAGGCGTTTAGGGTGGACCCGCAAAGGGAACTCGTAATAGGGCAGTAAGGGATTACCGGTACCAGTGCCTTTACCGGTACCGGTAATCCCTTACCGCCCACCTCGTAATGAGGCCCATTGACACCCCCCGGGACTAAACATACCTATCCTTTGAAAAGAGAACAGCATTAAATATGATACATAGAAAAATTGCAGGCAGCATCGTACATTTCAGACTCTGCTAACGTGCTTTATTGACAGAATTGGGATCAATCTCCCCTTGGAGTGCACTGGTGGTTGGCGTATAGTAATACACGTCCTTTTTTTCTTAGTCCTCCAGCTTTCATCCCAAGAATCAGACAAGATCTCAATTTGTCACCCAATTCATTATGTCTTGTCAATATATACCCTTAACATTTAATACATGGTTTGGTTCTATATTGTAGCACTAAGCACTGGGTTGGCAGGCGGACTTGGCTGGTCACAGCCCACAAGGATGAGCCTTGATGGACCCGAGCAAAGCGAGGACCCCAGTGTGGGTTTAGGGCCCTTACCGGGCACAGCTTACCGGGCAAGCTCACCCCCAACCTGGTGCTCAACACTATTAGCAGCCGGGGCTCCTTTCATGGTGCTAATATTTCGGGGGTGTGCTCAAAGTGCAATCCCGATTTCCTTAAAAACCAAGCTGGCCACCACACAAAGTATAAGCAAGTGTACACTCCTTTTCTATGTGGGTGGCGGCCATGACAGGAGGTTGGGGCAGGTGGCAAGGGTACGAGCAGCTGGGCAAAAGACAAGTGGGCTACAGCTAGGAGTGCAGAGGTATGGGGGTGAGATAAAACAAGCAATGGCACAGCCAACCGTTTGGACTTTTGTGTAGGCATGGCAAAGGCACTTGCCAGGAACAGCCGTAGTAGTATTAAATGGCCATTAATTGTAGCAGGTGTAAAATGGCGCAAATACCTGGGCATCTAATAGCAGTGGCTAGCAAATGTCTAATACGTGTACACAAGCCAAAACTGTTGGCTTTGCCAATGCTTGTTTTAACAGCACTTCAGTGAAGGTCGTGCAGAGTGCCTTTAAATCGAAGGAGACTGAAAAAAGCATGTTCAGTGTTTTTCCATCAGGTGTTTGGTTGTGAAAATGTGTTCACCCTGTGTGGACTATGCACTCGTGATAGCAGCAGAGGAGAAATGTTTTCAAAGGATTGCAACTGTTTTGAAGACACGAGGATCCTGTTCCATTTTAATCCATTGAGCTTCTAGTACTGGAACACATTTAAGAACTCAACCTCGTCCAAGGCAGCAACTTCAAAAGTCGCTTCATTTTATGGCCATGCTACTTGATGCTTGTCATGGAAATGGAAATAAAACCAAAAACAGAAGCACTCTCAAAATCTGGGGAACTTTAACTCCTGCTGGTTAAGCAATGCAACACTGCAATGGCACTCTTCCATAAGACCCGCCTCCTACCCCGACCCACCACCTTCCTCCCTGACCCGCCTCTCCCCTCCCCCAACCCGCCTTCTTCCTCCCCCGACCACCTCCTTCCTCCCAAAACCCACTTCCTTCCTTTTCTCACCTTCAATAAAGTAAATCACCTCCCAAACAGGTGTAGCAGGAAGTTCACTATAGACAACATGAACCAACATTGTAAAGGCCTGGGCCCGGTGTATAGAAACTGCGTAAAGATCCTGCAAAGTCCCTCGCGCACATAATGACTTGTACAAGCGAGCGGGCAAAGTTTTCTCTGCGTGCTCCATGTATTCATGGATTTTGAGTCACAAACTAACCCATTGCGCAAAGAAAATCGAGTTGCCTGTGGAATGCCCCCTAGCACACCCCCACACTAAGCAAATCTAGCCACAAATACCTACCTTTGCACGCTCCTCGTCCACAAAGTCATGCACCCCAGTAATACTGCATGGAGTGCCCCTCAACCAAGCCAGCATCCCATTGACACTGCATGTGGTTCCCCGTAGCTATTAACAGCAGCCCGACAATATGTGTACTAATTTCCATAACTCAAGTAATTCCCTGGTAAATCTGTGTAGAAACCCCCGTAAACTGTGGCTGCACCCCGCTAATCTGCATTACGCACCCCTAATTGTGATCAGCACCCCAACTGTGTGCACGCACCCAGAGATTCCTGATCGGTCTTTACCTTTGCACAGTGATTCCTATGCGATTGGGACTTTGCTCATGCTTTCATGTCACAGTGTGATCGGGAGCTTTGCATGCTGTTTTCCCTGACTTGATGTTGCGGAGTCAGATCCATGAGTATGCTTGGTTTTGCGCAGTGTTTTGTGTGTGCGATTTCCTCGCGCAGCCCATCCCTCGACACGCCACTTTATTCCTTGTTCTTCCTCATTCTGCGTGGAGAATGAGGAATATGCATCTTCTGCCCATATTTCAATCTTTGCCCAGGCCCTACCCACACTCTGCGTGGAGGCTCGTGTAAAGCACTCGACTGCACGCAGAGACATGACGGACCTGCACAGTCTGGAAAAATCCTGCAAAGTCAATTCCACGAATCGACAAAAGGCGGTTTTGCACTCTGAATGTTGCGGAAAGTCACTATTCAGCACTCAGACAATTCTGGGCAACGCTGCCAGGGCCTACCCAAGCGAGGCAGAGTAACTTGTGCACCATGTTTTCAGGCCAGAGGGGAGCACAGCCCTCCCCCAGGAGGAGGCCTTTGCCCCTCTCCCCAGCTACACACACAGAGACATGTAGTCGCGGCGCTACAAAGTGCAGGAAGGGTGAGGGAAGCACGTTTGCCAGGGAGGGACATCACAAGGAATTCTCTCCCTCTCAAGGAATTCTCAGATGGTCGGCTACAAGCTGGCCAGGGGCTGGCCCACAGCCCCCACAAAGGAACAACAAAGACTCTGGGGCTACCCCTGGGTCTTATATAAGGAGCTGCTTGCAGCTCAGTAGGTACAAACTGTTTGTGGACCCTGAACGGAGACCCAAACAACCAGGAGGTTCACTGTAGACTCCGCGTCCTCCTCTCTCTTTTTCTTTTCCAAACCCTCCCACCCTAGAAAAAGAATGGAGGAAAAACAACTTAAGAAGAAACAGGACACTGTACAGTGGCCACAACAAGTCGTGGGACAAAGAAGCAGCACAGGCCTGGGGGTTAACCCCAGGACTCGGTGCCCAAAAGTATTATATGATTATGATATGCTTATTGTTTATCTCCATAACGATATCTGTGATAATAAAAACCTATGGCCTTTTATTTCCAACACTTGAACAAATGTTGTGGCGTAACCGTTCATGGGGAAGGAAGGGGCTTACTTTTCCACACTCACAGCCAGACACAACAAAAAGTAAGTTTGCCTGCATATGGGTCCAACAGTTATATGAATCAGGCCCTTAGATTACAATGTAACAGTGTAAAGGAGGCTACCCTGACAGGCATTTCCTGTACGTGATACCTTGCCAATTGATTGCATTGAATGTGTCTCATTGCTGCTTAATAGAATGCAGCCCTTTGCAGAGCAGGAGATCACCTCACAGAGAGCAATTACTGGAACAAGAGCATTTTGATTGCTGTGGCCATCCACATGCTTTCAAGTACGAATCATGTAAGCCCCAACCAGAATGGTAAGGGTGAGGGGTCATGCGTGTTACAGTCCTAAAACTCTGAAGGGTCACATGTTTGCCACCCTAAAGTTGGGATTGCACTAAAGAAACCAGAATGCAATAGGGCATGGGATGGGAGCATGCAATTTGTAAAATAAATGTTTTCAACACATTTACATGAACCATACTTATATTTTGGGTCACATGACAATAACATTATTTGCCCAGGATCACACGATTTGTTGATAACATACCAGAAGCTGAGATTAAAACCGAGGTCATCTGTTTCCGAGGACCGAAAGGCAGCCACCAGTGCAAATCAACTGAACCATTTGTGGTGTTAGAAAACTAAGTGCATATTTCGTGAAAAGTTTAAGGCAGAGTGCAACAAAGGGATTTGTTCAAGTTACAAGCACAACTTAGTGTCCGGTTAATGAGTAAAAGTTGACTAGTTCAGGCAGGGATAATCCCTTAGGAGGAAACTCCCACGTGAGTTTGTAACTTTTTTGTATGAGGAGGTGTGGTGCTCGAGGGCCAATAATGGCTTAAATACAGTGTGGTCTCAATGCTGCTCCCACAGACTTCTGAAGATCATACAAGCGCTATCTTTGAGGTATGGACATCGATTTCACCTACAGGTTGGTAGGGGATTTGCTTTAAAAAATTGCCCATTCGCAACTGTTTTTGATAACTAGCTTTGCATAATTTGGAGAGATGAGAGATCCGGTCATGACCGGAGTTAAAAGGGTCAGAAGAATGTTTAAGATGTAAACACATCCTTTCCCCCCCCAAAGGAGCAGTGTTGAAGTCTAGTGGTGAATGTGTGGGGTGTGGATTTCACTCAATGTCTTGAGGCTGTGTCTGCCCTTTAATCCGGTCCAGGGAACATTCGAAAGACCCCACTCAATCAGAGGGCGCCCCCAAGCTCACGCGCATCTACGACCCCTAAAAGGAGTCCACAGTGACATTACCACCCTTCCACCCCCCCACCAAGCCCCAAACTGCAAGCAGGCATGATTAGAGGCGTGCGGCTTTATGACAAAGATATCCCACTTTCCATTCATTCAATGTGTGCTTTGTAGCCTCTTTGCCAGGCACATGTTTCCAACTTCCAATTGCCTCTTTCACATCACATACAAGTACATATGTCCATAAAATAAAGACCCTCAAAAATATCAAGTGGTTCATTGGGCATTGTCGCTGATTTCTTGCCACCATTTGTATTTCTTAAGGATTTTTTCAATTGTTTTAGGTGTTATGTATTGTGATACAGTTTCATATAAAACCTTTCAGATTTGCAATTTTAAGCAACTAATTATACATTTCCAAATTCACCAGAACAACTAGAAAAAAATACAATCTGATTTTAAATGATCATCATTATCCGTCCTGTCCTGGATATAGTCTGCCGCTAAGGGTATTGGGACGCTCAAGCCTGCCTTGCTCTACCTGTTACTGGTCCGAGATATCGCTCTACCACTAGTGCCCTGGGGTTCAGAACTCCTGAGGTAACCCAGATATCTAAGGATCTGTCCTGGCCTGGATGTAGTCCGCTGCTAGGGGTATTAGGATGCTCAAGCCGGCCTTGCTCTACATGTTACTGGTCCCGGATATCGCTCTACCACTAGCACCTTGGGGTTCAGAAATCCCTGGGTAACATTGATATCTAAGGATCCGTCCTGTCCGAGATATAGTCCGCTGCTAGGCGTATTAGGACGCTCAAGCCTGCCTTGCTCTACTTGTCACCGGTCCCGGAATTTCGCTCTACCACCTGCGCCTTGGGGTTCAGAAATCCCTAGGTAACCAGGATATCTGAGGATCCGTCCTGTCCTGGATGTAGTCCTCTGCTAGGGGTATTAGGAGGCTCAAGACTGCCTTGCTCTACCTGTTACTGGTCCCGGATATCGCTCTACCACTAGCGCCTTGGGGTTCAGAAATCCCTAGGTAACTGGGATATCTAAGGATCCGTCCTGTCCTGGATATAGTCTGCTGCTAGGGGTATTAGGACGCTCACGCCTGCCTTGTTCTACCTGTTCCTGGTCCCGGATATCGCTCTACCACTAGCGCCTTGGGGTTCAGAAATCCCTGGGTAAAATTGAAATCTAAGGATTCGTCCTGTCCTGGATGTAGTCCTCTGCTAGGGATGTTAGGACGCTCAAGCCAGCCATGCTCTACCTGTTACTGGTCCGGGATATCGCTCTACCACTAGCACCTTGGGGTTCAGAAATCCCTAGGTAATCAGGATATCTAAGGATCCATCCTGTCCTGGATGTAGTCCTCTGCTAGGGGTATTAGGATGCTCAAGACTGCCTTGTTCTACCTGTTACCGGTCCTGGATATCGCTCTACCACTAGGATCTTGGGGTTCGGAAATCCCTGGGTAACAATGATATCTGAGGATCCGTCCTGTCCTGGATATAGTCAGCTTCTAGAAGTATTAGGACGCTCAAGCCTGCCTTGCTCTACCTGTTACTGGTCCCGTATATCGCTCTACCACTAGCGACTTGGGGTTCAGAAATTCCTAGGTAACCGGGATATCTAAGGATCCATACTGTCCTGGATATAGTCAGCTGGTAGGGGTATTAGGACGCTCAAGCCTGCCTTGCTCTACCTGTGACTGGTCCTGGATATCACACTACCACTAGCGCCTTGGCGTTCAGAACTCCCTAGGTAACCGGGATATCTATGCATCTGTCCTGTCCTGGATATAGTCTGCTGCTAGAGGTATTAGGACGCTCAAGGTTGCCTTGCTCTACCTGTTACTGCTTCCGAATATCACTCTACCACTAGCGGCTTGGGGTTCAGAAATCCCTAGGTAACCGGGATATCTAAGGATCCATCCTGTCCTGAATATAGTCAGATTCTAGGGGTATTGGGAAGCTCAAGCCTGCCTTGCTCTACCTGTTACTGGTCCCGGATAGCACTCTACCACTAGCGCCTTGGGGTTCAGAAATCTCTGGGTAACCGTGATATCTAAGGATCCATCCTGTCCTGGATATAGTCAGCTGCTAGGGGTATTGGGACACTCAAGCCTGCCTTGTTCTACCAGTTACTGGTCCCGGATATCGCTCTACCACTTGCGCCTTGGGGTTCAGAAATCACTAGGTAACCGGGATATCTAAGGATCCGTTTGTTGTTTAACGCTATGCATTCACACCATGGCTCTTGGGGTTCAGAAATCCCTAGGTAACTGGGATATCTAAGGATCCGTCCTGTCCTGGTTATAGTCTGCTGCTAGGGGTATAGGGACGCTCAAGCCTGCCTTGCTCTACCTGTTACTGGTACCGGATATCACTCTACCACTAGCACCTTGGGGTTCAGAAATCCCTGGGTTACATTGATATCTAAGGATCCGTCCTGTCCTGGTTATAGTCTGCTGCTAGGGGTATTAGGACGCTCAAGCCTGCCTTGCTCTACCTGTTACCGGTCCCGGATATCGTTCTACCACTAGCGCCTTGGGGTTCAGAAATCACTAGGTAACCGGGATATCTAAGGATCCGTTTGTTGTTTAACGCTTTGCATTCACACCATGGCTCTTTTTCAATCATTTGTAGGGATGGGATGTATAGGTTGAACAATAAGGGGAACATGCAGGCTCCTTGTGGTACCCCACAGGTGGAAAGGGAGGGAGCCAGAGTAGCCTCCCCCAATAGACTCTGGACTTACTTCCATACAGAAAGGAGAGTATCCATTTGCAATCAAGAGCAGGGCAGTGGCAGGTATCCCTTAAGATGTGTATGAGCAGCTCGTGGTCCAGTAAATTGAAAGCGGACGATAGATCTAATAAAACCAGGAGGTCGGACTTGCCCTGGTCCATGATGCTCAGCATGTGGCGTGAAGCTCAATAAGGGCTGTCTCAGTACTATGGGCGGGATGAAAACCTGACTGCCTCGGATGTAGAATATTCATGGTTTAAATAGAGGTGTGACGCTGATGAGTGGCTACTTTATCTAAAATTTTAAAGAAGAAGTTGCAGTTTGTAATGGGTCTTATGTTCGCTGCGTCACTGGCGTGTAGTCCTGTTTTTTTCATACAGGGAGTGATTGTAATTTTTTTGATGTCATCAGGCACTAAGTGGGTATGAAAAGAAGCATTAACAAATTGGGCCAGGAAGGGGGCGAAAATATCCTTATTGTCCAGGATCAATTTTGGGGGATTACGTTGTCAAGTCCGGTTGTCGAGCGCATATCACCTTAGGTGGACAACAAGTCTGAACGAGTTACTTCCAAGAAACTAAATGAGGGGCCATCATCAGAAGGTAGCGGGAATCGAGGCGGGGAAGCAAGTGGTCTCAGAGGTGATTTGCTTGATATATTTAGTTGACTATTGATCTGAGCTTGGATTTCATCCCTAGCCTTGAGTATCTTTTCTTGGAAGGCATTCTGTATTCTAGTACAGCCTGCATTGGAAAGACTCGGCCTTCCTCCACATATTAAAAAAACACTGAAAATAATAAGCTCAAATAACAAGTCAAAATAATAACCATTACTTGTTCCCGAGCATGTTGCCGGTATTTTAGCACCAACACCTACCTCATCCACTTGGAGCCATCAGGATTCCTGCGTTCCTTAACCAAGGATGCAAGATGGCTTGCTTTTCAGTAGGTTACCAAACTCTGTTGGTGTGGAAGGAGTGGGGACATTGTCGAGGTGAGTGAGTACTTGTGGTGGCCAGAACCTTGTATTCTACCTGTTATGGGTTTTTTGTCCTGGATTTATAATGTCCGACAATATTTGTTGTTTATTTATTTTATTTGTATAGTGCGCAGCAGCCCGTAGGCATCAAGGTGCTGCAACAGTGAACCCGTTACTTGCAGGTGATACAGCATAAATATAAAACATACAGTTGGTCAGGTGAGGCCGTGCACAGCGACGTAATGTGTGATAGGGTTGATAGTCAAACAACCAGCTTTTGTAGGATTTCCGGAATGCCCAGTAGGAGGGTTACCCTCTCATGGTGTTGGGGTGGTGGGTTTTAGGGATTCCATTGTCTGGCTGTGATGGATGGGAAGCTGGAGCCTTCCGCTTTTGCACATCTTACTTTCGGCTCTAGGAGGTAATTTGCATACATAGACCTTGTGGGTCCAGAAGACTGTGCTTTTATGATTTTCTGAGAGAGGTAGGGGTGCCATGTTGGACCGGCATTTATGAGTGATGGCCACGGTCTTGAAGATGATCCGTTAGTGGATGGACAGCCAGTGGGTTGCTTTTCTGGCTGCAGAAAAGTGAGTTTGTTTGGGAATGTTGAGGGCTGCTCGGAGTGCATTGTTTTGAATGATTAGAATCTTTAGAATGTTTTGGGATGAGGTTCCTGCAAATAGGACATTGCAGTAATCCAGCCATGCACCAATGATAGCTTGTGCTATGGTCAGGCAGCTGCCAGGGGTGTCGAAGGGTCGGGAAGTATTAAACAGTTTAGATGTGTAGGCAGTGGAGGAAGCCATTGCATTCACTTGGCGGGTCATAGAGGGGGTGGCGTCTAGGTAGACCTCTAGTGTTTTAACTGAGGTACAGATGGGGATAATGGTGCCATCAATTCTGGTAAAGTTCTTGTATAGAGTGGTAATATGCAGGATCCTTGTGGGACCCAGCAGGGGATACATGCTGGTGGGGCATTGACATTGTCGGCAACCACTTTCATGACCTTTGCCTCTAAGAAGGAGGTGATCCATGCTGTGGCTTCTTTGGAGAAGTTGGACGAGGTGGTGAGATGGTGTCAGATGATTTTATGATCTACCAGGACAAACTCTGATGACAGATCAGGACGACTGCCTTCCCCATTTCTCTGGGTTCATCTATCTAATTACTCAGGCCAAGAAGCGTGGATTCTGTGCCATGGCCTGGACTGAAGCCGGATTGTTTAATTCTTAGAATGTGTTGGTTTCCAGGTTGTTTTGGATCTGAAGATATGCTGCTCTAGCTACAATTTTGAGAAGGAATGGTATGGTGGAGTTGGGCCGGTAGTTATTGGGGGCTGTAGGGTTCAGTGATGTTTTTTACAGGAGTGGGAGAACCCAGGCTTCTTTGAGACTAGTGGGCACTATACCTGTGGCAAAGGAGGCATTGATGAAGATGTTGAGGAGGGGTACCAGGGCTTTGTTGCAGACTGTGATGATGGTGGCTGGGCATGCATCACCTTTGCCCTTGGATAGTTTAAGGCTTTTTAGGATGGCAAGAACTTCTGGTTCTGAAACTGGCTGGAAGTGAAACTGCCTGGGGTGGAAGAGTGGCTTATTTTTGTGTTCTGTCCAGTTTATTGATCGTGCAGTTTGGAAATTTAAGCACCAGGTTCTGTCCTTGATGAGGGGGGAGTGGTTGATGGTGTTTCGAGCTCTCAGAGGATGATGAAGTTTTCCTTTGAGTCTGATTTTACATTGGCTATTCTGGAGGTGAAAGTGATGGATTTAGCAGAGATGATGGCTTGTTTGTAGGCTTTGGAGGCTTTGACGAACCCTCGGTTGGCGGTGTCTGAGTTTTTTTTTTTCCAGCATGATTCTGCTGTTCACTTTTTGTCTCAGGATCTTGTAGGGCAAGGGTATACCATGAGTTTAGTTGTCTCACAGGTTTGCCCTTTTGTTGGGTTAGGGGGCAACAGTGTCTACTGCCGATGTTAGGATGGTGTGTAGGGTTATGTCAAGAGATTTGGGTCCTTTATGTGAGTCGGTTCCAATGTAAGTGTAGGCAACAGTGGTAGAATATGGTCTTTAGTGAGCTTACGCGAGCTATGGGTTATGGATGTGGTAGAATAAGCGCAGTTATTTTTTTTGTTGTGGTGAGAGATGGTGAAGGTGATGATGTGGTGGTCAGTCCAAGGGCATGGGGAGTTAGTTTCAATGGTCATCAGGCATTTGGGGCATCCCATGTAATAATGTACCCTCAAAAATATTGCCATACAAAAAAATTGCCTATTCCTAACACCACCCCAATCAACTCAAGTAAAGCCTGGTGCACCACCATTCAAAGTGCCCTAGCCTCTAAGATTGACCTATTACAAATTAAGATCAACAAAAAAAGGAAACTGCTAGCTGAAAAAATGGTCCTACCACTATCACCAAAGTGTCCCCTGATAGTGCCAACCTGCTCTTTCACTTCACGCCAGTCACCCTGGAACAAGTATCAAACATCATAGCCCAACTAAAAGTCTCCAACTGCAAAGGTGATAAATTCCCAGCCCACCTAGTCAAACTCTGCGCACCCACCCACAATGTGTCAAGGCATCATTCAGCACCAACATAGTCCCAGCAAGCATTAAAGAAGCTTGGGTAGCCCCACTATTAAAAAAAATCCTTTGACACATCTGACCCCACTAATTACTGTCCCGTTACCACAGTCCCGTTTCTGTTAAAAATTATAGATAAATAGCCTACACCCAAATTCAGGACTAGGCAAACATATCGTCATGGAACACAATCAGGACAATTTGGAAGGCATATCGTTTTTTGGATTGGAAATTGTTAAATCACCACCCAGGGGTGGAAATAGAGAGAAAAGACTGCGCCAGAGAGAAGCGTATTGGATCTGCAATCTGGACTGTTGTTATAGTGGTTTGAATTTTGACTCTGAACTTGGACATTTCCTATAAAATATTGGGACCTAACGTATAAGAACCTGCAATTTGCAATACTTGTACATTAACATATAATGCATAAGAATTAGTAATCTTACCTGCATCTTGTATGTCAACAAACAAGGAGAAAATGAAACTATGAGTAAAACGAGGTGAAATCACATGTAACACAAATTGATAATAAGTACAGGTTAGCATGCCTTTTTCTGCAACTGCCAACTATCTATGCCTTTTCAGCATACATCAGCATATATCATGAAGAGACTCTCTGAGTACACAATCATACCGTAATAAAAATACAACCCTGTCTAGCAGTCTGTTTGATCGTCCCATGGCCCATATCAGCCAATTAGAATGCAGACAGTGAGCAGCAAGTTGTGATCTAATTACGCAAAAACCCGCGCGCACGATTGAGCATGCGATGACGTCATCACGCTATTACGTGATGACGTATATAAATAGCGGCCATTTTGAGAGATCCGAATCGAGGACGTCGATCGGATCTCCCATGTGGCCCAAAGAACACAAGCAAAAGCAGGCGAAAGCGGAATATCCAGGTAAACAGACATAATGGGCCAACACTAGGTCATGTTTAAACCCCATATGGGCTTAAACAATCTATAATGTAATTCAGTGAATCCTTCCACCCGTGTCTACAAACCTTTTCTCTCTTTTTTCTCTTCATATTTTCTTTTTAAACAGTGGGACATTCTCTACCAGGTTTAGACACAGGAAATGGGAGACAAACCTAACGGTTTACACTAATGGACCGAAGGGACATATACAAATCAGAATTTTTATATTCAGCTTACTAACACAAGTGAGTCAATCCTTTACATTAATTCTTTACATTCAAAAAGGCTATTGAGACCTCCAGAATATTAATATATTGCTTCTTGTTCCGTTTTTCTTTTCTTTTATAGGCTTAAATTCAAAATTGAAAAATAAGGTCTTGTGCTAACAACAATTGTAAATCTCTAAACCCTCCTGATGAATCATCCAAATTGGATGGAGAAACACTTGTTGAGGGGACTTCTTTGTTTTTGCGACAGCGTCTATGATTTGAATGACTAACTCAAAAATGACATGTTGAAACTTTTATTTGAAATTGAAGAAATTGTGTGGAAACCATTATTCCTGTATGAATATAATACAGATGGTCTTTGAAACTTACGTCTCAAAAAATAACTCAAAATAATCAAATAAAATACAAAATTAACATATTGGAGCGCACCACTGTCTTTGTTATTTTTTCATGTACTTAACTCTCACACTGGTCAGTCGCAGTGGAACAGAGACAGGTGTTGCATACTATATCATCTGATCAAATCTCTATCAGAACAGGAAACTCACCACAGTTGTTTCAGACTGGAATTTATTCAAAAATTCAGGACTACTTAGAACAAAACCAGATCCTAGGGCCAGACAATCAGGATTTCAGATCAGCCACAGCACTGAAACAGCCCTTCTCGATCTCAAAATCCAGATGGATGCCATCAGAGACGCAGGGAAATTATGTATTCTGCTACTATTAGACCTATCGGCAGCATTTGACCTTGTCGATCATGATAAACTTAGTGCCACCTTAGCCAATGATTTTAGTTTCTCTAAAGAAGCAACCGTCTGGGTCAAATCCTTCCTTGCTGACCGCACGTCTAGAATCTGCATAGGTAAAGAAGCAGCTGATCCTATTCCAGTCCCAGTAGGCGTCCCCCAAGGGTCATGCCTCTCCCCCACTCTTTATAACAACTATACCAAACTCATATTTGGAGCATTGGATGAGATGGGTGTCATCTATACCAACTTCGCGGATGACACCCAAATACTCATACCAATTTCAGGGAACCACGAGTAAGACACTATCGTAATTAATACTACTTACGTAATCATACAAAACTGTATTGCCCTAAATAGCCTTTGTCTTAACGATGAGAAAAAAGAGATCCTCATTGTGGGCTCCCCATCCAAAATCAATGCCCTCCACACAGACTAAAATTCCATTAAAATTGATGGCACCCCCTTACCAGTCCTTAAACAAGTTAAAACACTCTGGGTTTACCTCGATGCCAACCTAACCATGACTAAACACACAAATGCCTTAGCTTCTTCCACTCTTACACAGCTGAACATATCGCCCTTAGCTGCCAATTCCTCACTCCAGCCAACTGCACGACATTAGCCCGAGCATTAACACTTTCCAAAGTAGACTACTGCAATGTACTCCTACTAGGCACTTTCAAGGCTAACATAGCCAAACTCCAAATAAAGCCCTACACGCATCCCTTGGTCTAAGAATATTGGACCATATCTGTCAGATCAGAAGAGAGGTCCACTGGCTGCCAATCAAATCTAAAATTTTATTCAAAACGTCATGTCTCACCCGAAAATGTATCAACAATAAAGCACCCAGCTACCTTAACAAATCTGTCACAAAAAAAGAAGCAGACATAATACTGAGATCCAACGTGAATTCACTCCTGAACATCCCACGCTACAAGAGTAGCAGAGCAGGGGGCAAGTGTTTTCCAGTCCTGGCACCCACACATTGGAACACCCTCCCTATCAATATGAAAAATGAAGACAAAGCTACTAAAAACATGGCTATTCAACTTAGTCTAACCCAGTAGGGCCTGATAACAGCCCTCTGGTTCATACTTGTCCTAAAATTACAAATATACTTATTTGTAACTGCATTGATCTTATTCCTGTATACCTCCATGCTTGTACTTATATTGAATAATGCCTGTAAATATTATTCTAAGCTGTCTGTAACTCCGCTGTGATACTTATATTGGAGCCTGCGCTGGAGATACACACATTGTAGGAATTAGCTTGAGTGGAGATAAATGTGGTTTTGTAGATGTGAGAAGCAATGGCTAGGGAATTGCAGTTGCTGGGAGATCGAAGCCTTTTACATAAGTGCTTGAGGTCTAATGTTTTCCGGCAAAGTGGCACCAGGTCATCAGTGAACCAGGTGTTATATAGCATATTGGGTGTGGGCTTTTTTACCATGATCGGGCGTGCTTGTCTAAGGTGCTCCTTAGACAAGCATGGTAGTGGTTGGCTATGTCCTGAGGATTCATGTTAGAGGGTAAAGAGCAAGACCTCATTGCATGCAGGACTGTTGGACTCAGACCCTCATGAATCAATTTACGGGTATTTCTGACAGATACTGGACTCAATGCAGACACCTGGGCTTTGATAGGGGTAGCAGTGACTAGGTTGAAATGGATCAAGAACTGATCAGACCATGGTATTTCATTATTGGAGGTGATGTCTACAGTAGCATTGGCTGTGAGAATTCAATCTAGGATTCGATCTTTGATGTGTGTAGGGGAATATATATGTTGGGTGAGATTCATATCTTCGAGGGCAGCTTCTTTAGGATCAGAGGTGTCCTTATAGCTGAGATTGATGTCACCTAGTATGATGAATTTAGTAATTGGTTTCATGGGTGGTGTGATCAGGAGAGGGATGTCAAGCTCAGAGTGATTAGGGCCATTGGGTTGGTGATAGATCAGGAGGATGTTCTAAGTAGTTTCTGGGTCAGTAGTGATCTTGAGTAGTATCATTTTTAACCCAGGGCTGCTAGGAATGGGAGAGGCTCTAATCTGCAGGGAAGATTTTTCTATAGGGGCTACACCCCCTCTTATGGTGTTAAGGCTGTCAGCCCTAAGGATAGTATAGTTAGGAGGGATTGCCAGGGACAGAAGTGAGCCTGAGGCGTTGTGTAACCATGATTCTGTCGTAGCTAGGATATCAAGCTGGCGTTCTAGTAGAAGATCATGGACATCGATTGCATGTGCTCCCAGGGAGCGTACACCAATGAGTGCACATTTTAGGTTAGTGGGTTGCTTGGCAAGGGGATGAAGGGATGACTGATGTGCTACACAAGTTGGAAGCAGTTGAGGTAGGCTTGTGCGCGAGTTGGGTCTTGAGAGGCTGGTGGTCCCGGTCCCAGATGTAGGTGGCGATAACTCGTGGGTGGAGGGGCAACTGGCAGGCTTTTCTGGCTCTGAGTCTGGCAAATCGTGTATCACCCAGACATGGCTGGGTTGCTCCTTTGTAGGACAGACGTTGTCGAGATGTAAGAGGGGGGATGGCGGTCCATGAGGGTGGCGAACCTTCAGAGGTGGTTTCTGGGGAACTTGAGATGAGGGAAGGGGTGGATGTGGCAATGTGTACTATGTACACTGTGGGTTGGTGGCTGCGATGGTAGTTGTGGGATCTGAGGTGTTTAAACCTAATCCCTTTGGCAATTTTGCATTTAGTGGGAGGGCAGCCTTGATGGGTACGTGTCTTGGGTGGGCGGTGCACATTTATAGGGGAAGCTGAGCCCATCACAGTCTTGGACGTGGGCGAGAGCTGGCACAAAGATGTCAATATGTTGGTGTTCCGGCATAGTTAGGGCAGCTGCGAAGTAGTGCACATGCAATGAGCTGTCATGTGGCTCATTGTGGGTTTCAAGGTTGGGGTTAAGTGGATGATCTTGCTTGAAACCAGGGAGGTATTAGGGTGGCAAAGTGGTATGGTAGCCAGGAGGGCAACTTACTAGCATTGGGCAGTACAGCATGAGGTAGCATCCTAGGGTGGGCCTGATGGTTAAGCGGTGTCGGTAGGAATGGTGTGGGGCATGGATATGACCATGGGTGCAAGCAGAGGGTGGTCATGATGTTTAGGTTGGTGGGGCTGTGCTGCTTAGGATTATTGTGAAATTGTAAATCAGCGGTGTATAGGCCATCGTGGGATGATTGCAATCCCTGTAGGTAGGTGAGGTAGGTGAGAAGCAAGTAGGGGTGGGATTATAGCAATTACATATGTAGCCATAGTATGGCAGCAGTGGGAAGTATGGTCACAAAGTATTCTTTCATACTGTAAATCGGAAAGTGTTTAGGTGTTTATACTATTGTTACCTTGGTTCACAATCTAATTTGTGATAGAAATATTCTCTAGGGAATTAGGCTGCTTTGATTATCGTGAATTACTATTAAGTTGAAGTAACTCACCAATAATTTGGGTGTCCTGTTCGGAATCACCCTGCCGAAAATCAGCGTCCTGCATGTTAGACTTTCAAGGCTGCCATTTTAATTTAATTTCAATATAATGAAGTGATGTCATACGTAGGTCACGTGTGACGTCATTGCTTTCAATAGTAAACAGAAAATAAATGAGTGTCCCCGTATCGCGTTATGCTGAAACATTGTTGTAACATTTTGTTAACTCTATTTGAGTGAAATTTTTCAAGTAGCATTCACAATGTGATATAACGCTCACCTTTAATGTCTTCATTTATTTTGTGCATAATTTTGTGTTAACCCCTGGGGACGGGGCGTCATAGCTATATTCTTAAATGTACATTTCAAAATGATCAGCCCAAGTGAATATCTTGCCACATTGCCAGCCAGCCAAAGGCCTAATGACAGTTGTCCAAAACTTGCTGATGACTCTTTGGTGCTGATACAAGTGATTTGGGTGCAGGTACCTGCAGCATCATGTGCCATTAGTTGGGAACAAGACTCCATCAAATCTCAGATCTCTGCCTAGAGCCTCACTGCACAAGCTTCAGGTGGAACCTGAAAAAATATCTTCTGCATTTGAAATATGTAATAAACACTATGGGCCCGATTCTTGGAAAAGTGTGCATCGATCCCGCAAAGTCTGCGTACCGAGAACTACTTTGCGCGTCCCTGCGCACATAAGATTTTGTGTGTGCTCTGCATAGTCATAGGCCCTCATTAGGACCCTGGCGCTAAGTGTTTAATGGTGCCGTAAAAGGCTGCGGAGCCGTTAAACACTTAGCGCCTTACTACGAGGTCCCTTTGCGGGATCCGACCTGAACGGCTGGTCTAGACCAGCCGTTAAAGTAGGGACCCGCAAAGGGACCTTGGTGCTAAGTATGGTACCGCAATTTGCACCTTCCCCAGTCCCATTGAGCCCTATGGGGCAAAAATGGGAATGGGGAAGGGCCAATGTTCAATGGGGAATTACCACCCCGCCAACCGTGGAATGGGGTGGTAATTCCCCATTGAACATTGGCGGACTCGTTACGATACCGGCACCAACCATGGTGCTAATAGCGCCATGGTTTAGCACCAGTATCGTAATGAGGGCCTAGTATTTTTCCTACAAAGTAACGTTATACACACGTAGTGGCCTGAATGCCCCTGGTACGCCCTGCTGACACTACGTGTGGTCCCCCGCAACTTAAACAGCAGCCCGACAACATGCGTAGAATGTTTCATAACTCAAGAAATTCCCCAGTAAATCTATGTGCAAATCCTTGTAAACCTTTGCTTCACCCTGCTATTCTACATACATGCACCCCTGAGTCCAATCGGCACCCCAACTGCATGCTTGCACCCCTAAGTTCCCAATCAGGGTTTAGCTGTGCACAGTGATTCCAATGAGCTCAGGACTTTACGCATGCCTTGAGGTGGTGGTGAGATTGTGAGCTTTGCGCACTGATTTCTCCAACGTGACGTTGCAAAATCGGACCCATGAATACGCATGGTTGTGCTCAGTTGTGGGCGTGTGATTTCTTTGCATGGGACGTTCCTAGAATCTCCCACGTTTTCCCCTTTTTGTCCTCATTCTGCATGTTCTGCCGCCTATTTAGGTCTGTGCGTAGGCCCAACTCACACTCTGCGAGGAGTCTCGCACATGGCACTCGACCACTCACAGAGATGTGCAGGGCCTGCACAAAGTCCACAAGTCCGGAAAAGTCCTGCAAAGTCGATTCCATGAAACAGCAAAAGGGGATTAGCTCGCAGAATGGCCCGCAAAGTTCTGATTGTCCCCCGCGAAATATTCCATGAGTTGGGCCCTATATATGTTCACCTGGGATTTCCACCTGGCAAGGTGATTCATGTTATGTCTACCCTATGGGTACAGTCACAGTGAGAGGCATCTACAAAGAATGTGAGATGCCGTTTGGGGTTTTACAAACAGGTTTATTGTGATGCACACATGAGGGAAGAAGCATTGGGAAAATCAATATGTGATACATCTTTATAAAATGAGGGCAAAGGACACTTAGCAAGGGCAATTACATTTTTTAATGCTTAGTGCCAGTCTCTCTCAGGATCATCACTTTTAGCTAAAATTAAATAAAGGTTTATGGTCATGATGGTGGGATCCAGTAGAGTTTGCAACACAGTCAGTAACAGATGCTTATAGTTCACTGCTCCTGGAATCGCCTTAATGACAGTGTCTTTGTCACTGATGAACATTGAGGTATTCACCATTGTTCTCAGGTAGATTTTTAGGCTGTTGTCATTTTGGCCTCATATCAAAGGCGTTGTGGCACGAACCATTACTATTCTCTAATGTGAGATTGGGTGTTTTAGTGGGATTTGGTGGAATAGCCAATCCTATCCGATCAGGAGTTTGGCTCCAAGGTAGTCTGTCTCTCATCTTGCTTCTTTAATTCTCAGCTTTTGGAACTGCCAGTCTTTGGCCCAAGACCTAGTTATCCCAGCAACGGTACCCAGGCTTGTCCCGAACATGTGACCCACTGGCTAAATCCTTCATCCTTTGGCCTTCCTTCTGGTCTCTGGGCATATTGGCTAGACCAATTCTGAGCCTTATTATTGGAGTTCACTGCCCACCACCTGCTTTTAGACTCTAACTCGTTCTTGCTCGGATGGTACTCTCTCACACTCCTCCTCCAATTCCTATTCTTCCTGCTGGTTGCCTCCCCCTTCCTTCTCCTGGTTTTTATCTTCTCCCACTCATCGTTTCCTTAATCTTCCCTCCATCTTTCCATCAGAAGACGTCTTACTGCCTTCCTTCTTGCTTCTCCTTCGCCCTACTTATTTCGGAGCTTTCTCTCAAGTCTTATATTCTTTTCTCTTCACTCCTTTCCCCTGCTAAGCGCTATCCTGCTTCAAACCCTTCAACCTTTGCCAACTTCCCACACCCACCCCAAACTCTGGCCCCCTTTTATTCTTTGAGTCATTGGGCGAGCGTAATGATAATGGGTCGAGCAGGTGCATCTCAGTGGAGTGATATGTCTGTATTGGAGATTGCTTTACCCTGTTTGGTTCTGTGCCTAACCTATGTGCTGTAACTTGTTTTTTTTTTCTCAGTGACTATCTCATGGCTCATCCGGTCAAATCGATAAAAAGGAGGTCTGCCATTTTGAAACCAGGTGGCCCTGTCGTGCTAGCAGGCTGATTCCGCCATGGTCCCCACCGTTAACTGCCGCAAATACCAAACTGGCTTTAGGAAAGGTATGTCCACCTCGCTTAATGCCATGATTATGGCCTTTACCATCGCAGAAGCTAAGAAATTAACATCTAATCCTGTTTACATTGCCCTCATCGACATGTCCTCAGCCTTCGACACAGTGATTCGTAACTTATTATGGGCCAAACTTACCAATATGGGAATTCCATCTGTCCTTATTTACTGGCTCAAAGCCTTACATACTAACACCTCTTATAGAATTAAGCTCACCTCAGAGGGACGTATTACTAAAGCTATCAGCACAGAGGTAGGCCTAAAGCAAGGCTGTAACCTCGCAGCCACCCTTTTCAATCTATACCTGTCCGATCTCGATAAAGGTTGGGATGCAAAAAATCTCTTCTCTGTTAAAATTGGCTTGATCCGTCTCAAATGGCTCGCCTTTGCAGATGATATTATTCTATTCGATCCCACCACGTCAGGCCTCCAACTCAAACTACGGCTATTTGAGGAATTTGCATTAGCACACAATTTGACGCCTAACCCTGCCAAAACAGCAGTAATGCAATTTGGTGTTCGGAAGCGAACTGGCAAGTCGCAATGGCACATCATGCAGACTCCCATCCCTCTCATTACAGAAACAATTTATTTGGGTTATCATCTAACAGAGAAAAATTCTATCTTAATGTGGACTGACCTACTCAATAAAAAGATCAGACCCCTGATTTCACAATCCAAGGTAATTTATGTGAAATACTGTAAGTTTTCACTAACTCCCCTCATCGAGTTTTTAACTCTAAAAATTGAGAGTGTAATTCTGTACTCTCTCGACATATGTATGGGTGAGATGGGCCCAATTCTGGATCAATTGCAAGGAACTGCCCTGAAACGTGCCATGTCGCTTCCGATGTCCCTACCTAACGTAATCTTGAGGCATGAATTAGGTTTAGTCGCTCTATCCACTCGTTGGAAATGGCGACTTCTAACCAATTTCGCTAAGATTGGACATCCTATAGCGAACTCCCTACATGTTGAGCTGAATCGTACCATTAACTTGTTGCCCACGTCCTCTATGGCTCTCTATGTGACAAAAATGGCTGCTATACTTAAGATGGCCAACATCACTGTGGATGATGTTCACTACAGACCAGGATATGCCAAAAAAAAACTGTTCGAACTCGATTGGTGTACCACCCTCGATAGAATGAGATCATACAAACTTTACAAAGAATATCACTTATTTACACGCAAACGTATCCCTAGATACGATTACATTGTGCTTTTTCCCTGTAACTCTACTCGGAAGCTGTTCCTTTGGTTTAAATTTAATTTGTTCCATACCAAAAAAAGAGTAGTAAAATGGGTTGGTCATAAGTTGTATGCATCGAGTCCTCACTGTAGATTTCCTATGTGCACCGCAACCATTGAAACATTAAAACACCTGGTTTTATATTGTCCCCATTTTAAGAATCAAAGAACGATTTTACTAACTGAATTTGTAAATATTAACTTTACTGATTGCCTTCCTTTCCTTTGGGCTAGAATGATGCAAGGCAACCATAAACCGCTCATATTTGCTCTAACCAAACTATGTAATGTAATTGCAAGAGAATTGGAAAAAGACTGTTACATGAATACGTCATGAATTATTCTTTCCCTTTCCTCTATCCTTTGCAAATCTGTATAAGATTGATGATGCACGCCCATTTTAATGAGTAGATATTTTAATGAGTAGATATTTTTATCGTTTATTTCCTTTTTTTTCCTTTTCTCTCTTTTCCTTTAGCAATATGTCATAGGAATTCTTGGTCTGTAATTTTACTTGAAGGATGGTCACTTTCTATTTCTTTTTTATGATTATATATTGTAATGTTCCATGTTTGTAGGTACTTTATGTAATGTGATTGTATTCTTCTTCCTTTTGTAAAGATTCTCCTACTTGTTAGGAGAGTCAAATACAAATAAATAAATAAAAAAAAAAAAAACTGCCTGCAACCCCTTCCCTCTCCTACTGCGCCTCTGCTTCCAAGTCTTGTGGACAGCTCAAATAAGCCGCAAGCTCGCTCATGTAAGTTTCTTTTGCTTCTGCCTCATCCTTTGGGCCATTGCAAAAGGATGAGAGCAACCCCAACATTTCTAACCATCTCAGGTTGGAGTGATATTTCAAATAAGATTCTCTAAAACAGTATGTCTGACATATTATGTAATTGTAGCAAGCTATGTGCTTAGTACACAAAAATCCTCAACATGCATAAAAATATATTTTTTATTTATTTTAAATGATAAAATCTGCCACAATTTCAAAATACAGTTTATAAGTATATTAAAAAACAATATCACGACGTGCACATACATTCACATTTATCTTTTATTTAACCTTGTTTAAGTCGACATTACGTTGAAAGTGTAATGCAACAAAACCCCTTAACATTCACAATGAAAGCAAGACCATCTTAACTATGTGCCCCCTGCTGCCCATCACCGGTGACATCAATAATTTCATCACACATGACATGAGTGATCAGATCAACATCATCCTACTGCATTGTGTGTGTAGACCTGATCCCACTTGACTGGTCTAACCATGCTGCCATCCTATTATCATTCACCCACTCAACTACGGCTCACAAAATTCGGGCTAAACGCCTGCTCTCTTAACGTCAATCATTCAAAATCTTCCCGGTCAATGAGCTAGAAGCAAACTTTGCAGACTTCCCCACCACAGGGAATGCCTCAGGACTCCCGGAATTATTCACCAACTCTACCATAAAACTGGTAGACACTCATGCCCCCCTAAAATCCAGCTGGGCTAAAACGACACTATCTGCCCCATGGAACACCCCCGAGCTAGCCTTCAACAAAAGCTTAATCTGAGCCCTAGAGAAAGTGGTGCAAAAAACATAACTCGGGAGACCTCACCAACCTCAAAACTCAGTGCGCAATCTGCAGGATTCTGATTGCAGAGGCCAAAGCTGCTTACTACTCCACCACCATTGCGGCAGCCTCTAACAGGAACAAAGCCCTCTTTGAAGTAGTAAAGCTTTGTACCAAACACTCACCAGACACCGAGGTACCAGCAACTCAGGAAAAATGCGACAGAATCAACACTTTTTTTATTGAAAACATAGCCAAAACCTGAGAGACCATCGAATCATCCTTTCACAGCATTGGCATCCCCTGCACCCTGGCATGCAGACTGCCCCTCTGACCAAATTCTCTCCTCTCTTTCCCCGGATCTACTAAAAATGACCTACTTCTTACTCTGCAAAAAAAAAAGGGGGGTCCTGGGAGTCCCTCTGCCAGACATTAGTCCTGGTTACGAGAGACTTACCCATAGTCTTTAGCTCACTATATTTCACAGAGAAGAAATATCCCAAACATATCAGTCTTTGTCCTGCCCTGGGGCAGTCCAGCACCGAAATGCTAGGCAATTCTCCTCTGAACAAGAGCACCAAGAGAAACCCCAGACACGTGTTTCGGTCTGGTTGGACCTCATCAGTAGGGTGGATCTGTGCCTCTCTAAGAATAGTGAGCAAGGAGTCCACATCTGGATTCCCCAAGTAATTTAGGGTGAGACCCAAGGTTACCCAAATATGCAAATTAAAAAGGGGGGGTCCTTGGAGTCCCTCTGCCAGACATTAGTCCTGGTTACGAGAATGTTTGGGATATTTCTTCTCTGTGAAAGATAGTGAGCTAAAGACTCTAGGTAAGTCTCTCGTAACCAGGACTAATGTCTGGCAGAGGGACTCCCAGACCCCCTTGTTAATTTTGCTACTTCTTACTCTGACAATATAATTTGGGCCTCCATCATTAACTAATTAATGGGCCCAGCGCTCAATGCACTCCTCAGCATCATCAGTGCTTCATCAATGCCTCCCTCACAGAAGGATCATTCCCGGACACCCACAAAGCTGGTCTCATATGACTTCTTTTGAAAAAACGAACCCTAGAGCCAAACGACCTGGCCAAGTACAGGCCCTTTACAAACTTCCTGTTTTTTTTAAAAAGTAGTTGCTGCACATCTGCTCATCAGAAACGAACAACTCCACCTACTAAATGACTATCAGTCAGGGTACCGCCCAAAGTGTAGCATTGAGGCAACCACCATCTATGTGGTGGATGATGCTCTCCAAATCATGGATACGGGTGACTCATGTCTCCTCGTCCTCCTTGACCTCTCGGCTGCATTCAACACCGTCGACCACCACATTCTTCTCCCCCTCCTTGCTGACAAGATGGGATGCTCTGGCACTGTCCTGAATTGGTTTACCTATTACCTCTCAGACACACATTAGGCTGTCCAGATGAACTTGTTGCTTTCTAACTGACTCTAGGTCTCTTGTGGAGTCCACCAAGGCTCAATCCTCTCATCAATCCTTTTTAAACCCTACTTGGAGCCTCTGGACACTCTCCCCAATGATGCCAATATAGCCATCCACCAATATGCAGATGATACTCAGTTGTACATGAGAGTAAATTGCACACAGGACATCATTTGTCTCAGCGATTACCTAGCCATCATCCAGTCCTGCCTACCTAAAACTAACCCATCCACGACTGAATTTGTCTTCATTGGTTGCCCGCTAAAAAATTACTTGTCCACAATGTCTCAATGATATGCACCTAGAAGGATTTGATCCACAACTCTGTGGTCTCGCACATCAATGGGGGAAATGCACTCCTGACAGGGCTCCCAGCTGCTCACTTGGCTCCCCTAAAAAGTGCACCACACTGCAGCATGTCTTATTACAGGATCATGGACATTTGGCTGAATTACACCCATTCTACGAGAACTACACTGGCTTCCTTTCCAAGCCAGGGTACTATTCAAGACTGCATGTATCATCTACAAAGCATCGCACACTAGCATAACTGGCTGCTAAACTCCACATATCTGGTGGCCCTCACTCCTTGTGCAGCCAACTGGCTTAAATCACAACTCATCCGCAAAGAAAGGAACTGCAAAGAATCCTTCTCTTGTCGTGCACCCACTATCTGCAACTCTATCCCAGTGTCGGCTCGGAATTCCCCCACAATTCTCCAATTTCGCAAATCTCTCAAAACATGGCTCTTTCAACAACATCTGACCAGGTACTAATCCCAATGGATGCACATACCGCCGCACAGACCTCACAGTACTTCGCTACTGTTAAAAGATGCCAGCCCAAATGCAGGCTACCCACACTCTGTACAGTGCTCTGCTGCTCCCAAGCGATGTCTGTGCTTTAAATAATAAAATTAAAAAAAACAAAACAGTAACATACCTGAAAAAGGTTTAAGATTTTCTTCACCTTTTTCCATGCGTATTTTATTTTATTACACTTAACAATAATAACACTATGAGATGGAGCAACGCACCAAAATAAAATTAATCATATGATTATGTGTGGCGCATCCATTTGTAGTATTTATCACTGTTTTAAATGTATTTTTATTTAGAGTGTTTTAGCTTATACAATCGTTTCACACCTTACAACAAATCACATGTAATTTAAAAAGATGGAGTACAAAATTCACAGCTACATCAGACTAGATAATGCGTAATCCAGCTTTCAAAATTATAAAATGTCAATCATAGTAGTCCAATAGCATCCAAGTAAGAAATTATCATCTAGTATTCACAGACATACCTAAGGACTAGCAATTAGCATGTGAATACAATCCTAATACTAATATCAGTCATTTAGATTGTAAATGAATCATTAACATCATCCACAGTTCAGCTAATCACACGTCAAGCATGAACCTATTTATCGCCTAATTATATCAATGGGCTTATCAATCGAGTTTCCCCTGTACAAAAAACGAGTTCTAAGTACCTCTCATTCTTTTTCTACCAGAATCTTCTTGATTCTGTACTACAAGTTAATAATAGCCAGAGTCAAAGATGTGTTAGTTCCAGCTAAACTCCATTGCCAAAACGCGTATATTGTAATGCTTTCTAATTTGTGTAAAAACGTCCCCATGCTATTAATATACCACAGGATAAGTACATGGCACAAATTTAATATATGTCTATTGGTTTCCAGCTCTGTTGGACTCTTACATAATCTACAAGTTCTTAATTCTTTCTTTATGCCCTTCCATGCCCCAGTCACCATTAAGGTTGAACGTTTGCCCATTCTTAACAATACATAAGTTATAGCATTTAAAATAAAAAAATATGTAATATCATACAAATGATTTGAAAGTAATATATTAGTAAGCAATTACAATCTTTCAATGCAGAGAAAGTACCTGATTAAAAGAAATGCATTTCGGGTATTTCCAATATAATTTAGTCAGTAAATCTAGTCCAAATACAAATAAGAATATATAGAAGTAAACACGTGATAAACATGAAGTATTCTGCAACCAGTAACTGTACACATTCATATTTTCAATGATCACAAAAGAAAGAGAATACATGTTAATGTCTTTTTTCTCAAAGTATGCATTGTAAATATTGAAAGGTTGCTTAGTGTACAAAATAATTCAGTTAGTTTTACCACTTCAGTACATTTAGAAGTACATATGCAATTGTATTTCTACTATTTTTAATTATTTATTTTTTAAATTATGTATTAGTTGGGCTACGTATGTCAGAGTGGTGGGTGTCTGTGTGTGCTGGAGGTTTGTCTTACTGTCTTTTTGTATCTGTATGAGTTTTCATTATTGTGTTGCTTATCTTACATAGGGTTGATTGTAAATAGGCATTTACTGATGTCATACTGTTGTAAGGTTGTTTCTTTTTCCTGTTTTAGTTATTTTTTCATGGTTATTGCTTTGATTGTTACAGCATTACTTGTTGATTTCGTTCCTATGTTTGACATATTTTTTTAAATAGTATAAATAGTTTTAAAAATATGCATTTGCATTTAAAAATAATGATCTTTCCATGTACATAAATGCTTACATAGTATTGTTCATTATAATAATGTTTGCACATTATTACAGTGATGTCATCAGTGAAGTCATGTGTGATTATTGATGTCACCTGGGATGTAATGTATGATGTAATTATTGATGTCACCCATGATGTCACAGTAATGTCATGTCATCTGTATTGTCATCCCTGTTGTCATATGCTGCACAACAGGGGGCACATAGTTAAGGTGTACTTTCTTTCGAAGGGAATGAGGGATTTCACATGTTTTTTTATTTAAATATTCACTTTAATGTCTCATTAAACAAGGTTTTTTCAGTGATGTCCAAAAGTGTAGTTATCCTATAGTTTCTTCAGGGCCCATTGGCCATGGTCTTTGGCCCCAGCCACTGTACATGTTGCACTAATAGCTTCGTACATGACCACTGTACATGTTAAACCAATGCGTTTCTTTGGGCGCCACTAGCCTGGGCCGTTTGCTCAAAAATGAAAAAAACCTTCCCCATCCTTACAGGTGTTCTCCATGTGCCCTACTCCCCAATTACCACCCTATCACTCTATGTTTCATGACACGCAATTTTGTTTCCGAACGCGACTGGTGGCATTGCCATGGTCATCTTGTGAGATTCCCCCGGTATTACCCTGATAAGCCGAAAATGTTCTACCCATAATTGACTTCCCACACCATCCTCAACTCCCCAACATCGGTCTTCTCTTTCCCCCACCCCACCTCTAGCTTGATGTCATTGCACTTTTTGTTATTGGCTTCCCTTGTATTATCGCGGCAAACGGTCACATCGAGCAAAAAAGAAATGGCATTTTCATTTCTGAAAAGCCTTGCACCACAGGCGATATAGAAATGTTTTTGGAAGAAGGCACCCCCTTCAACATTGAATACTTTTAAATCTACTAGACAGATTTACCCCAAACCAGTGTAGGAAATTAAGCCAACACTGTGGTCAAGTTGTTTCTTATTTGGTCCAAATCCATTCAGCAGCTTTTGCACTACAGCTTCCCACAAATTGCACTTTTTCTCCATTGGAGAATGAATGAGAGTAGTCCTAAAACTTTTTTTTTTGTTTTCTTAATAACTTTTCATAGTTTAACAAATATTTACCCAAAATGTCCAGTTGTAGGAGGTTAGTGAGGTTTGGGGCGATGAGAGGGTGTGCCAAACATTTTACTAGGAATAGAATTGTTAGAAAAGACTATTTACAATGTTTTCACCTTAACTATAGAGCGGGTATCATATTATTGTACTAATCGATTCAATTATTATAAACCATATTGTCTACCAAGTCAAGATAATAAAAACTTAAAATTACAAGACTAACTCAACTAATATCCATGCATTTACGTACACATAGCATACATTTACACAGAGTAAAACATACATTTTCATCAATGTTGACCTGGAATAACACATATACTAAACATCAACCATGGTAACAACAGGTTTGTTGTATGCTTTCATTGACAGATTTTAATTCCAACATAGTAGATTTTTCATCTTTTCATCATGTGCATACAGATTTGGAATAAACTCTGAGTGTCATACAAAGTGTAAAGGTTGCAAAAGTACCCCAAAGTAATCCAAAAGGACTGCAAAAGGAATCGAAAATAGAGTGCTCAAATTGCAAGAAAAACAGGTTTTTATTTGTAAAATGCAGCCAGGTGTATCAGACAGCTCTGTGGAATTGAACTGAGGACCATCTCGATACGCCCTCTCGGGGCTACAATATTTAAAGCAACAAAACGCAAAATTAACATGTTCTACAAAAGTAACATTAGCTTTAATTCTAACATTTCCATTGGCCCCTCGTCATTGAGCCCCTACAGAACAGTATACATTAAACAATGTAATTGTAAGTTTTCTTTCTCATCAAAATACCACCCTTCAGAAATCACATAATTTCATAGTCAGCACAAAATTTAACATTTTAATTGGTTCACACTCTTCATGGTGCAATTGATAACAAAGCTAAACCCTAATTGGACAGCGACACCTGAGACAACTCAGGCTCGGGCTCAGGCTCAGGCTGTAGCATCCCACCGAGACAGATTAATCATACAATGAGTGGAAATGAGCGAGGCCAAAACTTTGTTGCATCCCATGGAACACCACAATCCCTTCCCCACAATTGGCCCTCTTAGCTTTCCACCCCTCGCACCTGCTCACTCGGCAACTCACATCTCGATACATGTTGCCAATCCTAGAAACAAAAAGTAACTGAGGCCCTGCTCCTGGAAATTAATTTTGTTTTACCACTGGAACGTGTGCCTTGACTTTCAATGGGGGTGTTTTGCTGGATCTGTGTGAAATTACTGAGTTGAAAAGTCTGACAACCAAAAGTCTGTTTATTTATTTATTTTTCACCATTTTTTCCACATATATATATATATATATATATGTGGGGGGACAACCCCCACATCCCCCCCACCTTACACCACTACATTTTTATTAACTTTACCCCCCCACATATACATATGCGTATAAATGGGGGTCAGACTTTTGGTGGTAGGACTTTTCTACTTCGGTAATTTCATCCTAACCCGTTTTGTTCACATCCTAGTTCTCCATTTTGACAATGCTGCTGTCTGGGCCTTCTTGCATATTTCACAGAGTCATTCACAACCAGTATGTATTCATTCGTCTCTCGTCTGGGAAAGCACCTTCTCTCTTGAATCTCATTTCAGACCGCTGAGGACTTTCTCCCTCGTAACAATTAGCTGAATCTCTTTCCACCGTGACTGTGGCTGCTTGGTGCTTTCTGCCAATCAGCAGAGATAAACTCCAATTAAATAACCATAGCTCAGAAATACAGCCTAGCTAGCACACTAAAAATGGCAATATCTGTAGCCTGTGACAACGGCCTACTCTAGCATGGCAGCACTCTTGCTCATTACTACATCTAACAACTATTCTTCATAAAGCTCAGCCTACATATTCAAAGCTCAATGTACATATTCAAAATGAGGTGTGATGAAAAGAATAAAAAGAAATACCTTGCTACACATGTGTTTTAATATGCATTTTTACTATGCAACAGACAGCCTGATAACTCCCTAAAAATGTGGCAAAACTATGTCTACCCTAAATACAATTTCAGACCACAAAAAGAATGAGATCAAAGTGTTGCTATCACGGCCTAAAAGCATGTGATCACTGTGTCACTATCATGGGTATAATAGTTTGCAAAAAGAGCATTCATTTATTTATTTAAATGTATAAAGCGCACAGCGGCCCTGAGGCATCATGGCGCTCTTACAGAAGATTTACTTGTACATGGTAAGGAAAATCATTACTTGGTTAAGTATATTGACATACTGATGTGTTCCTTGGTTATATTGGAGCACCAGAGATGGAACATCATATAATCATAATGGTGTGGTCCTTGGTTACAGTGGAGCACAGTACATTGGAATGTAGTTGAATAGGTTTTTTTTCCAGGCTTTCCTGAAAAAGCTGAACATGTACTTGCGCACACGTTGAGGACGTTGCATATTTACAAAAGTCTTTTTTTTTTCAACTGGCTTTTCCTTTGGCCACTCTCGATATCAAACATATGACTTATAATGCTCCTCTTTAAGAGAGATGTTATATCTCTTGACTTTAAGATATCAAGTGATACACAATCACATCTTAGAGCTTTGTTGACTGGTGGTGTACCATGACCACTATTGTGATCTGCGGTCGCGTGCTGCCTGTGTCTGGAGAACTCTGCTATTTCCCTTCTCCTCTCAAATTTAAGGGGTCCTGATGGAGAAGCTCGGAATGGGGGAATTACCCTTTTGGCCCTCTGTATGCCAGCTCCTCTAGACTTAATGGACCCTATCACCTTACTTTATAAACTAAAATTGAAGGTACCCCAACACAGTCTTTGATGGCATGGTGCACATATAAAAACAAAACGAAAAAAATGAAATAATACTGCAAATTACAACAATAATGCCAGTGGCACATAGTGTGCTTCTTGGATGAAAGAAAAGAAGTTCATATAAAAAATTTGGAATGATTTTTAAATGTTAAGGTAGCAACAACTTAGTGACACAATTAAAAAACAAATACAATGTGTAACATACCTCAGGGAAATTGAAATTCCATGCTGCTTGTCTGGGTGAAATAGCAAAAGTAAAAACATGTTACCATACAATTGATAGAGTGTAATTTATGTGTGTGCCGGTGTTATCTGTTTTTACTGCTGCATTGAGAAAGCCAGCACAGACAGCAAGTGTGAGCCCTGGCAAAAGTCGGAAACGTCTTCGGTGTGGTGAGGTGCACAGTTCACTGAATATTTAAAAGGAGTGTTTACTGTCTTAACCACTTTGCCATTATATTGACCTCACCAGCTGTGCCGCGAGGGTCATTATCATGCCGCTGATGGCAGTGCATACCGCAGCATGAGCTTGGGGTGGGGAAGGTGCAGGGATGGAATAGCAAGGTGAAGGAAGTGGACAGGGAGCGGTGTGAGAAACTCATGTTGCCAAGAAGTAAGACAGACACAAGTGATCACAGTTCAAGGGTGTTTAATGAACAATGAAATCCTCTATGCAGGTTGGAAAAATGCCTAATCTAAACCTAAATCTAAGATGGGAGCAAGCGTCGACCATCAAATGAAAATAAGGCAGTCCTAGTAGTGTTCTATCAAAACAAAATGGCCTATACTAAGAAACCTATTGTCAAACCTTACAACTAATACAAAAAGGGGTGTGGGATAGTTCTCAAGAAATGAAAGAAGTGGTTTCTAATAATATGTCAGGATGTGGTAGCCTGGGTCTCCCTTCCCCACATTTTGGACACAGGGCAAGATGGGAGCTTTTAGCACAGTACAGTCTCGGGTTTCTTTCGCACGAGACGACAGTTCCAATGTTAGTTCTTAGGACCACTGATGGCCAAGTCTCGTTTCCTGTGAAAGTCTTTTGCGTTCCGGGCCTGTTGTATTAAAAAAACAAAAGTTCCTTTACCCAAATGAATGTTTGTTCCAAATATTCACTGGGTGACAGGGTCACCCCGGGACCCCCTCTTCTGGGGCTGATTGGGTGATGGTTTCACCCCTTGGTCTCCCTCTTCTGGGTGCTGACCCTTTATGTATCGTATTTCATGATGTATCACAGTTCCTTAATCAATCAACTTCAGGTGACTGCTTCACCCCTGGGTCTCCCTCGGTCGGGCTCGGACTCCTCTTCTCTTTTGCAGGATTTCTTTTCCCTTGGTTTCTCAATGTTCACTTTCACTGTGGGATTTGCTTCCCTTTTCCTCACACTGCTTGTAGATCAAAGTCTTTCGATTGTACAGGTATTTTGCTTGACCCTCTGTCTGACCAATTCGACCTAATTTGCCAGCCCTTCCATGGCCTTCTGGTACTTGTAGTTTCTCTCATATGGGGCTCGACCAGAGTCTCTCGAGTTGCCAACCACGTGGTGCTGCTTTCCCTCTTCAATTGGTCTCCCCTTCACAATTTTAACGGTTCATTCAAAGTTCATTAGCTCTGGTTTTAAACTTGACACTTTGCAATTCTCACTCATCACAGCCCGGTTCTTATTGGTTCTCCCCTCTACTTACCGGTTATGATGAACCACTTGGCTGTTGGCTTCTTTGGAGTCAAAGCCTGTACCACGGGCATGGGAGCTTCCCTTGCTGCTGCCTTTCGCCATAGGCTTGCCCCGTGTACTTTTGACATCTGCTGCAGGACACTTGTGCTATTGTTCGCGGTTTTAGGCTCTCTTCATTGAAGGTTCTGCGGATCTGGGAGTAAAAGGGCAAGGTCACTCCTCTCCTCGCCACCCTCTCGATTCCTGCCACCTTTTTCCATCTCTTGAACTGCCGCGTGGTAGCCATCTCGCCGTGCTGTCTGCCATGCTCACCTTGTTCGTACTGCGTTCTCTTGCTCCACCTTTTATACCTGTGGGGACAAGGAAGGGCCATCAGGTGCGTGTGGTTTAGGTTAATTGCCTGACTTTGCCTGACGCCAGGTTTAGGACATGTCAGGCACACAGGTTTAACATCACAAGTCTGTTGTGGAAAGGAGTTTATGTTGGAAAAGAGGGAAAGTTATAGAATTTGAATATCCTAAGGGATATGATGGAGAAGGTTTGTGAAATGGACGAGAATGACCTGGATGAATTACAGAACATAGGGGCTTGTGGTGATGGTAGTGTTCTGTCATGGCAGAGTGGGTGTTCGGAAGATGACAATCAGGGGGACAGAATTGGTAGGGTATGTGGGAAAAACAGAAATGACTGGGATTATTAGTATTAAGTGAACAGGGGGAATTGTGGGAATTGTAGTGTTTTGTCTGAACAGAAGGGGAGTGCAGGAAATATGACCAAAGGGGAGTGGGAAAGAATGACCAGGTGTATGTGGGTACGGCACAGCACTAGAACAGTTTTGGGAGAGCCGGTTTCTGAATGTGACGGGGTTTGATCTCCTAGGGAACAGGTTATATACAGAGGGGTCGGTGGATTTGGGTAAGTGAGATTCAATGGGAAGAAGGCGGGCAGATGTGGTCTCAGGGATCTCACTCTCCTCATATTCTCCCCAGGTAACATACCGCGTCTCACCTGGAGCATTCCCCTGAGCATAACCCCGGGTACCCCTTATCCAGGTAATACTCCCTCGCTTGTCCACCCCCAGGTTGGAAAATGAGAGTGCCAGCCCTCCCCTGGCCGCCTGAATAAGGGTTTTCCGAGGTCAACTTGGGAAACACCCTCAGGTTTCTCACCGCGGGCTGGAAGGGGCAGGGAGGAGCGACGTTCAATGGAAGGACAATGGGCAGAGAGTAAGTTGTGAAGGAGGGATCCCCTTAAAAAAAGGGGAAGGTGGACATGTGGGGATCTTCTTCCCTTCGAGTTCAGGCAACCGGGAAGCACAAGAGCCCTAGACCAAGAAGGATGGCAAGGGAATGGCGCAGCAAGTATCCATGTCTTCAGTGTGGTGCTGGAAATGGCGTGGGATAAAGAGATGGATCCCAAAGGAAATTATCCATTGGAGAACATTTTTACAAATTGGAACTCTTTAATGGCGCTATTGTTACATGCCCCATTTTTGAGAATATAGAGATCACCTCATCCTCAAAAGTGCCCTGTACATTTTCAGGAGTGTGTGCTGAGTCGCAAATTCAGCACACACCCCTGAAAAGATAGCCCAGAGGCAGTGTAACATACCTCAGGGTAATTGAAATTCAGTGCTGCTTGTCTGGGTGAAACATGTTACCATGTTGCCAGGGGCAACGCGCTCCCCTTGGAAGCAAGACGATGCAGAGAAACACAGGTTCGATACCTGGGTCCACGCTTAGAAACCTCTAGGTATTAAGCGTTTTACAAATAACCAATTAGAATTATAATTATGTGCTGGCAGCACCCTTTCATACATTAGGGTCGGGGGCACGCTACTGACACCAGTGTATGAGAGGCTCCCAGCACCCAACTGTGTGAAATCCTACAAATAGGTGGAAGCATTTATATCCCTGTTTGAGTTATAGAAATTCAGGTGAGACAGCAGAGGTTATTATTATTATTATTATTATTATTATTATTATTATTATTATTATTATTATTATTATTATTTGCTGCTTCTGAAATAAACTCCCAGACTGAACCGGGATTAAGTAATTAAACCTATGCTGATTGATTCCATTTCTCCAGCATCACGCAAATGACACTCGAGGTAAGCGTTGCACCTTATGTAAACAGACATTTTTCAACACTTTACAACCCGGATGGCACTCTGACAGTGTCCTATGTGTCCTTCCAGAGTCCACAGGCACTCATTGGTTTTCTACAGCACAGCAAAATGGCTGTTCGGTTCCTGTATTCAGTATGGACCGGTCTTACCTTGGCTATGGATTAACCCTTGGTAAGATACAAGTTTTCCCCTGGGGAGAGCTTGTTTGTATATCTTATAGCATATGGAGCTTTCTGAATCATCATTTTACTTTGAGGTCCTCTCCCACTCACTGTACTCCATTTGTTTCTTCATAGATAGAGACCCCGGGACTATCATTTCACCACACGTCCTGATGAAGGCCTGCTCACCTAGCTGCACTTTACAGCTGTTTTAGGCCGAAACACTGTTGTGTCGTCGACTTCACATGAACAGTGTACAGTTCAAACACTGTTGTTATTGTGATTTTTTTATATTCTGTTAATGATTGTTGATTTCTGTCTTCATTGCACAACTGCTCCGATAATAATTTTGTGCTGTCTTATAAGGAGGCATTTTAAAATGTCTTTGCAAGGGTTTGCTGATGAAGAATTGTCTGGTAATTGTATATCAGAGGAACCCTCTTATAACCATGCTTGTTGCATGGCAAGCAAAGGCTGCAGTGTACCAAAATTCCACCCTTGAATCCCAGAGATTGTGCTCTTTCCAGAGACACAGAGAATATTCGAGAAATGATGCCGAATCCAGGCCAATAGTGGCGAGAAGGCAGCTATGGGCTGACAGCCTTCTTGCCACCACCTCTGAAAAGCAAGTATGCGAATGCTCTGTGTCATGGAAGCTTAGAAAGGGAGCATGATTTCAGCTTCCATGTGTGCCTCTGCCTGGCTACCTGTGCTCCTGCTCATGACCTGCTGCTGCTTGCCTGCCCGTAGACTCTCAGCCTGCATGATCCCTGGCCTCTCTGCTGACTTCTAGGCCCAGCCAATGTGGGCTCGCCTCCAACATTCTTCTGTGTGCGCAGACTGTGTCCCTGCCCTGTTCGGCTGCGCAGGTGACTTCACTCACCTTTGGATTCTGCCTGCGATTGATTATTTGAGGGATTCTAGCAACAGTAACTTGAAAGGGGATGTGAAGGCATGCACACTTGACAGGAACATACAAAATTGCATGCACTGTCCTTTGCGTACCACATTCCTTGCTTGTTAACTCTTTGTGGCACTCTAGCCAAGAACAAAAATAAGGCCTCCGTCAATGGAAAACCCTGTAAGAACTTTCTGTTAAGGATAGTTTCTTCGAATTTGCTCAAGCAATGACCCATGAAAATTCATGAGTCACCCCTTCAAACATTCAGTGACATTTTAATAGTGGTAGGTCACTGGGAATGTGAGCACACAACACAAACCATCTCCCCCAAGCATCTAAAGTATGTTTTCTATTTCTGTTATTTTTCATTTCTTTTTATCATGCCTCACTGGCAGGGCACATGGACATGCTTTATGGCCCACCAGCCGAAGGCAGCCTGCCCTCACTCCCTGGGTCCTTATTGTGTTGAGCCCTCACACCTTTTTGTGTGAATGACTGAAAGTTCACAATTTTGAAGAATCACGAACCTCTCAAAGTATGGGGGGTTGGATGTTTTCTCAAACTGCCCTGGAGGTCCATACTGCCCCTTCCATCACGCATTTACATAAAATCATGAAAGACATGGCTCTTCCATCGCTTTCTCCTCCAGGACCTGAAACTCTGACAATCCCCCACAGTACTGCGTTACTGTCAAAAAAAACAAGCTCAACGTCAGCCTCTGGCTTCTCTTGAACTCTGTAAAGTGCTCCGCTGCCTACGGGCCAGGTTCACGCTATAAACATTAAATTAAAACTGGTTCACCATGTTTAGTTACGGATTACCACATGCATGTGTGTTGGTATTAGCATATGTGATCGAAATAAAAAGGACCTTTTAAATTTGACCACATTTTTGGGGTCGTTTTTCTGAGGAACTTCGGTAAAATTTAATTAAATATATATATGGGGTGGGGTAGTGCAATAGGTTAAGGAGGGGGGAAGTCGGGGGATGTGCGGGGGGTCTCCCCCCGCATTTTTGAGCAAACAAACCCAAAACCAATTCCCCCAAATTGGAAAAGGTCAAATAATTTCGATCAAGAACACCTAAACTTGCATGGTGGCATACCGCTTTGTCGAACCTTTCCTGTTCAAATTCTTTGTCAAAAGTCCCCAAACCTCCAGTGTGAGAACCAGAGATTGATACGGAGTTAGATGTTTCAGCTTCTCACATTTTTTAATGTATAACCTACAAGCATTTGAACCCCTATAGAAAACTTCCCCCAATCTAATGCGCCTTATTTTAGAGGCAGCCATGGATGTCATGTTCATTTTAAATGTTCTTTCCTTTCCAGGTCATGGAAAATGAAGAAGGACTTGAAACAGAGAACCAAACCTCTGCCGCATATTTCCTGATACTGACCTTTGACAACCTTCCAAAATTCCAGGGTTTGCTTTTTTCTGTGTTCTTGGTTTTATACCTCATGTCTCTGCTGGCAAATCTCCTCATCACCATCTTGGTGTGCACTGACCAGCGACTGCATAAACCCATGTATTTCTTTCTACTCAATTTATCTGTCATCGATATGTCTTATACGTCGGTCACAATCCCTAAGATGCTGGCAATCCTTCACACTCAGAGCTACACTATATCAGTAACTGGATGCGCTCTTCAAGTGTATTTCTTTCTCTCCCTGGTGAGTGTAGAGTTCTATCTGTTGACCACCATGTCCTATGATCGCTTTGTTGCTATTTGCTTTCCTTTGCGCTATGTGGTGATAATGAACAAGAAAATCTGTATGGTGCTTGTAGCCGTCTGCTGGGCAGCTGGGTTTACGGACACCTTGCCTGAACCAGCATTTGTGTTCCTGTCCTCTTTCTGCCAATCAAACCGCATTGATCATTTCTTTTGTGATCCAGGTCCGTTAGTCAAGCTCTCCTGCACATCGACGTACATCATTGAGATTGCCATGTTTGTTCAAAGTCTCATCTTTGGGTTTGTTCCTTTCTCAATAACCCTGACCTCCTATGTGTTCATTATTTGGACTATACTGAAAATCAGATCTACGGAAGGGCGACGCAAGGCCTTCTCAACTTGCTCCTCCCACCTGATAGTTGTGACCCTCTTCTATGGGACCGCACTTTTTTTGTACATGCGGCCAAGATCTGGATTTTCAACAGATATCAACAAACTGCTTACTGTGCTGTATGTCACTCTAATGCCCCTGCTAAACCCAATCATTTATAGTTTGAGGAACAAAGAGCTGAAAGATGCACTGAAGAAAGTAATAGGAAAAGCATGTTTTCATCCATTTTATAATTAATCATTAGCACTGCATCAAATGCCTCAAATTAACATTGTTTGGCTGAGCTACCTACTCTCTGGATGTAAACAAAGGGCAATGTGCTGAAGCGCGAAAGAAATACCTTAAAATCAAATACAATATCAGCGCGTATAGTTTACTGTATAGTGCAATGATACAATGTGGCCCTGTGTTTAATTACTGACAGGATATATCGTCACATGAACAATGTCAGACTTCCGGTCATTAATCTACTCTTGTTATTTTGTAATATTTGTTCACAGTATTAAATATGAATTACTGTGCTTATGTTATCAAATTTAAGTTACAATTAGAGCAAATGTAATTAGATAGTCAAATAATATCACAGCATGTTTATAATTATAGAGAAAGTAAAAAATATGTTGAAACATTTTTAGTACGGTTTCTGAAAAGTTGGAAAAAGCCATATGTTGTGTTTTACTATGTCTGTGTTCCAGAACCACCCTGGTTCTGGAACACAAGGCAGTTGATGTGAGGGCTTGGCTGCAGCGAGTTAAATAAATCCTTTAACCTTACCTCCTGTGTGTCGGTGTCAGTTCTGTATCAGTGGCGACAAGGATGGGATACTGCTCGCACAAGCGAGCAGACAAGAAGGAGGGACCCAGTAGCACCAGGCACTGCAGCGGAATCGGCGGTGCGAGGAGGAGGTGAATATCTGCCATTGAAAGGTGAGAGGTGCAGAGCAGAGAGACCTGCTCCCAAGCGAGGGCCAGGCAGCGGACAAACTGTGTGCACGAAAAAGAAAAAGGAAACATTTTAATGAAACAAGGGGCATTTTTCACATATGTGCAAGGAGTCTACCATCAGTGCTGTGGAGCACAAACCAAGTCATGGTGAACAGGAGAGCCAAATTGGAGAAACCAAACCTCGACTTATTTTTAAAATATCAACAATATCTGTGGGGGCAGAAGGCTGGTGGATGTGTTTCGAATTGATGGCTCGGAGCTATCAATGAAGGTGGACTCTGCCTCTCCATGGACCGTAGTGTCAAAGGACACTTTCATGAGTATTCTATCAAGGGATGTTCATGAACTGTCACCTCCTCAAGTACAGCCTTGTGGGTATGGGAATAGTGAAATAGAATTGCTGGGAAAATGTCAAGGACTTGTGGCTTATAAAGGCAGGAAGTTTATGGCAAATATAGTTGCAAAGAAAGGTTAATCTTTATTGGGATGGGAGGAACAGATAAATTTGGGAGTTCGGATTCCAGCAAATGCACCCACTCCTGTATCTATAGCAGAAGTGGACGACCTATGGGTCGCAGAGTTCCCTAGGGTGTTTTTCGGAAGATCTGGGAAAGTTAGAGGACTTGGAACATTGCATCAAAGTAAAGTGCAGTTCTCGGCCAGTGGTGCACAAGGTGCGATTAGTTCCCCATAATATGAAGCAGCAAATACACGAGGAGTAAAATGGTCTTCTACAAAGGACTGTGATAGAACGAGTGCATGGCACTGAATGGTTATCCCCAGTCGTTCTAGTGGAAAAGGGCAATTAGAAGATTTGTTTGTGTGTGGACCTGAGGGAGCTTAACAAGAACATTTTGGTGGAGAGGCATCCATTACCAGTCACATCGGAAGCTCTATCTCTGTTGGTTCATGGTCATAGATTTGTCAGCAGCATATCACCAAGTGCCATCGTCAAGGGGGTGTCAAGGCCTCACAGCATTCATTACCGTTTGGTCTGGCGTCGGCTGTGACGGTTTTCCAGCAGGTGATAGAGAAAGCTCTGGAGGGGTTCAAGATGACATTTTAATTTTTGCCGATAACATGGAACAACATGATAGAGTTTTAAGATGTGTGTTGGGGAAATTGAGTATTTGGGGCACACGGTCTCGGCTCAGGGGATTTTCCCCAAACAGAGTTTAGGGAGAGTATTCAAATAGCTCCATCCCCATGCGATAAGGATCAATTAAGATCATTATGAGTTCTATCATAAATTGTTGATAATTTTGCGGTTATTTCAACGCTGTTAAGGGAATTGTTAAAGAAGGGAGCTAGCTACCTTCTTGTGGATGGTGATGTGTGAGGAGGTTTCCAGAAGATTATTGAGGGAATCACTAAGGCACCGTCATTGGTGGGATTTTTCAGTGTTAGGAGGACAGAGTTGATGGTGGATGCTAGTTTGCTGGGACTGGGGGAGTCTTTGTCACAGTTGGTTTTCTGAAAGGAAGAGCATGTGATCGCATTTGTTTCCAGACCATTAAGGGGTGTGGAGAAAAAAATATTTTGTGGTGGAAAGAGAAGCATTAGCAATGTTTTGGGCTGTTATGCACTTTCAATTGTTAGCTGGAGGGAATTGGGCCAGAGGGTTGCCTAGAATTTTGAAGTGAATGTTAGGGTTGCAGAACTATGATTTCCAAATGTGTTATTTCCCGGGCAAGGAAAAAGTGGTGGCGGACTGTCTCTCGCTACTAGCAGTGGAAGCGGGCAGTGGTATCGAGGAGAAGGTGCAGGAAGAGGAGATGGTTGTGGCCAATATTGAACAAGGGGCTTTAAGTGAAGAGCCTTGGCTGGTAGCTGAGAGAGGGGACTTGGTACTGGGTAAGGTGAAGGAGTGGACTGTGGAAGGTTGGCCTTGCAAGGATGAAATAGAGAAGAAATGTGATCGATTATATGAGGTAAGGCATGAGTTGTGCTTGTCGAGGAATGGGGGAGGCTCAAGAGGGGGCACAAGGTGATTCCCACTGAGGGCATCCGGGGCAAGCTGATTGAGATTGCTCATCAAGAGCATTGTGGTATGAATAGTACTAAAAGGATGTTAAGTCAAAGTTACTGGTGGCCGGCTATGGATAGCAATTCAGATAAGAAAGTGAGGGAATGTCATGTTTGTTTAGCAAGTGACAAATTTAAGGTGGTAAGGGAGACACCACTTTGTCCGGTGCAAGTTTCAGAAGAGCAGTGGCAAAAAGTGGCTGTGGATTTGATGGGTCCTATCCATGGTTTGGGGGATGTTGTTAGATTTGTTGTGGTTTTGGTGGACTATCATTCGAAGTGGGTGGAGTGGAAAGGATTAAGAGAGGCCCTGACGGCAGCGTTAGTGACATTTTTTGACATGATGAGGACATTTTTGTTATGGCTTAGGCACACTTGCACTGCGTTGTATCATCCAGGGCCAATGGTCTGGTAGAGCTGTTAAATAGGTTCCTGAATGGTGGTATTCAACTGGCTTTGCTTTCAGGGCTGCTATGGGGTAATGCTTTGAGAGAGATGGTGTGAAATTATTGTGTTACACCCCATTCAGTTACGGGTGTGTCTCCATTTATCTCGTTAAAGGGAAGGCAACCTGGGACCAAATTATGCCCAGGTTGGGTGGGTTTGGCTTACAGTGTGAATGTAGATCGCAAGGTAGTGATGAGATTGGTGGAGGAAGCTCAGAGTAAATACAAGAGAACATTTGATGAGACTTCCAAAGTAAAAGAATGGGATTCGGTGGTTGGAGAGTGGGTTTTTATAAGAAATCCCAGATATCGTCTCAAGTGTTTGGAAAGTACATTTATGGGTCCAAAAAGAGTTGCAGTAGTGAGAGATAGTGTGGCGATTGTGGATGGTGGGGAAGTGTGGTCGAAAGGAGGGTTGGCGTTGAGCAGAGAACAAGGTCAAGAAGGTGGAAGTGGTGTTGAAAGTGGTACGGTGAAAGATGGTGGAGCTGGAAGTGGTGGAGTTGGAAGTTCTGAGTGTGTTAGTGGAAGTAGTGTGGTGATAGATGAAGAACCGTTGGCAGGGTCGGACTGGGACAAGAAATAGGCCCGGACACCCAAAAAAAGTCCACCCTGAGCCTCAAAAAAGTGGCCCTCAAACGCTCACCTTCTATCCACAGGGGTGCCTCTCGACTGGTCTGGGACACTTTTGGGTTCACTGCACCTTCCCCGGGTTTCGTTCTGCCAGGAATCAGTTCTTGATTCTCGGAATGTTGCGCTCTCCGTCCTGCTGTGCTGGGCAGGGCTGCGTCGTTATTGGCTTGATCTGCCGAGTTACTTCACTGGCGATAACCTGGCGTCCAGACCAGCTGCGACTCCACCTTTCAGGTAAGTATTTTAGTGTTTTTTGAGTAGTGTATATATTGATGAATGTTGTAATAACCTTCTTCTCTTGTCTTGCAGAGGCTGATGGAGAGAGCCGAGGTTTACGGCTGAGTTCGAGAAGGTAAGGATGCGCTAGATGCGGCGCTGAAAGCGTCCTTTCAAGTCGACTGACCTGTGCTGTTGTTCTTCACAGGTCGCTGAGAATTCCTGGAAGCTGCGATGTATTGGGACCAAACGGCGCGGGTGATGTTCAGAATGGCAGAGGCCTTCCAGGAGAGCTGGTAAGTAGCTTCTGATTCTTGCCTCTATTGTCCTAGAGATGTAGCAGGAGAACGATGGAAAAGTTCCCGAAGGCTCTGACTGGATGGAGGAGCTGAACAGGTAAGGATAGCAATGTTCTTTAAAGTTTCTCACCCGTGTAGGCCAGGATGCTGAGCAGGACCCGGTGAACGTCACGCAGCAAAAGCAGAACAACGCGAAGCGCGTGACTCGGGTCGGGCGTGGTTTAAATACCCAGTAGGTATCCCAGGTGCCTTTGGGGCGGACCATGCCCTGGTGCTAGACTGCTTGTTGCAGTTCCCTGACAATCCTTGTGGGGGCAGCCATGTTCACCCATTGTCCATTGGAACCCATACTTGCCACGTGAGCCTGATGCCAACGGTGCCAGGATTGCATCCAAGGCACCCGCAACGGGCTGACGTGGGCCTTTCTAGCCTTGTTAAAGTACTGAGGCGGGGGCCATGGCGCCCGAGTCCCATAGTCTGGGGTCAAGGTCGTAACAAAACCATCATCCATGAATTGCGTCAATTCACGTCTTTACAGAAAATGCTAATTATGGAGGGTTAATGTGTCTGTTACATTACAACACAACTCATAAAAGAACATAACTTTGCATATAGTTCTGTGACAAGGTCCACAGCTCTGAGGCACAGGAGTGACATGAACCTACCACCCCAACTGCGGTTTTGGGACCTGCTGCAAGTTGATGCTTATACAGGGTTCCGAACCCCAGCAGGGAAGGAGGGTTAGGGTGATGATGGTTAGATAGGAAAGGGGGGAAGTAGGAAAACCAGAATGAGGTTTAGGGAGAGGTTATAGCATTGTTCCTAAGTACACTACGAAAAATATGGTTATGATTTCACTAGTGTGATATACATTTCATACAAGAATGGACCACCATATGTAAAATTAATATCTGTGTGGATAGATCCAAATTATTAAATTACTGTGAATGCAAGCAGACGTCCAAGGCCAAATGCTATGTTATTGTATAGCACGATTAAGCTCTTTTTATAGAACAAATATGCATACAATATCACCCAACCTTTGTTGGTACTCGTTTATTGACCTCAGAAGGAGGGTAGGCTGAGAAAGCCTTGGTGGGATTCGAACATGCCACCTGTAGATCTCACACACATCGCAGCAGCAAGCACTCAACCGACTGAGCTATCATATCGGTTAAGGTAAAATGAGCAATTATTCTGTAGTGGATATCATTAAACTGGTAACTGAGATTTAACAGCAGACCAGTTAAGTTCATCTGCAGGTCTGGTGAATATGTGGCTGCATGTCGAGCCTGCATGCATCTACTTTCAGGCTTCAGAATCAGAGGTTGGCAAAATAGGGAAAGCAGCGCTCTCACAGGACATCCCATAATCTGAGCACTTATTACCTCATACATGAAATAAACATCCTGAATAGCATGTCAGGCAGGTAGATGGGAAAGATAGACACATTACAACAAAGCATTCATTGTGGCACAATGAAGTCAGTGTTTGACCATAGCACATCAAGTGGCATGGCCACTTGATGTGCTATGGTCAAATATTTCTACACGGTACACAAGCTTTTAGGCACAAGGATTTTGTCAAGTGACCGAGGACACTGAGATGGAATGTCTTGTGATGATCGTGACAGAGACAACGGCAGAAAAAAAAGAAAAAACATGCTATAACTGCAACTTGTGAAAAGCAAAATACATAGGGCCCCATTACTATACCGGCGCTAAGCCATGGCGCTATTAGCACCATGGTTGGTGCCGGTATCGTAACGTGTCCGCCATGGTGAAATGGGGAAATACACCCCATTCCAAGGTTGGCGGGGCGGTATTTCCCCATTTCCCCATGGCCCTTCCCCATTCCCACCGTAATTACCCACGAGGTCCCTTTGCGGGTCCCTACTTTAACGGCTGGTCCAGACCAGCCGTTAAGGTCAGGTCCCGCAAAGGGACCTCGTAGTAAGGCGCTAAGGGGTTAACGGCACCGCAGCCTTTTACAGCACCGTTAACCCCTTAGCGCCAGGGTAATAATGACCCCCATAGTCTGAAATGGTCCAATCTGTGTCTGCAGAGAGGAAAAGTTAACTCTCTCTGTGCTGCGATGACAAAATGTCAAACTTGCAAGAGCTGTGGAGCACTGGCGTCTCTGGGAAGTGGGCATATGCCTCCAGGCTCCAAAAGGTCACTGGTGTGGATTGCAGGCCGCTGCTTAGGAAAAGCAGACAGGCATGAGACTCATTTAGTGGGATATCAGGCATGAGCCTCAGTGATATTCAGAAACAGGCTGCTTTCAGCTTCCAAGCACTTTAAATGTCAGATATCCTTCCTGCATCCAGCTCCGTGATACTCGGGCTATTGACCTGGGTCTGAGGCTCGGGTTATGCTTTGTGAACACATTTGGATTTGAACCTGCAATTTACCAACTTTATGCATGCAGCAGGCACTTAACCCACTGAACTACTTCCCTCTCAAAGGATTCGACTGTACTGCAGCTTGTATGACAAAGTTCAGAACCCTGAGCATGCAAGCGCACACAGAGACACATGTGTAGACTTCAAACACTGATCATTAAGTGCTCTGGGCATAGCAGATAAAGTAAAGAGCACAAGCCTTTTCGTGCATTTAGGAACAAGGATTTTGTCAAGTCACTGAGGACACACTGAGATGCAATGTCTTGTGATGATCGTAACAGAGACAACGGCAGTAAAAAAAACATGCTATAACTCCAACTTGCAAAAAGCAAAATACATTGCCCGTCATTACGACTTTGGCGGTAGCCATACCGCTATTGGCGGCATGGCTGCCACCAAAATTGTGTCCGGGTTCCCAGAATGGGGAATTACCAGGCCATTCGAGTTCGGAGGGCCCGCTAATTCCTCCCTTCAGGAACTCGGGCCCGGACCTTCCCCATTCCCTTTCAGCCCCAATAGGGCTGAATGGGAATGGGAGTGGGAGCAAACAACGGGCCGATTACGAGCGCCCGTTGTTTGCTCCCTCTTCCTCTCGCGGGACCCGCTCTGCACATCTGGTAAAACCAGACGTGCAGAGCGGGCCCTGCAAGAGGACCTCGTAATAAGGCGGTATGGGGTTGACGGCGCCACACTTGACTTATAATGAGGCCCATAGACCAAAATGGATGCTTACCTCAGCTCTCGGCCAGGCTCCTAGAATCTTTCCGTCTCCGCTGCCAGGCTGCCCAGCCATTCCCTGCTAAAGCCGCACTTGCTGCAGTGTTCTTCAGGTGAAAGCTGTGTCTACTCCAAAATAAAAAGCAGCGCCAGGCTACCAATGTCACCACCCTGGCGAGCTGCTTTCTTCCAGCCACAGATGGTCCTGATGCCAACCGGATGCCAAGCAACGGGACGAGGGGGGCATTCCGACAAAGATCACCATCGCCATTCCGACAAAGGCCAGCAGTTCTTCCATCTCCTACTGCGTGTGCCATGGCCCATTGACCAGAGAACTGGCGAAAGCTCCTGGGAGCCTCTGCTCGCTAATGCCTGCCCTCTTCCTTTCTAGTGAGATATCTGCCCACACCTTTGTGAAACTCTCTTAACATAAATCACTGCCTCCCCCATTGCTGTCACCTTCTCTCCATGTTTTCGTTGCTCTTTCAACCTCTGCAGCAGCATTTTTATTGGCCCGGAGGCGCTTGCGGCCCCCAGGCACAACAACAAGTTGCTTTGAACTTTGCAAAGAAGTGCAACAAATGTGTTGCTTCCTGCAAAGTTGAAAGGTAGTTAATGTGTGTGCTGGCGCCACTGTGCCGTGGTCCCAGCCAGGCCGAGCCTAGCCCGGCAGGCAGCCTCCAGGCTCCTGCTGCAGTCACTGTGGTGCTGCAAGTGCTTTTTGCTTTTTTTTTCTTCTCACACCGGCCCAGCGTGGGCAGAAACCGGCCCCCAGGCAGGAACATGCCCATTTCGTATCGGCCACGGGCCGATTGGCTGAGGGGCCAATCCATCGCTGCCGGATGGTGTAAGAATCAGGAGATTTCCCGCCAAGTTTAAGGATTTCCTTTGCACTTATCTGTGCTCCTTTGGAGCTGTATTTCATGCTGTGTTTTGCGGGTTCTGTGTTTTGTTCATTGAGTTTATTTGGTGGGTATGTTGTGTTACTGTTCAAGGGGAGATGTGTTGTGTTTTACTTTGTCTTGGTTCTGGAACAGAAGGCAGTTGATGTGAGGGCTTGGGCTGGGAGCCTTTGCTCTCCGCTGCAAGGTAAATACATCCTTTAACCTTACCTCCTGTGTGCCGGTGTCAGCTCCGTATCACCATACCCATTTCAAAATGTTAAAGTTGCAGGATTCCTTTTCTTAAACTTGGAATTAGCTAACATGATTCTAAGGTGTGTTTGAATGATGGAGTTTGTGATTAAAGGTTTTAAATCTAATTAGAGAGTGTTGAAGAGTTGCAGTAGTTGCAAAATGTTCTAAAGGTTATATAGAATTTCTAAACGTTTTCATAATATTTGTTTAAAAGTTCTAAAATTATGTTTAGGACTTGTAAAGACACTGTCAATGTTAATTGTAAAGTACTTGCATCTTAATAACCCTAGATTGTGTGTTTACTAAAAAAACTACTTGACTGTAATCTCTAAATAGAAACTGATATACTTTGTTCAATGGGTCAACATTTGTCGAAGCTTTTTTGTTTTAAAGTACCTCCCTTGCTGTTCAATCACAATGAGTTTGGCAAAGGAAACACTTGTAAGGACGTATGAGCTACAAATGTTTAATCTGGCCAAAGCCTACATCTTTCAATCACTTGTTCCTTTTGAATTTGTGGGTATTTGGTAGAGCCTAAGCAACACAAACCTATTGCATTGGGGTACCACTATGAGGGAGATTACATGTGAAGACGGGCACACCGCTTTTTGTTGTTTTTGGTTTTTTATCCACTCATTGACTGCCCCTTGCCATGCTCATCATTATGATCATTTCACCCACTAACCAACATTATAGTAATTTCGCCCACTATCCACCCCACCTTGCCCAAAATACATCCTCCTATGAACTCTTTGGGATAGATCTACTAAACGTTGGCCTGCCAGTGTTATTTCCAAGTAGTATGTTCAGTGTTAATGGCCAAATTGCAGCTGAAATGTGCTACGTGTGTACTATGAATGCCTTAACCTAGTGTGTCTTCAGCCACTTGATTTATATTTGCTTTTTGCACTGAAGTCCAGTTAAATGCAAGCATTGATAAAGACAACAGTTTTGGCTTGTGTATAGGTATTAATTATGCATTTTCCAGGTAATCACATCATTTTGCAACTGTTGCCTATCCCATTACACAAAAGCGCAAACTGTTGGCTTTGACGATGTTTGGTGTTTTTATTTCCCCTCAGATTACAGACATCCTACCATACTCCTGCATAGGACCGGTCGTCATCCTTGTGTTCTGCTGCTTTCTGTTGGCATCTGGTAACCGATATGTAAAGGCTGATTAGCTCGGAGGGCACTGAATCAAATGTCAAATATTATTACAGTATTATATATTCAAAATTTGCCATGTTGTCTATAACCGGTGGTAATTAGAAAGATTTAGAAAGCTTGACTATAATGTTCTTGCCACTTATCAGTATGTATTTAGCACAACTTTCAAAACACATTGGTTTATGAGTAGAGTTCTGTAGATTAACCCCCAACGTGATTCATTGAGATGGATTAAATCTAAGCATTCTGTCGGCCGCGCGTCCCGGACCTCATTTTTCCAGCTATTTGTTTTTTATAATGTATTCTTTTCTCAGTTTTGCTGGGCATTCAAGCCCTTCTACTCCTTAATTTTCTCAGGACTTTGGTTCCTCCTCCACACTGGAAACAGAAAGGGTGCTCCTTCTTTATTGTGTATGATCTCCCTTTCCTTTTCTGATGGCAGCCGTTTTGCTGCTCTGGGAAACCTGCACGCTCATTTTTGGAGCATGAGTACTTTTTTTCAAAATGGAAACTCTGCACCAGTAGGACTGCTGAGCCAAAACTTGCATCCCAGCCTTCTCTTGTCTGCAACCTACACTACATCCTATAAGAAGGACTACAGAAACCGTGACATATTTTAAAGTGTTATATTTGCTTTGTCATGATGGCAAGGATGTTCAGATGTCCTCAATACTGTACAGGCCTTCTACAGGTGGTGCTGATGTTCTCTCTGGGTTAGTCCCCATTGACTCTTTTGGCTTGTTTCCCCATATTCCTCAATCTTTTCTCTCTGTGTCCTCTCCTTGGTCAGGATCTGTGAGGAATCCTACCGAGTCCTCGTGAAAACACTACCTAAACTCTACTCCCAGGTGGCCAGGGGTAGGCAGACATTTCCTGATCCGAACCATGAGAGCGGTGTTAGCCAGGAGGATCACCTGGGAAGAGACACGCCCCAGGAAAATGAGAGGACTTTGCGGGATGAGACACAGTATTTGTCTTCCTCAAGGAAGGGAATATCCTTAACACCTGGATATGTAATGGCTTGCTGTCAGAGAGGGCTTTGACTGTTGGAATACAGATGAAGATAACTACAAGCAGTTAGGTTTTGAGAGCCAGAAAAACCATCCTAAACTCACTGACATTTATAAACCTGAAAGCCCCACTGTAAGTGGTAAAAGTTGTCAATTTAAATCCTGGGAAACCATACTCTTCTGTAAAGTTAAATAATTCATGGACTCCTTATAGTACTTTGGGAAATATGTATAAGATAAATAGTGAACGTGATGATGATAAATTCACTAAGAAACTTATGAAAAATCCACAAACTGTTTAATGCACATTCCTGTATAAAGAAATCTTTTCCACGTGGTGAGTAGTGAGGCAACAATATAATACAAAAAGTCTATTATTTGTACATATGCCAATGCATTTCGGTGTAACTATACACCATCTTCAAGGCTGTTCTATCAGCTACATTTATATTTATATCAAAATTCATCATTCCAAATATTGTTCCAATATTTGTGTATAAATAAACAGGAAAGCAGACGTCATTCCAAATGTGATTCAAAATGTAGTTCAAATATTCATGAATAAACATGAAAATAACGGAAAGGTAACATACCCATGCATACCAATAACGTTCAAAAATAGATGTCATCAACAATGAAAGGTTGGAAAAAAGGAGAGATTGTGGGTCATTATGACCCTGGCGCTAAGTGTTTAACGGCGCCGTAAAAGGCTACGGCGCCGTTAAACACTTAGCACCAGATTACGAGGTCCCTTTGCGGGACCCGACCTTAACGGCTAGTACTCACCCTTAGTTACTAGGGGAATCCAGACGTGGACCCCTTGCTCACTATTCCTAGAGAGGCACAGCTCCTCCCTACTGATGAGGTCCAACCAGACCGAAACACGTGTCTGGGGATGCTGTTGGTACTCTTGTTCAGAGGAGAATTGCCTAGCATTTCGGTGCTGGACTGCCCCAGGGCAGGAAAAAGACTGATATGTTTGGGATATTTCTTCTCTGTGAAAGATAGTGAGCTAAAGATTCTGGGTAAGTCCCTCGTAACCAGGACTAATGTCTGGCAGAGGAACTCCCAGGACCCCCCTTGTCAATTTGCATGTTTAAGTAACTTTGGGTCTCACTCTTAGTTACTAGGGGAATCCAGACGTGGACCCCTTGCTCACTATTCTTAGAGAGGCACAGCTCCTCCCTACTGATGAGGTCCAACCAGACCGAAACACGTGTCTGGGGGTGCTGTTTGTACTCTTGTTCAGAGGAGAATTGCCTAGCATTTCGGTGCTGGACTGCCCCAGGGCAGGACAAAGACTGATATGTTTGGGATATTTCTTCTCTGTGAAAGATAGTGAGCTAAAGACTCTGGGTAAGTCCCTCGTAACCAGGACTAATGTCTGGCAGAGGGACTTCCAGGACCCCCCCTTGTCAATTTGCATGTTTAAGTAACTTTGGGTCTCACCCATAGTTACTAGGGGAATTCAGACGTGGACCCCTTGCTCACTATTCTTAGAGAGGCACAGCTCCTCCCTACTGATGATGTCCAACCAGACCGAAACACGTGTCTGGGGATGCTGTTGGTACTCTTGTTCAGAGAAGAACTGCCTAGCATTTCAGTGTTGGACTGCCCCAGGGCAAGACAAAGACTGATATGTTTGGGATATTTTTTCTCTGTGAAAGATAGTGAGCTAAAGACTCTGGGTAAGTCCCTCGTAACCTGAACTGATGTTTGGCAGAGGGACTCCCAGGACCCCCCTTGTCAATTTGGGTGCCGCAAAGGGACCTTGGTGCTAAGTACGGTACCGCAATTAGCGGTACCGTACTTAGCGCCTTCCCCTTTCCCATTGAGCCCTATGGGGCAAAAATGGGAATGGGGAAGGGCCATGGCAGTATGGGGAATTACCGCCCCGCCAACCTCGGAATGGGGTGGTAATTCCCCATTCCGCCATGGCGGAGTCGGTAAGTTACCGGCATGGGCCATGGTGCTATTAGCACCATGGTCCAACGCCTGGGTCGTAATGAGGCCCATTGTGTCAGTTAAATCAATCATTAACTGTGAATCTAATTTATGCATGATAGCTAGTTCATGTCTCTAGCAGAATCCTACCTCTCTCTACTCATTACTCTCGCCCAGAAGTACTTAAAAGTAGTATTTTACTCTGGCCTGCCAGGAGATTCCACCAGGTTAGAGAATGTTGTAGTATTTGACCTGTTCGGCAGGAGAGTACATCAGAACAGAGAACTTTGTCTTAACAAGTCTGGCAGATGAGTAGACCAGGTGGAAGCCGTTTAAGTACTGTGGTATGGTTAAAAGTCTTACAGAAGAAGTTGAAGAACGACTAAAGTGTTTTGTGGATTAATGCAGAATCATCCTGACAAATTAATATCCTTGAAGCAAGAGTTGTGTGTAAGTTGTTGAACAGAAGGTTTTTTAAGAATTTTGTTGCAAATAACAAGAGGACTACTTTGTTTTACGCTTGTGAATTATTGTTTGAAGCAAGTTGGAACTTTTGTATTTCCAAGTTGGAACTTTGCATTATCAAAGTTGGATTCAAAAGAGATCTGCAGTGGAACTTTTTTTACAATACTTACTCTTTTTGAACTGTTAAACAAAATCCTGTTTGAATCTGGGAAGGGGGAATCCACCCAGTTTAGAAGGAGAAACTGTTGTTGTGATGTGAATGTGAATGTTATATTTGTTACTGTTAAAATGCCTTATATTTCCTTGTGAAGTTGTGCTTGTTGAAGTGTGAGGGACAGAGTCCTTTTGTTAGAGTGTTTCTTTTCGTTTGTTTTAGGCAGTGAAATCCTCGTCAGGGTAGGGATAGTGAGGCGTGTATCCAAACCGTCTCCCTCTTTCTTCTCCTTTCCCTTGTTCAGGGCCTTAACCTTCTCTGCCTTTTCTTGACCAGAGTTTTGGAATTTCACTCCTTCTGTGGCATGCACATCTATACTTTCTCTCCCCTCCGCTTCCTTGGTCAGGGCTTCTGCCTTTCCTCTCTCAGCCCTCTCCTTGGCCTCTGCCTTTAATTCTTTTGCTTTACATTCCAGCTGGTCATCTTAATCTCGTCATGGGAAATGTCCTCCTTTCCGCCTCACTGCTTTTACTGTCTAATCTCCTTGCCATCCCCCCATTCCTCCTCTACCCCCCAACTGCCATATTACAATCTCTCCTGTCCTTGGCTCCACCTGTTCTCTGCTCCACTCATCCTGTGTCACCTCTGTTCCTCAATCTTCTGCCATCTCCTCACTCTGACTTTTTTCTCCTCAACTCCTCCTGTGTCCCCTCCTCTCTGCTCCTCCACTACATCACTGAAGCTGCTTCTGTGTCATTTCTTCTCCTCCACTCTGTCTCTCCTCTCCTCTATTTGTTCTCTTCTCTGCAGGTCTTACAATCTGCCTCTACTCTCCAGATCTTACAAACAGGCCTGTGCTCACAAGGTTATGTAGACACTCGTCTTCACCAGTCCTCCTGCACTTTCACACTGCAACCTGCCTACTCTGCACTGGTGTACTCCCTTTCACTGTTATCCCAGAACCTAGCCCAAATACAGAGCTTGCATTCAATAGCTTCTTTCTGACTGACTGGAGGGGCCATGTGACCTATCTGAGAATGCTCAATCAAAGGTATGCCTTGGAACCCTGAATCATTGCGGGAAGTCTGTAAAGTGGCCAGACACCATCTTGTATCTCTTCTGTGCATTTATCCTTGTGGATTGGCTGCATCTGCTGCCCTCTCCTTGATTGCTGCTGTGTAGCTCCTTTCCACAGGGGTTCAATTTGCCTATCCTCTGTAGCCAGCAGGTCAGTGTGTGTGCTATGCAGTCCTTTCTAGGGTTTGGAAGACAAATCATTTCTCTTGCATGTGGTTTGTTGTCGGTATTTTTCCCATTGATTTATGTTAAGAAGGTGGAAGCACAGAGCTCTCTCTACATTGAGCTTACAACTGTGAGGGGGATATGCGCTTTCCACCTTTGAGTTCTGTCCTCAGTGTGAGGACGTAGCAGAGAGCGCGTTAGGAAGTTCATTGCTGTGCCACAGAGAGCTGTGCTTTTTGCTGTCAGTCCAGACATTAAATGTGCGGGTGTGCGATTTCCCCATAACTTCCTCCTTCTTGGAAGAGAGGGAAGCTCTTCTATGGGTTTCTCGCACCCTCCCCAAAATCTTCCTGCCATGGAATCTGTAATTGCATATTCCAATCTGCTCTGTTGTGCCCCTCCCTGAGAGGGACATTTTGGGAGATGCAGTATTTCTCTATTTGGTTTGGCATCAGGGTCTGGGAAACCTGTCCTTTGTATGTGTTCTCTAGCATCCTCCCTGGCTTTGAGACCCGTTTAGGTTTTTCACTTGTCTTCTCCTTAATACATGGTTCAGTTTCCTGGATTAAGTCTGGGCTTGAGTTTAATGGGGGGAATGAATGCAGAGGTAGTTGACTTGGATGTGGGTGATAGTTTAATGGGTTGCAGTTGGTTTCAGGGACCTGGGGATACCATTCCCAGGTCCCTGTGTCAATAACTGCAAGGTCACACACACCCCTCCCCATTCCACGTAGGTCCCTCTTGACCCGTTCCCTGGAAAGTGAGAGGCTGACAATTTCTTCTGGCTTTTATTTTCCTTCTACCACCTCTTCCAACATTCCCTCAGAAATTGCAACTCTTACAGGCACACAAGACAAAGTCTCTGCCGATGGATTTATTAGGCTTCAACGAGCCACTAGTCAAAATCGATGAAACGGTTAGCAATGATCAACCTCTTTGGTTGTGAATGGATGAGGACAAAATCAAGAGCGCATTGTGCTGGGTCCATTTTGACAGGGCTGGGTAAGCAATTTCATCCATGTGGTGATTGATCATCTCACCCTTGGTTTAGCATGGATGGGCGAACACAAGATCTGACACCTGCTAGGCATTATGGCTGGTGTATCCCTCTAAAACACCTCCATCTGACCATGGTACGTTCTCTGTGTGTCTTCTGAGTGTTAGTACCTACACAAGTGTTGGTGATAGCACTTTCCGGGGTAAAATCATTTTTTTCTTGTTCAGCATTTTTTCCAATGCGGCTAAACTTATTATTTGTGCCCGCTCTTGGTGGGTTCCTCCAATGAGGCAGTAGTGAAGATCATCCATATTGGTGTTTGTATGTAGGGTCTAGCCGGACTGTTTTTCAGCTACAGTTGCTCCAAGTCTATTCCATTTATTAAGGATATTTGGGCCTCTGTCAAATAATTAGGTTTCGGGAGGACATTTCTATTCTTCATCAGGTCCATAGACATGTGCCCGATGAGCTGGCACAGCATTTCTACTTTCCAGAGGAAAGCGTGTCTAGGATGCCCTGGACGAGGATTCTGAGCGCATGCTCTTTAGAAGGTTTGTCAAGGTCACTTTTGTCAGTGGTGCAATTCCCTGAAGTCAGGAGCGGCTCCCAAGCCTGAACTTCTACTGATGATTCCACCCGTTAAGACCCAAATAAACTTTGGTCACTTTATCCAGGACATCTGTAACAATGGTCTGATGAGAGGCTAACTTCAGATCTGGAGTTTTCTTGTAGGTACAGATTTGTCCGGTATGTATCCTGCTACCCACAAACAGCATGTATGATTTCAAACAGCTAAACATTAGACTAGATTAGTCTGACCATTGGGTCTAAAGACAACTATTTGGCTGAAGAAGCTTTCTCCAAGGCTATTCATATGTCTTTTTCCAGCTCCTCGAGAGCCATCTCCTGCCAAGGAGGATCTATTTTGGAATAATATCCATTATGGGTCCACGTCTTGATTGCATCAAATCCAAAATATCTTCAGTCTCATAGCCAACTGAAAAACACGTTCTCCCAAAGCAAAGTACTCCAGGTACCTCCCCTGGGAGATTCTAAGCTGATGTTTCCAGCAAACTCTAGTTGTCAGCCAAGGTTGAATTCTGTGTTTGGCCCCATTGGGAGCTGGGCATCAGTGTTTCCGCGGGAGCTACATGACTCAGTGCTCCCAGCATATACTCTTTATCCAGTTGGAATTGTCTCAACCTAAATTTTTTCTCAGTTTCCTTTGTGCTCTTACCACCTCTGGCTTGTGGATATCTGATAGATCAATGCCAGCATTAGAGTTGACCCGGGACTTGGTACTCTGTTGTGTGTAAGGTACAGAGATAGCATCTAGGTCTGCTAGACGGGAGTCAGCCTCTTCTTGTTCTTACCATTACTGCAGATCAGCAGATCCTGGAGATCTCCAGGATTTGCCGGTCTGCGGAATTGGTAAATCTGCTGTCAGAGTTTAAAGGTTCATTTCTATGTTCCATACGCCCAACAGTTTCTCATAGGAAATGTTATTCTGGAGGAGTTATTCTAAGCATCTAATAATAGCACTACCAGGTTCCCTGTGTGTTTTGTTTGGACCAATGCTCAGGTAACATTGGTCATGGTCCCACATTTGGGCAGGAGCTTTGTGAACAGGATGCCTATGAATCTATAAAGAATCTTCATGTGCAGGTGTGATGCTGGAAATGCCAAATGGAGGGACAGGGCCTCTCCTTGTCTTACCACTTCTCTGTGTGTGTTTTCCTTATGCTTTCTGCCACTGGGGTCCAGCCTGGAACTCTGGCAGTGCAACTCTACATTTTATCTTTTGGTGTACAACACCCATGGGATACCCTTATGGCTCCCATGGGTGGGAATACACCCTTGTGCCCCTTATGTGTGTTTTTGAGCACAACACCTGTGCGTTACCCAAAGAGCAGGGTATGGACTGCTGGCAGCGACATGTTGACTTGGCAGTGGCTCTGAGTGTTCTCCTTTTTTGGGATACCCAGGCCCTGCCATCGGAATCAATGGATTCATACACAAAGGCAAGATGGCCACTGTGGCCTCTTGGTTTCTACTGCCTTTTACCTTGTTTCCCAAAGTCCTGGGAATCCCCGTACCTGTTCCCTTCCTCCTGAGTGGCTGTTGGTTGGAAACTGTTGGGTATTTTGTGGATATTTGGGGCAGTGCGGTATTTTCTTACCGCCAAAATACCTTTAGCAATAATCACTCTCTGTATTCATATTGGATCACACATAACAATAATACATTGCATTATTTTAGAATTCAGACCTATTTAGATAATGTGCGCGATAATTTACGTGGTTGGTTTATTTGTGGCCCCAATATCCAACATCCCTTGTTTTTTATCTAGATTGTTCTTGATCACTAGAGAGACCTCAGGCCTACATTTCAGGGAAACCACATTTTCAGTGTTAGTGTTGTGTGCCACCATGGGCTATTGTGGTATTTTTGTGGTAATTTCCACTATCTTATATACGGTAGGGAACTATGTCCAGAGAGTCTCTCTTCCCGTTGACTCATGTACCACCAACAGGCTATGCTACAAACAGTCACTCACAACTGTCCATACTGAATAGAATCATGCACACATCTGCTTTAAAATGACAATTGCACTGTTTAAAAATCTACCCACGTTTAAACCTTTTCCCATGCAAAATGAAAGAGAGAAATAATACACACTAGCTATCTGTTTTCAGATATTTTTGTATTATAGAAATTTCCTTTAAACACAGTTTAACTTTTTTTTACAGATATAAATGAAATGGTACAACATTATTTGTGATAAAACGAACAGAGAACTGCGAGAATATATTCAATTGGTAACATTAAATATGGTGATAAGGCACTGGGACTCCCTCGAATACACTGACTGAACAGTTTCGCACACTTTCACACAGCTCCCACACTTCTGTAATTACCTTATCTGTTCAGCATGAGTTTTCTCCGGCTATTCTCTTTCTGAATTTGGCTCCCTTGAAGATTAACCCCAGTGAAAACAAGCGTCTGCCGTTCTCAAACCGGGGTTATTGCCTGGAATTCTCAGCTTTTGCAGCAGTAATGCTTCAGCCAGGAAACAGGTCCTTCTCCCAGCTCTGCAAGATCTCGATTGTTCTCCCCCTCTCCTCAAGCTTCCCCAGCAAAACTTGAATCACAGCCTCTAGCATGATACTTGCTATGACGCTGCTCCAATCAGAATCAATCATGTCATCTCCTCCCTCACTACACAATGGCTCATTTCTACAGTAAAAATTGTAACAAACTGATTTCCTGTTCCTTCGAGCTCTTTGCTTCCTGTAGTTATGTGGACAGAGCAGCAGAGAAAAAAAATGAATGTGCGTTTAAAAGTTCACTTTCAGAGTAGGGCTAATTCTGCAGTGGAGACACATTTTTATTAGTGGGTTATGTTAAATGAAGTTGTATTAGTCAGGTTAGCTATTAATAAGGTTAGTTATTAATTTTCAAATGTGTCTCTTGCAACATAGGCATTTCAGGTGAAAAATAGTGTGCATTTTTGAATGTGCACATGTGTGCTTTTAACTGTAAAAATAGATTTGCATCTTATATGTAAAAATCGTTTTTGACTGAATAGCCTGTCTTTACGTATATGTCCATGTTACTCTGGCAACACATATAGCAATGCACCACACCCATGTGGTAGTGCTGCATCAAAATAAAATTGCTACCTGTGCAGTAGTGCTGTACTCTGTGCTGTAACACGCCAAATATCCTTACAAAACACCATATATGCCTATGTTCCCTTTCCCTCCATACTGGCTGTTGGGTGGAAATACCATATATGGCTCTGGAGATGCCTCCTGTCAGACTGACTGGAGCCTTCCCAGGTGCTGTGTATTGTGGGTACACCCTAGAGGTAGGACCTGTATGAATGCAGTCTGAAGTGGACTCACATTCTGTGTTGTGGGGGTTTGGTTTATGTGTGTGTGACACAATGAATGAGGCAGCCCTGACTGAAACTGACATGAATGCAGTCTAGTGTGCTGAAAGGCTGCATACTTACCCAAATCCACATTCTTTGTAATGGGTGTCTGGGTGGAGTGAATGGCATGAATACCTGTGAGCCTGATTGGCTGCCTGCATGAATGCCCTTCTGTGTGATTGGCTGACGGAGCCTGGCTCAGCCAGAGTGAATGGGGAACATATGTGTATATCTGGGGACCTCTCACTGACCAATTTGTTCAGAAGCTGAAGTCGAAGCTGAAGCAAGAAGAAGCTGTTCCTTGAAGCCCTGCTGGAGGAGAGGTCTGCTGCTGCGTTTTCTTCAATGTAATCCGAAGGCTGTCATGTCTCCCAAGGACTGATCCAGAGAGGACCTGCGAAGGCGGCCTCTCCCCGAGCTGCGAGGGACCATCATGAAACCTACTACTCTTCATCTGAAGTGTACAAAGCCAATCCTGTGTGCCTTTCATTCCAGAGAAGGGGTCTTAGTGAGTCCAGAAGAGAAGTTCCTAGACATATCAAGTTGAAGAAGTCCATTGGTGTCACCCAAGGCCCTGGGGCGCTTTTCGTGACTGCTGAAACCATTGCAGTCTAATGCCCAGAAGACGAGGTACACTGGTATAGAGCTGCTGGACACTCAGAGCTGTGAAAGTTCCAAAATGCATAAGAACATTTCAATGGGGTTCCTTGCCATCATCACTGACCACTTTCTCCCTCAACAAAGAGTCTAAAGGATGGTCTGCAGGTGGGTTTCCTGCCATCAGAAGCTAATGAAAATGTCCCGAGGGTCCAGACTTGGTGAGAGTCTGAGGTCCACTCCAGTGGTTAAGTCTAGGTCGCCAGAAGACATCCAGAGGTCCACGTCACGGCTGCAGTACTGAAGAACCGGAAGTCGGACAGCCTTGTAAATCTGAAACCCGACACCAAACGTGACCTATGCACCCATCACCGCCCAAAGTCATCGAAGGGTGCCAGGGGTCTTACTCTCATCTGTCAAGAGTTTAAGGAGCCACCAGCAAGTTTCATCTTCACAGGACTTCTACAGTTGAGAAATTGTCGACCAAAGGAGAGCACCACAAAGAGCAAAACTGCTGCACTTCAGAAAGACTTTGGTTCAATTTTTCTCCTGGACTCAGCATCCCAGTGGCTCCTTCTTCCAAGGGGATTCCATCTTCCCCTGCCACTGCACCAAAAGTACTGCGACAAGGAAGAGCATCTTCTAGCCTCAGGGTACCAGATTCGTCTTGTATCCTGTTCTCCTCTGTCCTCTCAGGTACTTTGGAGTTGTAGAATCTTTTAAAGGAAAGTACAAGTTATTGAACATTATTGGACTGGGCTGTAAAAGTCCAGATAAGTTACTCCCTATAAAGAAAGCATTCTGCCACTGTTCACAATTTAGCTATTATATGCCGATAAACCTCACTTAAGAATTTACATTCCTATTTAAAGCTGTCTACAGTTAGTGCATTTATTACTGAATGTAAGTATTGTGTGGTACCACATGGAATGTATATATGTGCCATTCTTTGAATAAGTATTTCCAAGTACAAAGTTTTATTATTTAAATGTACATATATTACTGAACCGTTTTGCATATACAGAAGCTGTGTTATCACGTAACAGAGTGTGTGGACATTCTTTTGTGGGGCATTTTGGGAAACACTGTACTTAAGAGCCAGCCTGCATCACCTCCAGAAAGCGTAAGCCTGGCTACTCGTCCGTTGCTGCCAAATTGAAAGCCTGGCTGGAGTGTTCTGTGCCTTTACCCTACCATATAGAGGGCAGAAGTACAGATACCCCCCTCCAGTCTTTACAGCAGGTCTGTCTCGTACAGGGCTCCCTCCTTCTGTGAAACCCATCAGTTTTGGGCACAAACAGTTTCATAGGAATGGCTTCACAGGGATCTACGGTAGGGCAGCTGGGCTTCACAGGGATCTACGGTAGGGCAGCTGGGCTTCACAGGGATCTACGGTAGGGCAGCTGGGCTTCCGGGGTCAAACAGGTAAACTGTAGACCTGGAACCCATCTGATTGCTTTTTGTGCTGGGTTGAAAGACTCAACAGCCTGGGCTCGTTTGAAGATTGCTAATTGGCACGTCTGGACATAATGATGTATCTTGCATGGACCTGAATTATAGTTTAGGTGAACTCCACAAACAAGCCCCTAGATGAACCCAGGGAGCCGTGCATCCAACACTGGAGGGATGACACACACTACAACCCAAGATCTGTGGAGACCTGCAGGAAGCATGTCTGAAACTCCAACACTCTCCTTCTGCATTTTGTGTGGATTGACACCACCCTTTGTCGGTATGGCAGGAACAGCTGTGTAAAATTACATTTGTTAAAGTGACAGTGCTCGTACAAACAAAAAAATCAACCAGAACCGTATATCAGAAAACATTTACATGATTGTTATAATACCATACTGGGGTGAGCTATAACACTTCTTGAATAATTTAGCAAACCAATACAATGAAATAATTAAGATACTTAACAATTACAATTGTTGTTATGAATCCCAAAAACCAGAAAACATAGTTGCACATATGTTGCACCTAAACTTGTATTTAGCCAAGAGAGGTCATCTCTTCCTCTGAATTAAAGCCTTTTGCATGTTTTGTAACTAAGCTCAGACACCAGCGTCATCCTTGTCTTCTGAGGTGATGTTCTACTTCCCCACCTCTGTCTGACTATGTGACAAGGCCAATCCCATGAAACCGTCTGTGGCACTCCAAAAAGTGGATACGTGCAAGTAGTATTGCAGTATTGCAGTTTCTAACTGTCCTACCACGCTCTTGAGTATGTTTTAGGGGGTGTACAGTGAATCCAAAGTATTGATTATTACAGGGGCAGGCAGCCATTTGGTTCTATCCACCAAACACACTTTAGATATATTGTCTACTCCCAGCCCTGTCCTGTTGCTTGATCAGGGCAGCAAAATCACACCCATTGCATCTTCCAGGTCGAAAGTATAAACTCGAATTCTAGAACGATGGGAAGGATATAATAACCTTTCAAATTAGGCAATCTGTGAAATGTAATAAAGAGGGTGTATTACATGCCAGATCTGGACCATTCGACAGGAGATGCCAAGTCTAGCGTTATAATTCCCGGACATGTTACTTGTCATTCGCATAAATGACCAGACTTCTGAACAATGTCTGTGACACCTGATCATCTGCCCAAAAGGAATGACTTTGAGAGTAGATGTGGGGCATGCACTTGATGAGGAAGAACATCATTTGATAATGTTGCTTTGGAAAATGTTTCTACTGAAAGTTTCCAACCTGAATTTGATACCATAAATGTAATGTCATTTGTTTGCCTTGTCGGTATTTTGGGGTGCTTAATATTTCCCCAACACTGTACACATGTTTCGTTTGGGGGTCAGGTCTTCTGCATGGTGTGTTGGCATTTCACTCTTATTCAGAGGCTTTGGTAAACCTAGTCATTTTCATGAACACAGTGATTGATGTAATAGGGCTGGGATCCCATGTGACATGGAGATACAAGGTCTTTGTGGAAGAGACTTTGATGACCTTAGTGCTGATATTGGCCATTGAAACCCCTTTATCAGAAGAGGGTACTTACTCTGTCTGCTTGGGTTCATAATATAGATACATTTGGCTGGGAGTTCAGTGTCAGTTACAATAGGTGCCTTCTTTCATACAGTTAGAAGTGTGTCCATGTGGCACTTCTGAGGCTTCATCTATTAACTTGAATAGATAGTGAGGCGCATCTACAAACACTGTGAGGCTTCTGTGGAGGATGGTACAGCTGGTCTATTTCTCATTTTCAGTTTCTCCAAGTCTATTTCCTCTGTTAGCAATAGCTTGGTCTCTGTCGAATTCTTATCATTAAAAGAGACATGTACATCTAACATCGGCTTCATAGACATGTCCCAGGTAAACTGGTGCCCCATCTTCACTCAGAGGAACTGGTGCCTAGGGCAGCCTGGCTGTGGATTTGGAGCACATGCCTTTCTGAATGCTGTCGAGGACATATCACCAGCAGCACATTTTCTTGAAGTCATGAGTGCCTCACCATCTTGATCTTCTGCTGAATATTCTAGCTGGTCTTGATTCAAATACAATTTGGCCACTTTATCCAAGATCTCTTGGTGATGGCCTGATAAGGGGCTGACTGTAGAGCTGCGATTTTCCCTGAGGTGCAGAGAAGGGGTTGTCTCTCTTAGATACTTAGATACTTTGTGAGGGCAGGTACACCCTCTTCAATGAGAAAGCCACTTGTCATGGTCACTAGGCGGGTGCCTAGCCCTCCACTACATACAGTGCCCCAATGGACCCAGACTTGGCGCCTATGGCACAAAGCTCATTTCAAAGTGTGCCCAGCACACAGAATGCCAGGAGCACGTGCAGCCAGGCCGGGCCGGGCCCGAATATTACAGGAAAGGCACGTGCAGAAGGCAGAAGGAGGAGCTAGGTGGGGCCACAAGGTGGAGCCTGCAGGGAGTGGCTGGGGCCAGGCTATATAAGCCGGCCCCACCCGAAGACTGGCGCTTCGCATTAGTTTGCTGACAACAACGTAACGCTTACCGCCGACCGGAGGACTCTTACCTGATTTAGCAAGTGCGGTTCCAGTCCCCGGAACCCTTAGAACTTACGTGGTTCAGCCTGCGCAACTCCAGCCACCTGGACCATCTTACCTGGAATGCATCATTGGCGGAAGCCTTGTCACTCGCTTCCATCTCAGCAGTCACAGTGCACGCCTTACCTGAGATCCCACCATCTTCGTAGTACAATCATCTGCTTTCATTCTACAGTCGCCATGCAAGCCTTACCTGTGATCGCCTCGTCACCGGAAGGATCGTCATCTGCTCTCGACTCGACTGCCGTCATACTCACCTCCCAGAGTCCACGACAGGCCAGCAACCTTACCTGTTCGGCAGTCTATTGACTCGGGATCTTCTTTGGGCACTGCCCCTACACAGGTCTTCATCTCCAGCCATTGCCGACCTGCCGCACCTGCAAAGAGAGTTAGAGACACAAGGTGAGCGACCGCACAGGCGCTAACTCGCTAAAGCGGCTTTACTTACGAACTTGGTGCAGTTGCAGAAACTCTGCTTACCTACCTGTGGTGGAAACTCGGGAGCTGCTTCTTTTGGCCATCACGCGCTTCTGGGTCATCATCTTTGTTGCTGCAGGGGAGGAAGAACAGTATATCATTACAAACAATATCCCTTGGGTCAGGGAAGTGTTGCCCTTATCTTCCCTGAGTGGATTCCTGCCACTGTCACTCCTACGCAGACCTACTCCTCTTTTGAATGTCTTGTCTGCCGACTCTCTCTCTCTCCTAGCCATTCCCTTACTGTGGCTACTATCTATCGGCCACCTGGTCAAATTTCCTCCTTCCACTCTGAGTGGGCGGACTTCTCCTCCTCACTCCTGTCCTCAACCACTCAACTCCTCTTTCTTGGTGACTTCAACATCCACCTTGATGCCTCCTGTCCCCCCACTGGACTCTTTCGTGACCTCTGCGACTCTCTCTCACTCTCTATTCTCCCGTCTGGGCCTACTCATTCTGCAGGGCAGACTCTTGATGCTCTGATCTCTTCTGACCTTCCCCTCTCTGTCCCTCTCTCCACTCCTCTCTCCTGGAGTGATCACGTTCTCCTAACCTCCCACCTCACCCTCCCTACCCCACAGGCAAAGCCACCCTCATCATTGCCACCCACCTTCTCGGTCATCCGACCCATGAAGCGCGTGTCAGTTGAGGCTTTCGCTGCCACTTTCTCGCCCCCCCTACCCCTTCGGCTGACTCCCACCCTGACAAAGCCCTCTCCATGCTCCACTCTGCTATATCTGATACTCTTGATATCCTTGCCCCTGTCATGAGAATCCGCCTGAAGCCCAAAGCCAAATGTAACTCCTGGTATGACTCGGATCTCGTCACCCTAAAACACAAGTGCAGGGTGGCTGAGAGGAAATGGCGTGTTTCATGTTCATCCTCTGATAAACTGGCCTGCCGCCTGCTCCAAAGGCAAAACCGTCTCTCCGTTCTCACCAAAAAGAGAGCCCTTATCCAAGCCCGTATCTGTGCGGCATCCAACAACTCGGCTGAACTCTTTAAAATCTGCAAGGAGCTTGCCAACCCTGCTGCAGTCTCTACCTCTCCTGTCCCCTCCCAGGCCCTCTGCACTGCACTGGCCTCTCACTTCATTTCAAAAGCTCAGGACATCCTGTCCTCACTCTCCTCCTATCACCTCCCTCCCTCTCTTCCCGGCTCTTCCTCTGGCCCTTCTGCAGCCAAACCTCCTCCCTCCTTCTCTGCCTTTCCACTTTTTTCTGCTGACGAGGTTTCCAGACAAGTCTGATCTATGAAAGTCTCGTCTAAAGAGGTTCACCCCTGTTCCTCCAAAACTATCAAGGACCACATCGACTCCCTGGCTCCTGCCCTGGCTGACTTTTGCAACCACTCCTTCACCTCTGGAGTCTTCCCATCCCCCCTCAAGCACTCCCTTGTGCACCCTCTTCTTATGAAACCCTCCTCCGACCCCTACTGCCCGGCTAACTATTGCCCAATCTCCATCACTCCCTTCCTGGGCAGGCTCCTGGAGAAACTGGCCATCTCCCAGCTAAACCTCCATGCTGAAACTGTTGGTAGTCTCCATGACCATCAATCTGGCTTCAGAGCGGCCAGAAGCACGGAAACTGCTCTCCTGAACATCCGTGAGGACCTGCTCTTGAACCTCGACTCCAACACTCCGTGTGTTCTCATTCTGCTCGATCTCTCCTCTGCCTTTGACACTGTCAACCATGCCATCCTGCTCAACCGTCTCCGTGATGACCTGGGTATCACTGGTCAGGCTCTGGCGTGGCTGACCTCTTTCCTTTCCAATCGACCCTCCCAGGTCCAACTTGGGTCCTTCCTCTCTGACATCTTTTTCTCCACCTGTGGTGTTCCCCAGGGATCTAATCTCTCTCCCTGGCTGTTCAACCAGTATTTGGCACTCCTTGCCCACCGCATCGCCTCTCTCTGCCCTTACTTTCAGTGCTATGCGGACGACACCAAGCTCATTTTCAGGCTACCCTCGGCCTCCTCCTTTCCTTCCCTCATCTCTGACTGTCTGTCTGCCATCCAGGAATGGTGTGCTGCCAATGACCTCTGCCTTAATGCCAGTAAGACTGAGATTCTACTCATCGGCACACCCACTCCCTCCTTCCCTGTAGCTCTCTGGCCAGCCTCGCTTGGCCCTCCTCCGGCTCCTACCTGCAAGGCAAAAAACCTCGGGGTCATCTTCGACTCCACACTCTCCTTCTCTCTTCATATATCTGACGTCTCTAAGAAGTCACACTAGCAGCTGCACCTCCTCAGAGGAATTCTTCCCTTCCTCTCCTTCCCCCAGAAGCTCACTGTCTCCCGAGCCCTGGTTCTCTCGAAGCTGGACTACTGTAACAGCCTCTATCTTAATCTGCCTGCCTCCACTCTCCGCCCCCTGCAACTCATCCAGAACAGAACTGCGAGACTTGTCCTTGGCCTCAAGCCCAGGGACCGTATCTCTCCAGGACTGAAATCTCTACACTGGCTCCCAGTGGCTGCGAGGATTAAGTTCAAAACCCTCTGCATTGGCCACAAGGCCTTCTGGGGCCTGGGGCCTAAATACCTTCAACTCTCTCTTCCTAAATATCTTCCTTCCCGAGCCCTTCGCTCATCCATCTCCAACTCCCTCAGGGTCAGCCGCTTCTAGAAGCAACGAGTTGGGGGTCGATCTCTCGCCGTGGCAGGGGCCTCCCTCTGGAACAGCCTTCCTGCCTCCCTGAAACTTGAGAAGAACCATCTCCGGTTCCGGAAGCACCTCAAAACCTTCCTCCTTGCTTCTGCTTTCTCTCTCCCTCTCCCCTGCTAAATTCTCGACTGAATCTGCACCGAATCTGCAACTGGGCCACTCTCACCGACCTCGGTCCTGGGCCTAGCCACTCTCCTCTTGCACTGCCTCCCTGGCAACCCCTGCACTGAGGGACTGTCTCTGTATCCCTACAGCCTCCCCTTTCCCAGCACTTGTCTGCACTTACCTTGCACTTGCCACCAGCTGGCCCTATTTATTTACTTACTCTACTTACTTGTATTGCACTTCCCCCCTCCCCTTCCCCTTGCACTTTTCCCTTCCCGCTATCCCTGCACTTGCGCGGTCTGAATGACACCTGGCCTAGTAGGATCGTTGTCTGTCTTCCCCTTGTTCCCCCCTCCCTGCCTCGTCGCGCCTTGAAACACTTGTGTATAGGCGCGTTACAAATGCCATATCATATCATATCATATCATATCATATCATATCATATCATATCAGTACCATTACAAGAACACAGACAATAAGAAAGTTATAAACACTTAACTTCAAGGTGGATTGGTCGCAGCTGGTCTGGACCTCCCCAATCAGGACCGGTGATGTAACTAGGTCCATCCACAGCTCCCCTGCTGAAGAAAAGCAGGACGAAGAGCTAGACATATTATCAGGTGAGCCCGGAAAACAGGTGAGCCCGGAAAACTTCTGCGCACCATGTTTTGGCACGAATGGGCGGGCGGGAATTGCGATTTCACCATGCTAGCCTCATTGTCTCTCATCCTCTCGCCGGAACAGGTCCAGCCTTCCAGGCCCACGAAAAAACAGCCTTTGGTAGAAAATGGTGACCTGAGGGAGCCAACTCCAGGGAGGGCTCCAACCATGCCCCAATGCCCCCGCAGAGACCAGGTGGGCGTAACACCACTCCACAGGAAGCTGTCCTCGGAACAGGAATCAAATAGGACAACCTTCACAAAAGGACTTGCTTCACAATAGGGTGCTGCACACCAAAGGGACTTTGATGCTATTGAAAAGTGAAGCGGGCGGGGTTAGTGTAGACAGAGGTTGCTCTGACCAGTTAGAGGAAGATTCCACCATCTTGCTTTCTCTTTCTACCTCTCTTCCTTCCTGCCCCTCCACTTCTTTTAACACAGAGCACTTTGGATGTGATGTCAGAAGGAAAAAAACAATTTTTCCTTTAAAAGGAGGGGTCTTCCACTCATTCTTTGAATCATCGCTGGACTTCAACCTTTGAATAAGATTCTATTAGCCCCTGTTGGGAGAGCAGTCCTTTCCAATGTCCTCCAGTTGTGAGGAGAAACCAGGTAGTTCAAGGCAGAGGCAAGCTCTGTCTTATAAGCATCCCCAGGGAACGAATGGGGGTGACTTTCTGCTACAGCAAGACCCACCTCTCTGTCAGCCCACTGGTACCCAGGACATCATCATGCTTAATAAGCCCTGCATGTGTGAGCCAACCTCCCCAGTGTTTAGGAGCCTGTGAAAAAGACTCATCAAGTCCCTGAGACCCTAGAGTGGGACTCACAGCTTCTGTACTTTCACTGTCAAACTGAGGCAAACTGTGATCCCAATACCTTCGACCCAGTTTGAACAAACAGAACCATCCAGAGCTGCATTTGGCACTCACTGGCCTTTGAACTGCAGTACTGCACGTTCAGACAAGTTTACTGCCACTCTGTGCCAGCTGAAGCACGTCTTTGCCTTGGCTCAAACAAAGACGCATCACTGCACATGCAACGCTCAAACAGCCAGGCAAACCAACAGCCTCTTCATCACCAGTCTAGTCAATGATCAAACTAGCCCTAGTGTTCTCTCTGAACCGCATCCTTTGAGTCCAGCATAAAACCTCATATGCACATCTCGTCATCAGCCCATCCACCAGCGAACCTCGATGGTCGAACCGAACCTGGTGGCATCCACATCCATTCGCTCGAGCATTACTTCCAACAGCAGTCTTCTTCAGTTCAACACTGCCTCAACATCTGCTTGCCGCTGCACTACCATGACTGCTGCATCTTGAACTGAAAAGAACCACTGCACAGCACAGAAAAGCCGGGTTTGCTGTTGTCAAATCACAATTTCAATTTGTCAGACTCCCACTGGTGGGTGCACCAGATTATCTCATCGGGGTTCACAGGCTGATATTTTCAGCAAACTCTCACTATCAGCCAAGGTAGAATACTGTCTTTTGTCCTTCTTGGGATCTGAGCACCATGGATTCCTCCAGCAACTCATGAGACAATGCTCTGAGCATTCGCTCTTCCTCCAATGGGAGCTGTCTGAACCTTGATTTGTTCTCAGTTTCCTCTGCTCTCTTATCACCTTTGGCATGTGGCTATCCCGGCTCATCAATGTCAGCAGTATTCAAATCTCTGTGATGAATAAGGTAGTGGGACAGTCACCCTTTTGTTGTTCTAGCTTGTTGATGATCGCCAGGGTTCGCTGGGATACAGAATTGGTAAATCTGCTGTCAGAGTTTAAACGTTCGGTCCGATGTTCTGTACACCCAATACGTTGGCAGTGTAAATGAGCAACAACATCCTCTTTGTTTATCTGGAATTAGGGCTCCGAAAAATATAATAAAAGCATCACCATTTTCCCTGAGTGTTTAGTTGTGACCAAAGTGCAGGTAACCTTAGACATGGTGGCAAATGTGGGCAGGATGTGCGTGGACAGGACTCTGCAGAATCCAGCACAATCTCTAAGTGCATGTCTGTCTCAGACAGTGCTATTTCTTTCACTTTGACACAATAGTTTTGGGCACAAAAAGAAATGTATGCAGGTGGTCCTCTGGGGTCAATCGGCTGTTTTTATCTGCATGTATTTGAAGAAATGCAATGCCAATTATGATCAGAAGTGACAAGAATACATTTACAGATAGAAGTTCCATGAAAGTGTGCCTGTACGATAGCACAAAGATGAGAACATGTGGTGAGCCAGTTTGTGAGCGTGTGAACTAAGTGGGACATCGCCCAGGTATGAAACAAAACAAAACAAAAACAATACTAGAAACAGGTGACTTACAAGGTGTGAAGCCCCCATGAAGTAAGACACAGACAAAAGACTTAAAATTCAAATAAAAGATATTTGTTAAGTTAAATGTCAACATTGTGGATGGCCGAACTTGCCCTATGCGAAGGTGGGATTTCCCCACCTGAACGAAACCAAGGAAAGTCTGAGTCAAAGAGTTCAATTTAAAGGTCTGTTTGTATCCAAAACATATGCTTGTCCTCACAATTACAGATAAACTGTGTCTAGGGATGTCAAAGTCAAAGAAACTATGTCCAACACAATGTTTTGAGCTGCTTCCAGCTCTGAGCTTCTTCAGCTCCCTTCCTCAAGTTCAAGCAAGTTCCACCGAAAGTCTGAGAATTACCCTTCTTCCACTCAAGGTAATACAGTTTCAAACAATACTAAGGGGTCACTTCCCCAAGTTCCGGCAATATAGTTCAAAGGAAAATGGATTTGAAGCGTTGCCCCAAGACAACAGGTATTATATCTCAGGCTCCCTTCCCCAAGACTTCAACTCCGCCAGTTATAGTTAATTCAATCTTTCAAACAAAAAGTTTAACACAACCTAAGGTTAGTGAGATCATGTTCTTGGACTGTCTCATCCATTCATTGGCAGTTCACCTTTTTATTATTGGTCCACAATGTCTTATGGTTCTCGCAGTTCAGGGCTCACTGGTCTAGGTGCAGTTGTCGCACTACACGGTCCACCCACCACAGGTCACGCAACCAGGATTCCTTTCATTGTGCCCTCTGTGCTCTGTGTATAATATTCACACTTCTTTGGCTTCTCCTTGGTATCCCCCATGCTCTGCCAGCGTATATCACCCACCTTTTGCCAGTATTTGATGTTACCACACTGCAATTGTTCATACATCTCACATAGTGGAGGTCTTACTTCTGTCCCACCATTTATGGCACTCTTTCATACTGATGTAGTTTCTTAAATGTTGTTACTTGGGCACTCTCCCTTTTGTAGTATTTTATCATTTGTTTTGCCCATAATGCTTCCTTCAGTTTGATATTCTACAAGCTTAATTGCGAGATTTCACTCTGCTAGGTATTGCTCAGATATACAATATGCTAAATGGTTAAGTTTCATTTAGTTTGTTAGGTAATACATGTTCAGTATGCTTAATTTCAATTTGTCACATGGTTCGGTATTCAATATGCATCCAGCAGCTTTAATTGCAAGTTTTCCTTTCGTTTGGTAATGTATTGCTGCTTCGTCACCCGCTAGGAATGCCCCCGGCTGCCGAGTGCCTCTCCTGACACTCACCAGTCTGCGGTGATGCTCCCTGGTGGCTCCTGCCCTCTGTTCCAGCTTTGCAGGTCAGCGGGCACACTGGTACGAGCCCCGCTGAGGGGGCTTTTCTCTGCCCCGCTGAGTGTGCCACTGCCTTAGAAAGGGCGTGGCCAGCGTCCCGCTCCCTCCAACAATCCCATTGCTCCAGCTGCGCATTTCTCGTCACAGGTCCTCCTGCTCCTGCACACTGCACTTTGGGCCGGTGTCCTGGCATACCTTGGGGTATGTACTACATATATTTCTGTATTTATGAATGTCATACTTTTTTAACATGCATGGTGTCTAGCCATGAAGATGGAACACATTCCAAAATGCATTGGCATGCACTGTTAAGAAATACATCTGTGGATGCAAACTGCCTAACAGAATATAAGAAATCTGGAAATAATTCTGATCTGACCAGTGATGCAGCATTTATTTGGGAAATATACATGAACAGAATATAAACAGCAAGAACAAACATTTGCAACTTATTTTAAGAGCATTATGTGAGCGCACTCTGAACTGGCATGCTTTACTAGTTCTCTGTCTGAGATATTATACACCTAGGTGCCTAGGCCTTCGTGGTACGCTCCGAAACATAACTACAAAATGATTCATAAACAATGAAGAGAACGCCTTTAAAACATAAGTGTTGCCCACCCTCTCCTCTCCATATTTGCCCCACAGATTCCACCACAGCTTCTTCCTCCAAACACGGGTCTCCTGTGGGTCTCCATCCCACAAGTCTCCCTGTCTCGCTCTTGGTCTCACATTCTGTCTGCTTTTATACACCTGTAACCCTGTAACAGGTTGCAGGTGTGTACTTCCATTTGGATTTGCCTGACCACAATAAAGAAGACATGCCTGACCTTCACTACACTTCATAGGGATCTTCCTCATCCCAGTACTAAAGTGGTGAAATGGCGTTGTGTGATACAGGGTCGGACTGGGACAAGAAAAAGGCCCGGACACCCAAGAAAACATGCCCACCACTCGCCTCAAGACCCTTGACCTCTGATGACATCACCGGAAGTGATGTCATTTGACCCCACCTGAAAGTGACATCAAGGGAAGCGATGAAAGACAACCTTTCACCCCTTGACAAAACAGAAAGTGGCATCAAATAGCATTGTACCTAAGTACACTACGAACAATATGGTTATGGTTTCACTAATTTGATATACGTTTCATGCAAGAACGGATCACCATATGTATCATTAATATCTGGGTGTAGAGATCCATATTGTCAAATTACTGTGAATGCGAGCAGACGTCCAAGGCCAAATGGTAATTTGTTATTGTATAGCACTTAAGCTTAAGCTCTTTTTTTATAGTACACACAGACACACAATATCACCCAACCTGTGTTGGTACTCATTTATCAACCTCAAAAGGATGAAAGGCCGAGATGGCCTTGTTAGGATTCGAACCTGCAACCTGCAGTTCACAAACACATCACAGCAGCGAGCGCTCAACCCACTGAGCTATCATATCGGCTATAGTTAAATGAGCAATTATTCTGTAGTGGATACCATTAAACTGGTAACTGGGATTTAACAGCAGACCAGTTAAGTTCATCTGCAGCTCTGGTGCAAAGTTGGCCGCATGCTGCAGCAGCATGTGAATGATGCATGCTGCAGCAGCATGTGAATGATGCATGCTGCAGCAGCATGTGAATGATGCATGCTGCAGCAGCATGTGAATGATGCACATCATGCATGCAAATCAGTCATCAAAGTAAGGTAACAAGTGTTGCCTTGCATTGATGAACTATGCCGTTGCGGGTGCTTTTTGTTTGTCTAAAGAAAATTATTTTTTTGCTCATATATTCGTTTATAAAAAAATATTTTAACAGGCCCAGGTGGGGGCAGAAACCGGCCTCCAGGGACTACACATAATTTCAGACCGGCCACGGGCCAAGTGGCAGATGAGCCAATCTAACCCTGGGTGTGCAGTACTTTATCTCCTCTTCTTCGTCTCAGTACTGTCACGTGTCACATGTGGTGAAATGATTGGGGTTGTCTGTGACCCTGGGTGTGCAGTACTTTATCTCCTCTTCTTCGTCTCAGTACTGTCAAGTATCACATGTGGGGAAATGATTGGGGGGCCTATGTGACCCTGGGTGTGCAGTACTTTATCTCCTCTTCTTCATCTCAGTACTGTCACATGTGGGGAAATGATTGGGGGCCTCTATGACCCTAGGTGTGCAGTACTTTATCTCCTCTTCGTCTCAGTACTGTCAAGTGTCACATGTGTGGAAATGATTGGGGGGCTATGTGACCCTGGGTGTGCAGTACTTTATCTCCTCTTCTTCGTCTCAGTACTGTCAAGTGTCACATGTGGGGAAATGATGGGTACCATGTGAACCTGGGTGTGCAGTACTTTATCTCCTCGTCTTCGTCTCAGTACTGTCAAGTGTCACATGTGTGGAAATGATTGTGGGACTATGTGACCCTGGTTGTTCAGTACTTTATCTCCTCTTCTTCGTCTCAGTACTGTCACGTGTCACATGTGGGGATATGATTGGGGGCCTATGTGACCCTGGGTGTGCAGAGCTTTATCTCCTCTTCTTCGTCTCAGTACTGTCACATGTCACATGTGGGGAAATGATTGGGTGCCTCTGTGACCCTGGGTGTGCAGTACTTTATCTCCTCTTCTTCGTCTCAGTACTGTCACATGTCACATGTGGGGAAATGATTGGGTGCCTCTGTGACTCTGGGTGTGCAGTACTTTATCTCCTCTTCTTTGTCTTAGTACTGTCACGTGTCACATGTGGGGAAATGATTGGGGCCTATGTGACCCTGGGTGTGCAGTACTTTATCTCCTCTTCTTCATCTCAGTACTGTCACGTGTCACATGTGGGGAAATGATTGGGGGCCTATGTGACCCTGGATATGCAGTATTTTATCTCCTCTTCTTTGTCTCAGTACTGTCACATGTGGGAAAATGATTGGGGGCCTATGTGACCCTGGGTGTGCAGTACTTTATCTCCTCTTCTTCGTCTCACTACTGTCACGTGTCACATGTGGGGAAATGATTGGGGGCCTATGTGACCCTGGGTGTGCAGTACTTTATCTCCTCTTCTTCATCTCAGTACTGTCAAGTGTCATATGTGGGGAAATGATTGGGGGCCTATGTGACCCTGGGTGTGCAGTACTTTATCTCCTCTTCTTCGTCTCACTACTGTCACGTGTCACATGTGGGGAAATGATTGGGGGCCTATGTGACCCTGGGTGTGCAGTACTTTATCTCCTCTTCTTCGTTTCAGTACTGTCAAGTGTCACATGTGGGAAAATGATTGGAGACCTATGTGACCCTGGGTGTTCAGTACTTTATCTCCTCTTCTTCGTCTCAGTACTGTCATGTGTCATGCATGGGGAAATGATTGGGGGCCTATGTGACCCTGGGTGTTCAGTACTTTATCTCCTCTTCTTCGTCTCAGTACTGTCACATGACACATGTGGGGAAATGATTGGGGGCCTCTGTGACCCTGGGTGTGCAGTACATTATCTCCTCTTCTTCGTCTCAGTACTGCATTTGTCACATGTGGGGAAATGATTGGGGGCCTATGTGATCCTGGGTGTGCAGTACTTTATCTCCTCTTCTTCGTCTCAGTACTGTCACATGTCACATGTGGGGAAATGATTGGGGGCCTATGTGACCCTGGGTGTTCAGTACTTTATCTCCTCTTCTTCGTCTCAGTACTGTCATGTGTTACATGTGGGGAAATGATTGGGGGACTATGTGACCCTGGGTGTGCAGTACTTTTACTCCTCATCTTCGTCTCAGTACTGTCACGTGTCACATGTGGGGAAATGATTGGGGGCCTATGTGACCCTGGGTGTGCAGTACTTTATCTCCTCTTCTTCGTCTTAGTACTGTCACGTGTCACATGTGGGGAAATGATTGGGGGCCTCTGTGACCCTGCGTGTGCAGTACTTTATCTCCTCTTCTTCGTCTCAGTACTGTCAAGTGTCACATGTGGGGAAATGATTGGAGGCCTATGTGACCCTGGGTGTTCAGTACTTTATCTCGTCTTCTTCGTCTCAATACTGCCACGTGTCACATGTGGGGAAATGATTGGGGCCTTTGTGACCCTGGGTGTGCAGTACTTTATCTCCTCTTCTTCGTCTCAGTACTCTCATGTGTCACATGTGGGGAAATGATTGGGGGCCTATGTGACCCTGGGTGTGCAGTACTTTATCTCCTCTTCTTCGTCTCAGTACTGTCACATGTCACATGTGGGGAAATGATTGGGGGCCTATGTGACCCTGGGTGCTCAGTACTTTATCTCCTCTTCTTCATCTCAATACTGTCACGTGTCACATGTGGGCAAATTATTAGGGGTCTCTGTGACCCTGGGTGTGCATTACTTTATCTCCTCTTCTTCGTCTCAGTACTGTCACGTGTCACATGTGGGGAAATGATTGGGGGCCTCTCTGACCCTGGATGTGCATTACTTTATTTCCTCTTCTTCGTCTCAGTACTGTCACGTGTCACACGTGGGGAAATGATAGGTGCCTATGTGACCCTGGGTGTGCAGTACTTTATCTCCTCTTCTTCGTTTCAGTATTGTCACGTGTCACATGTGGGGAAATGATTAGGGGCCTATGTGACCCTGGGTGTGCAGTACTTTATCTCCTCTTCTTTGTCTCAGTACTGTTATGTGTCACATGTGGGGAAATGATTGGAGTTGGCTTATAGTAGCCCATAAAGGCAGGGGGACGGTTATGTTGGTCATCAATGCCAAAAGTGGAATACCATGTCTCACCCAAGGGCACCCCACTCCCAATCCCCAATGACCCTCCACCCAGGTGATCATCCCTCACTATTCCACCCCCAGGGTCAGGATCCAAAAGTGATGGTCTTTCCCTGGCCAACTGCGCAGAGGATCCAAGGGGAGCAGCAGTGAGAATACACTCATGTTTCTCATGTACCCTTCCCCAATGCGGGTTGGACAAAGGTGCTTCACAGTGAAACGCGGGAGTGGAAGTTTACCTTATCTTGCTCTCTGGCCTTTCCGGTATTCCACTGTGGAGCATTGAGATTGTCGGTCCAAAGAACCCCACATATCCCTTAGGCTGGATTCTCTTCTCTGGGATATTTGTTTTGTTTCTGCAATGCTAATGCTTTCTTCCTCCGTGGCTCTCCTTTCAAATCTAGGAGGTTCCAGTTTCATTTGACGAGGAGGCTTCCCAGGACTAACTGAGCTGGTAAATTGGAAATCACTGCTACAGTCAGGTTTATTTTCCTTCCCAAAATGGTAATAGGGATGTGGGTTAATGGGTGTCCTTCCGTATGGCCATATACACAGGCTATCCTCTCTTTTCGGATTTCTTTACATCCCAGAGGGAGTAACCCTAGTTGGATGGTGCTTTATTTGCTGCCCTTATCTAATTCTGCCAGACAATGTGCCCCTCTATATTTCATAGGGATTTATACAAGGGTTTCCCTCCAGTATACATACAGACATAAGGGTTTCTCTGGTTCATATAACCTCTTCCTTGTTCCCCAGGTCTGTTTAGACTTTTCTTTCCTTCCAACATCTTATCCTGAGATTGAGAATATAAGACATTTCTATATGATGGCTCAGTTCCCTCCTCCTGGAGGTGGAGGCGGATCTGTCCCCCTAAGGTTCTGTGGGGCAACATGTGTACCCTGTTTTGGACAGCACCAGGAGGCAGTGATGGAGAAGAGAAGAGCTCTTCTTTCAAGTTTTTGTACTTTATGTGGTGCTGTAGTGGAAAGTGCAGAAAAAAGCAATTTGTTTGTATTCCAGGAATTAGATCCTGATTTCTTGAATTTCTTCAGGGAAATCTCAACTGAACAGAGAGAGGTTTAAGAGTATAATTCACATTCGAGCTTTGGAATAGTGTGACGGCGAGGTCTGTTAAATATGCTACATCTGTTGGTGTGCTTGTGTTTTGGAAGTCGTGGCCTCTGTTTAGAGAGATATATTGTGAATTTAGTTTTGTTTTGCTGAGGTTTAGTGTGCACTAATTTTAGCCATGTTTGAACCCTTTCAGTTAGGACATGGACTTCCTAAGTTAGTAGGGTAATGTACAAGTTATGATACATCTTCTGTTAACCGTTGACAGGCTGAATTTGTACTGAAGAACATTGAATTTTAAGTGCATAGTTTCAATGCTTTAAGTAAAACAGTGTGTGTTTTCGGAGATCCGCTCCCTGTGCCCTCTGGGGTATCCTGGAATGTTGTAGTGGAGAGATATTTTGAAGATCAGTCTCCGTGCCTTCTAGGGCACACTTGCCATGTTTGTGAGGCATGGTTGTGGGGGATCAGTTCTCTGTGCATTCCAGGGAACACCTTGCATGCTAGTACGCCATTTTCTTTGCCTCAGTCATGTGGTTTGGGCCTGGAAGCCTGAGGTTGCTTGCAGGTTTTGATGTGGTATCCTTTTGTTCAGCAGTTGGTGTCTATCCCTTAGTGGTAGAGGAAAGGGAGTGGCACGTTATGGTGCAGATTTTCCCACTAGGTGAGGACGGCTCCAAGGTTTGTGTGGGTGTGTTGTTGGGGGGATATTGAGGGATGTACATGTGTTGTGGCATGTTTATGTATGCATTTCTCTTGCTTTTTGGTGTGTCTTGTGTTGTTTGAGGGGGAAGATAGGCTGTATCTTGCCTTTCCCTGCCCTCAAGCCCTGTATGCATGGAATGCTAGGAGTGAGTGGGGTGGAATGCTGTGTATGAGAATGTTATGTTCTGAATGGTTCTGTGAATGTGCAGTTGTGAAGATGGGTTGTCTGCACGAGGAATGCAGTGGATGTCTGCGCTAGTAGCTTTCCTGATATAGCCTAAATATATTCCTGTACCCTGTACCCTGTACCCTATACCCTGTACCTGAACCTGGAACTTAGTTAAAAATCGGTCGCTCTGGTCTGACAATATCCTGTGTCCACCTCCTCGGGTGAGGGGCGTAGGGTCGCCACAGCCTCATGTCCTTCCAGCAAAGAACAGAGCTCTATTGTTTGGACCAGTACAAGCCAGGAGGATCCAAAAATGGCAGCTGGGAGGCTTTCACCCAGACCCCCCGCGCCCTTGGAGATCCAGAAAGCGCTGTCTCAGCAGTCCTACAGCGCATGTCCCTTTAGAGAGTCCTCAGTATAAGCATGACCTCAAGCCAATTAATGATTTCCCTACTTAGTGTCCACTAGGTTTTAAAAGGAAAATAATTAACACTCCACGATATATGCAAGGACTGACACTTAAGGTATTCAGCTATCCTCCCAAACTCCTCCTCCAATATTGTCATTTACCAAAATGCATGACCACTCGTTATTGCAATGCCTTTAAAGCGTCATCATGATATAAATCCTGTTCTCCCTCCCACTGGTCCATCAACCATTACAGTAGAATTAAAGTTGCAGTGGAGGGTTGTGAGTCTAGTAAGGGCATGGAGGTGAGTATTATCCCTCCCTCCTTACCCAGGATTACTGCTTAGTTTTGTGTTCGTTTTTCATAGTTTGCCATCTTTCTCTGGAAGAGAGTATGGCGTTTTTTGTTTCTCTGCCAGTCAAGTAGCATTGGTAGTGTGGGATGTTTTTACCCATGCATCCAAGCCCTACCATAAAACTGTGCAGTACTGGCATGGAAAACATCATGATGGCCGGAACTCCCCAGAGAGTGCACAGGGAAAACATGAAGAATAGGCTGCCACCCATTTTTGCCTATGTTGTGAGCACAGGAGGGCACTGCCTAAAACCACCATTGGGCTACACACGCAGTAGCCTGAAACCATTGGGAATGGCAATGCTCATTGCCAAAAAGCAACTCAGAACTGTGGGGAATTCATTTTCTTAATCCCAAAAATGGATGCAATACCGGTACTCACCACTATCAGAAAGTTGGCGTTTTAGAACCACCAGACTTTTGTGTAAAACTGAACAGAGGAACCCAAACCAGGCCAAGGAAAGACTTGCTAAGAGGTGGATACAATGTAAAACTATATTCTGAAATGACTTGAAGGAAGTCATTATTTAATGTATATGTAAAAATTGTAAGTTTGATTTAAACTGGGAATTAAAGTGACATTTAGCTGAATTCTGCCTGACAAATACCCCCAACAGGAGAAACCTGCTCAGCCACTCTTCCCAGGCCTAGCTGCATCCTGCTTCCCCACCAAAAGGAGTTGACACCTCTCTGATTAGATTAGGGGAGGGGCACCGGCAGGAGGTTGAACAAAGCCTTGTCCTGGACTCAGGCAAATGTTATATTGGGGGGGCTGTAAAGTGGCTTCCTCTTGGGAGAAGTGGGAGGAGAAGTGCCTCTGGGAACCACCTGAGCTGGAGGCGGGGGCAGACAGAAGCTTCCCCCATGTGCTTTGGAACCTAAACCACACCCATCTGGGCCAGAGCATAATTTTAAAAAAGATGGATAATTCATAGTACGGACTTGTCAGAATTATATAAGTAATATCATTATTCTTGTGATTTTTCTGTGCACATTTTAAGAGGTGTTAGGACCCTGTGGTGTATGCTGGGGGGTTGCTAGCGGAAAATAGAGTCTTACTCCAAATGTCTGCATGTTAAAAATCTGACACTTCATCAATTAATGTCCATACTCCTTGCGCACATATGTGTAATTTTTGGTAAATGTCCGATATTGGTAAACCAGTCAAAAAGCGCAAAATGTTGTCATTTTTTAATGCAAGCCCCCAGGAAGATCAGAGGCGGACAAGCATGGACCATAAGGAATATATAATGTGTACATGTAATTTCAACAAATTGTGTATCTCGGAAATATGTATTTGAATCAAATATAGATTTGTGGGCAAATTGACCAGGGGAGGATCCTCTGACCCATAAACAGACCTCATCATGATGACAATCCATTTCCTTCCCCCAATCATGGGAGAGGGGAGAATTGGGCCAATGACAAGTAGAGAGGGGCAGGCTCAGTTATGCCATGCACACACCCACTTCCAAAACACATAAAAAGAGACTGCTGGGACAGGTAGAGAGATTCAATTCCATTTTCTGCGGGACGCTCTGCCGGGAGACTCCAGACTTCACATCCATCAATCTCCAAAGACCAGAACTTTACTTCAGAACTTAAAGCAAGGGCCTAAACCCACAAACTGAGAACTCTTCTCAGCAGGCCTCAGCATCCTTAAAATCATCTGCAAACTATTCAACAGCCGGGCAAGCTGTTTGAATTCTTGGCCAAGAACTTTTGCCGGAACCGCAGACCAGACCCAGACCGCTGTGAGCAGAACCAGAGATCCGGATCACTGTGAGCAGAACCGGTGCCTGATTGACCCGCCAAGCAGAGAGAACCGCCGCTGGACGTGCTGACAAGATCCGTGACAAGGCCTATTTCAAATTTATATTGTGAGTACCTAGCAGAACTGTGCAGAACCAATCTCTTAGTTAAAATAATCTAATCCAAACTATTTTAACCTAAGTAGAACTGCCTCCTAGTAATCCTGTCAACTGTCATTCTAAAGCTGCGAGCTGTCATCTGTCATTCTAAAGCTGCAAACTGTCACCTGTCATTTTGAGTTTTTGTTTAAATCCGAAAATCTACCTTTATTAAATCGTCCGTATCTCTTGAACCTTTTGGGCTAGGAACTAGTTTAACTTTCATTTTAAAGCTGTGATTGTAGGCGAACCTAGAACCAACTTCCTTCTCCCTATACTTTTTCTGCAATCGCGATTGACGCACTCGCAAAATTTACCGCGATTTGCGATTTGGCTCAATTTCTCCACTTGTCAAAATAGCAGCTCCATTCTTTCCTTTGTTAAAATCCGTTTGCAACCTGGTAATAACTCATAGAGCATTGCTAAAGTGAGCCTGAACTAATACCAACAAGCATCTCTCACTCACCCTGAATCTCTAGAGGGAATTAAAATCAGTTAGCACATTTTCCCATCCATTGCCATCACATTTAAAAACATTTTGGGCCTGTGTTTCAAACTTCTACCTGTTTCCTCTAAGCTTGCTGCGGGGGAACTGAATTCCGTATTGTATTTGATTGTATTCCCGAAGACTGTGTGTGTTACTTCCATCTCCTTGCATTGCATATGGGGGGGGGGGGTAAATTGCCACCAGGGGAAGAGTGAACATATTATCTCTTGTGAAACCATATCAGTTTATTTTCTGTACTGCATTTATTCCACCTTGCATTTCCTTGAAACCATAAAGCATTTCAGCTACCTCATCCTCTATACTACTCCTAAGTAATCAAGTGTACCACTGTAACATTACCCATTGTGGATCCACATCATATGTCTAAGTGTACTATCAGATATTCTTTGTTATAAAAGTGTGACACATATATATTGTTTAATTTTTCAAATAAACCTTTTAATTTGCAAAACAAACCTACTTCTTGGCTCAGTGGGGTCAGGGGGATTCTAAGAGGGGGGTGTTATACAAGGGTTGTCATCCAGAGTACTGAACTGGACATAAAAATACATCAATAAGGGTTTTCCTCAGCATCCCAGACTAGGCATTGACTTAGCTGTAGTGTTGAAGTGAAGCCGCTTAACAGTAGGGTAAGGTGACGAGCTCTGCAGGCTGAAAAGAGGGGTGATTTTGAGCTATGATGAAGTTATAGTTTGAGGCACTGCTGGGGGACGGATTATGGTGCAGTTGTTTTCCTTTTACAAATGTACAATATTTCTTGCAGATATTTAAATTAAAGAAACGAGAAGTGCCTAATAGTCCCTGCCGCACCCTTAATAGTATCACAAGGGTCCATTTTAACTTTACTAGGACTACTCAGTGTTAAAACACAGGTCCACTGTTTCCAAGAGCAGCAACATTGCCACTAGGGCAGAAATACTGAAAGTGCAACTCTGAAAAGTTATTGAAAAGTTTAAGAGTAGAGCTAGGGGAGTCGATTAAAAACACAAGGCCTATGCAGTCTTTTCTTAGTCTGTAAAAGTTAAAATAATGAACCTGAGACAATCTCTCACTAGGGAACGCCCAGGTGCAGGCGTTTTACTTTGATGCACAGTGACTGGGCATTTGTGTGCCTCCAAGGACAAAATTGATTTAAATACAGGAGTTGCTCTTGGTTTCTGCTACCCTGCCTGCCCACACAAGCTCGGAGTGGGGTCTTGGTTTCTGCTACCCTGCCTGCCCACACAAGCTCGGAGTGGGATCTTGGTTTCTGCTACCCTGCCTGCCCACACAAGCTCAGCATCTTGCTTTATTCTTTCCTGCCTGTCTACGCGGCCTTCTACTGGTCATATTTGTGGTATTCTTGAGGTATGTACTTTGAATGCAACCACAAGTTGTTTGGATATTTGCTAGTATTAGTTGACCATGCCAAACATTTTGTGACAACTTTCTTTCGATAATGTGGGAGAGAGAGAGAGAGAGAGAGAGAGAGAGAGAGAGAGAGAGAGAGAGAGAGAGAGAGAGAGAGAGAGAGAGAGAGAGAGAGAGAGAGAGAGAGAGAGAGAGAGAGAGAGAGAGATTTTATTTTCCCTGTGTCATGGACGGGGTAAATAATATTTAACGATTCATACATACATCTCATTTCCACAGTAAGGCGTTGCATTTAGACAGTGAAGTAGCCAATTCCATCGCACGAATCCAGACTGGGTCCACATAATGTGCACGCCACACAGTCATGCTATGGCACCTACTCACATTCACACCAGGCCAGAAATGCAAGCATGCACCCAAGAGGAGAATGAAACAAAAGGACTCCTGTGTCTGTCGGTCCAAATAATCAAAGAAAGACACAGGCTAAAAATATAAAGGGAATATTCATTGCAAAGTATTGGCAAAGAATGAGAGAAAAAACATGTAAGAGAGAGATGAGAGATGAATGAGAGAAAGAACTTGTCAAGACATCCATGAAAGTTAAACAAAATACACAATGCACAACCCTACCGATGCATAACCCATAAATCAAGCATAACTCTAGAAAACAACGTGCACCAGCACCGCAAGTGTGCCTGTGTGCATAATATCATCCTGACTTTGACCCCATAAGGGCAGGCTGCACTCCTTGAATTAAATGTGGTGTTACTTCTTGACCGATCACTTGCTCCCCCTTTTGCAGCAAGCATGCTCCTGGATTATTTTTTTATTTATGTATGTATTGTTCACTTCTTAGGCGCATATGCAGGAAATTTAAGAAAGGGAATTTACATAGGGGGAAGATCAAGCGGAAATCACTTATCTTACTGTATGTGTTCTCCTGATAGCAGGACTGGTTAGGAGAATAGGTCTCCTTTTCATTGGCTTGCTGTAGCATGATCCCAGTGGCCACAGCAGTGAGGTACCCATACCCACCAAACTCCTTTTCCTTGTCTGTCTTCCTCGACCGTCGACCAGGAGCGGTTTTACTCAAGGGCTTCTCTGAAGATTAATCCTCACATTTAAAATTCTCAAGTTGCTCAACCAAGCCAGGTATGTAGGTTTCATCTTCTTCCCCCTTTGTGTTGGAGCGAGAGCAGATGAATCCTTTCAGGACTCCAGAAGGAGCAGCAGCTTCTGCCGTTGCAATACTGAAAGGAATACACCATCACCCCCCCCAAACATAAGTTCTGAAATAACCAGCGTGCTTTCTGCAGCCTGTTCCAAAGAATGGGGTGATTTCCCAGGTGATGCACATGGGAAAAATGGCGGCAGATGTGTTTCCTGCCATGCTTCCGGCTCCTCGTGCTAAATGTGTATGGGAGTTGGGGAGTGCAGAGCACATAGCGTGTCTGCCTCCTTCCCGCTCCGCCACACAAATGCACGCTCATGGATTTTAATGCTGGTGTTAATGCAGCCAAATACCGTGGAATCGCCTGAAATGACCACCTGGTGAAAGCAGGTAGATTCCCGTAGATTCCCGTGGAATCCGCTTGAAATGACCACCTGATGAAAGCAGGTAGATTCCCGTGGAATCCGCTTGAAATGACCACCTGGTGAAAGCAGGTAGATTCCCGTGGAATCCGCTTGAAATGACCACCTGGTGAAAGCAGGTAGATTCCCATGGAATCCGCCTGAAATTACCACCTCGTGAAAGCAGGTAGATTCCCGTGGAATCCGCTTGAAATGACCACCTGGTGAAAGCAGGTAGATTCCCGTGGAATCCGCTTGAAATGACCACCTGGTGAAAGCAGGTAGATTCCCGTGGAATCCGCTTGAAATGACCACCTGGTGAAAGCAGGTAGATTCCCGTGGAATCCTTTCTATAGGATGCCTGGCCTGCCGCGTGTACTGTGCAGAAGGTGAAGAGCAGCAGCGATTTCACCTATGTTTTACTCTGCGTTTTATCACCAGGCTGTGGATATGAGGAACATTGCATTGCATGGATGGGCCCTGTTGCACTACAGTGCAAATGGAGGTGGTTTCCTCCGTGCAATTGACGTGGTCAACGAATACGACCACCAGTGAGTTTTACTCTCTGTTTCTATAGGTCAAAGACTTCCAAAAACAAGGTGCATTCATATTTTTAAATAATGTTTAGGCTCCTGTAGGTTTGAGGAAATGTTCATTGTTATTATATAGGTAGTAGACAGGAGGGTGTGAAGGTGTGAACAAAGCCATTTAAAAAGAACAATGGGCCAAGAGCAGATACTTAGCAGGCATTTTCCACTTCACAGAGCACCTGAGTATGGTTTTCACCCCTGCTGTGGGGAGCGGACATGTCCAATAGCAGCCCGCCAGCCCGAGCCAAGAGGCGCAGCCCTCAGCAAGGGCTGTGGGCTGTTTCTGGCCATGTCCACCCCCTACAGCTGGCGTGATTGCTATTTGCACTGCAGGGTTTCACCGAGGTGCTAATGGTTTAATATTTATTCCTTGGAAGATTGGCTACGTAAGCGACACAAAGCTCCTGAAGAAAAAAAAAACATCATTGGGAAAATACCTTTTCCATTTCCATTTCTATGGAGATGGCCGGGAGTGGTAGGAGTGCCGGGACCAGAGCACAAAGCTCCAGTCCAGCAGGTAAGTGGGGAGCGAAGAGTTGGGAAAGTGGTTGATTTTCCTATGGGTTTTTTGGAAGAAAATAAAACGATGGCACCACCTGGGGAAGGGACTCCTTTGGCTAGACCAGCGGGTGGAGAATGTGTACTCTCCCCCACTGTTCCAGACACCTGATTGGCTGAGCGCCCTTCCCCGGGTGCAAATGACGCACAGAGCCTGGGCGATACCTAGAGCTCTCTTGGCACACACCTGATAAGGACAATACATATTTGATGCTCTGGCTGATATAAACACACTGCCTTTCCAAGGGATCTTGCAGGGGATCTTGCAGAGTCCTTTTTTAAGCCTGGTTTAATGGCCATCAGTTTCTGAGACAAGTTCATTGAATTCACCTGTGAATACAGATAACACACCCTAGCTGTGGTCATTAATGGATAGCACTGTCCACAGGTCACCCAGATCTACACCCACCCATTTCATTTACGGGGTTCATTTTGATTAACCGAAAAAGCTGGTCATGTCAGTGGACTCATGGACTTCTCCTGGAGACAGTTGCAACCTGCATTTGAAGGACACATTTTGACACAGTTATTTGTTTCAACCTAATCTATCACACCAGGCAAAGCCTAGATTAGTACATGTGCATGTGTTTAGTAAACAAATTCAATCTGTGAAAAAGTCATATCGATCTCACAAGAGACAAATTTTAAAATGACCAATGGGACAAAGGAATGGCTTACTATTAAAATTGAAAACTAAACACAAGAATTGGATGCGAACCATGAAAGCCACACTATATCAAAATGACAGTGCATGTATGCTAAGAAATATTGCTGGTCAGAATACTGCCCAAATATGGGCCACCATTAATCAGATTTTAACAGGGCCCCAATTAGCATTATTATGTAACAACGTTCCACAACAAGCTTGGGTGACGCACTTCACGCAATTGTATGAGCTCCCGCAAACTTCGCTTGGTGGACTAGCCACTGTAGAACCAATCACATTCCTGTTGAAGTTTGACAGAGAAGACATTTCATACTTCATAAAAAAAGCAACCACCTCAAGGGCTCCAGGACCTGATGGCTTGTCCAATTTTACTTTGAAACAACACCCAGACATTTGGACTGACATTTTATGGAATATGTTCAATAACATTAATCTGACACAAACCATTCCGGAAACTTGGACTCATTCTATAATCTTACCAGTCCACAAAAAAGGTGACAGAACTCACCCTGCCAGTTATAGGCCCATAGCGTTACTAGATGCACCAAGTAAAATCTTTAATCGCATCGTACTTAGAGATCTTAATGTATGGGCCTCCACTCAACACAAAAGAGATCCCTTTCAGGCAGGTTTTGTGTCTGGATTGGGTACTGCCCCTAATATCATCACCTTAAATATGATAAGATCTCACTGTTTCACTCAAAAACAACCTTTATATCTGGCATTCATAGACTTTAAGGTTGCATTTGACTCTATCGATCGTATTCTATTGTATAAAAAATTAGTGCGATATGAATGTCCACCTTCACTTCTTGCCATAATCAAACTCCTCCATACAAATACCACTCTCCAGGTTAGGTTGACAACCGAAGGTTCATTATCTGTGCCCATTCATACAGCTCGAGGCCTCAAACAGGGCTGCATATTGGCCTTGTTTCTCTTTAATCAGTTTATTTTAGATCTTGGTGATTCTTTTTCTGATGTACTAACTGATGCTCCTAAACTGGGCTTGCAATTGGTCCCATGGCTGCTATATGCAGATGATTTGGTTCTTTTGAACACAACTCCACGAGGGTTGCAAAACCTACTTGATTCTTTATCCATCTATTCCTTAAACAATAATCTTGTTATTAATTTGGAAAAAACTCAAGTAGTGACCTGCTTGCCAAATGTAAAAACATTTGGTAAAAGAACCTACAAGTGGCATTTGCAAAATGTTGAATTGCAGATTGTTTCTGAATATAAGTATTTGGGCATTATAATCTACAACAGAATTTCAGAAAAACCATATGAAAATTCTTTGGCATATAAGCTTCAAACACTTAAATCGCAGGCCATTATATTAATGTCCAAATTCGGTAAATTCTCAATTCAGCATACTGTGTCATTTTATCAAGCTAAAGTGGTTCCCATATTGTTGTATGGTGCTGAAACTAAACTATTGCACAACCCATCAATGTGGGACATGCTTGAATCCAAATTTTGGAAAGCTCTGTTAAAACTTCCGAACTGCACCCCACTGCCATTTATAAGGTATGAACTTGGTCTGATTACACTCCAGGCGCAGTTAATGTGGAAAATGTGTTCTTTCTTACGCAAATGTCTCTTAGGTCTTGAAAATCGTAATGTACTGAGTCCTGTTGCATACTATCTTGTGACCTCCAACCATCTTTTTCCTCGTACTTGGAGAAATTGCGTTTTAAATGCTCTATCTGATGCTTCCATAACTTTACATGTACTCTTGGCAAATCCAAATCGAGCAAAGCAAAAATTGTATCAGACAGATTGGATATGCACTAGGGAGAAATGTTGTACTTACAAAGATTTTGACGCTCAGTTGTTTGGTCATAAAAAATTTCGGGTGATATCAGATTATTTGCTGAAATTCCCATCACCCTATATAAGGCAACAATATCTGCGATTCAGGTTTAATTTATATCCGACAACTGAAATCCTGGCTAGGAGGGGTCTTATCACTTATGATTTAAATCATTGTCGATTCTGTCAGAACACAATGTGTTGTGAAACATTGAAACACATAATAGTAGCCTGCCCAGCTCTAGACGAGATAAGAAAATCATTTTTTAGCAAACAATTACAGATATATGTACCTTTGACCGATGATGAAATTTGGTTCAAAATTTTTTCAAGTAACAAGCTGGGAGTTAGAATTGCTATTGTGCAATTCCTGGATAAAGTATTGTCGGAAGCCACTTTAGGTGAAGATTGATTACAGAATCTCTAGATTTGTTATGAATTTAGAAATTTCGAACTATTCTAAGGATAAACATGTTTCATTGTTGTTTTTCTTTCCTGTTTTTTTTTATTCTTTTAAAATGTTTCATTTGCAATTTTAGTTATATTGTGCATACTGTATATTGCAAATTCTCATTACTTGTTTTTTTTTTAAAATATTTGTTATTCTTTTTATATTTGAAAGGTTGATTTATCAACCAACCAAATAAATTAAAAAAAAAAAAAAAAGAGACAGTTATCTTTTTATTCTCACCAGAAACCATTTCACCGACACATATCACCACTATTTTAACACCAGTCTGTGCCCATTTGATGCCATTGGGTCACGTTCCTTGCTTGATCTTTGCTTTTGAGTAGGCTCCAAGGGTTTATTGGTGTGGTAGGTGTGTTGACATTGTGGCGGTGAGGGTTTAGTACCCAAGGGGACCAGGGGACCTGCACCTTGCGTTGAAAGCATTCTGAAACTTCTTGTCCAGGATTTATAATGCTCTCCAATATTTGTCACGCCATAATTTAGTATAGCATGCTGGCATTCCTGTGACTTTAAGGTGAAGGTTGTAAGGTGATGGTGATTGGTTGTTTCTGCTGGATCCAATTGCTTCCTGTTGACCCTTATTCAGTCTGGGGGGGTCGAGTAGATTCCTAGTGACCACTGGACCCTCTGTTTGGTTATTTCCTGCTGACTTAAATCTCAGTATAATGTTTTATGCAGTAACTCTTATTCATTTGCCAAAACATACTGTTCGCATTTTCATGACATCACCGTAGGTCAGCGTCAGAAGGGTGTTACGCTATGTTATGATATGTCATGTTAGCATGCTCTTCTACTGTGGCAGATCACCAATGTAGTGGCCTCAGAGTGCCAAGGCTTGTCTGAAGATTGGAGCCATGTACCCCCTCAGGGCACCTAGATCTTAGTCTGCAAGAGGTCAAAGGAGCAGGTGGAAAATAAGAGGAAGAGGAAAGACGGTGCAGGTGCCGCAAAAAAGGGAGGGTGCAGAATGGATGGTCATGCTGTGTGCTTGCGTGTGTGCATGTAGATCTCGTTAAGGTGGGACCATCCTTCAGGGTTTAAGAAAAGAAGTAAAGGAAAAGAAAAGAAGAGAAAAGTAATCTGTCGTGATGGGCTTGAGATGTGCTCAAGCTGATCGACAAAAGAGCTCATGGATAATGCTCCAGAGAGTGTTAATTGAACTTGTGTGTGCAGCTTCTAGTACTTTCTAGAGAGGTACTGGGAATGATGGGGGTACCCACAAAGGACGTGGGTGGTGCTCAAGCACACCCTTGATGCTTGGAGACGTCTTTGTCTGCTACTTGTTTCATATCATATCACAGACCAGGAGTGTGCTACCTTTGGCTCTCCAGATATTTTGAACTACAACTCCCATCAGTCCTAGCCAGCATAGTTCATGGTGAGGGGTCATGGGAGTTGTAGTCCAAAACATCTGGGGAGCTGCAGGTTGCAGACCCCTATCCCGGACAGTAAAATCTACGTTCGTCCAGCCATCTATCAGAAGTGACATCCGTATTTGGCTGATTGCAAGGTGAATGTGGGGAGAGGGGGGGCACAAAAGGGGACGAGGAATATGGAGTGGAGCATCTCTAAGAATGCCAGAACCAATTGCGACCATCTGGATTTGAATGGGATGTTCCGTGACATAAAGGCTTAGATCCAAGTGGTCAACATCATCCCTGTTCAGTGAAATCGAACACAAACCCATAGAATGATTAAAGGTGTGCAGCAAGGAAGGCACATCATGTTTCTTCCATGGGAGGCTGGCTGAATCTACAGTAGCATTCCATTACTGGCAGCCCTCTAGCAGGGCATCCTTACCAGCCTTAGCTAGGAAGGGGATACAATCCTTCCGATTCAGCCCCCCTCATCCCCATGGTGAAAGAACGAACGTTATTAATATTCCTGACTGTCTTCGAGTACATTCCCTTTATATCATCTCCCAAAAACATTTTCATTAACATGCAATGGGCTTGGTCATGTGTGTGGGAGCATGCTCTAAACAACCCACATGCTGCACCCTCATCATTTTGATCTTATTGATGTCCAGAGATTCAGGAGGAAGGGGGGGGGCTGACCCAACAGCGCCAGTCTTCCTGCACGAATTCACCAGTGAAGTTGTTTTTTGAGTCATTGTATGAAGTTATCTGAAGTTTCTGTGTGTCCTGGGCATGCAGCATTCTCACAGGTGGCACCAGAACCCACCAGACAATGTGTCCCTTCAGGATGGAAGTGCCCATTATCCCTTGAAAGATCACTGAGAGTCCTGGATCATGCGTGGGATGCCACTCAGACATGGATGTTCCACCTGCAGGTGAGTAGACAGGGGCCCTCTCTTCTGAAAGGCCTCCCTGACATGCTCTGGTGCAAGGGATGTTTCACCAGTGAGGGCATGAATGGTGTCTATGAAGTCCTTGTCTGTTCTGATCCAGTCTTTCAGGATCAAACACACGCGTCCCTGCATTCACATCATAGAACACAGATCAGAGCCTAGAACAGAACAAAAACACTGTACTGCGCCTAGAAGCACTTGCCTACAGGCGCGTTATACATGACTTATCATATATCATATCGCATCAACACTGCACATAAACTCTGAACCGAAAGTAAAGTTTGGTTTTCCCCACTCGTCCTTCTGCCCCGCTCTCAGCTAACCTGGACATTTTCCATTCGGGTGACGCACTGTGCGCCATTTGCCAAATATCAATACCCTTTTTATGGAATTATACATATCATACCGTGTTTTTATTCTGATTCCTCATGGTTTTATTCATCACTTTTTCAATTATTTTAAATTGCATGCAAGTGATCCAACAGCATGTAAGTGCGTATGTTGGTGGTCGTCCCCTGCATGCGATTAATATGTGGGTCTCACAGGGGCAGCTTCAACGCTGTGGGCAATTCTGTGTTTCTGAGGCTGAGCCTAGCGCCCATTCAGTGCTATGGAGCGAGTTTACATGTATACCACAGGGTGACATAGTGGGTCAGGTAGTGAACTCCCGACACAGACTGGCATGGAGCCATAGAAACATGGGTAGGTGTATGACGCTATTCGCTGCAGCGTGGAATGAAATGGGAAGTGAGGACAGGGATGCCACACCACTTCATGCCCTGTTCCCTAAAGTATTGGAGGCATTGAGAGCAGGGGATTCTGTTCTATTGCAAAGAGGGGCGCCTACATTCCCGAGGTACAAAAGAGCGAGATGCAAAGGAATAGCAGAAAGCTGGCTATCTCAAATCTGAGTTCCTCTGCATGTTCGTTGGGAACACAAGAGGAAAAGAAGAACTGGAGGAACACGATCCAATGTCTGCGAGTGGTGAGACACCAGAGAGCAGGGGAGTCCACCCTGTCAGATACATGCTTGTGGCACATTCCGAATGACAAGGGGAGCACTCAAGTGATGTTACACCAATGTCCTCTTTCTGAGGAGCTGTGGGTGACTCATTGTTCTCACTTATACTGTCCAGGTTTGCCATCATGTGATTTTGAGGGTAGGGTGTGGTCTTGGGATTTCGACTTCAATTATAGTGTCATTGAAGCACTTATCCAGAAGCTCAGCCACTCGAGGGTCCTGTAACACAGTCCTGAGGACCGATCCAACGTTCTGGGCTTCTCTATTTGTTGGAGTTTTTAAAGCTGCCCTTGCCCACCAAACATGTCCCTGCTCATGGCATACTGCCACAATTGTTCCTATCTTTAAAATGGGAGATAAACATTGTCCTCTTAATTACAGGCTCTACTGGACTCTGATGTTAAGACCTTTGCTTCACTGGTTTTGGCTGAACTCTCCACCTGGGCAATAAATACACACATTTTAAAAACCAACCAAACCGGTTTTTGTAAAGGGGTAGGGGCCACCAGTGCAGGATTTATTATCGATCACTTGCATCAGAATGTTTGGCAAAGGCGAGCACCTAACAACTTTGCTGTCTCCATCGAGTTATCGATGGCCTTTGATAAGATCGAAAGAAGCCTGCTCTGGATGAAATTAAGGAAGTAGGGTACTCCCAATAGCCTGTTGTGCATTTTGATTAACCTACATACGGGCACGACCCTACGAGTGAGATTATCTCAGAAGGGTAACCCATCTCCAATTATGGAAACATCAAATGGGTTGCACCAGGGCTGTGTCATGGCGCCCCTACTTTTTGACATCTATTCGTCAGACATTGGAGATGACCTTGCGGACGCAGGGTTTGCCTCCCCCTCCGTGCTTGGCTGTAAGATATTTTGGGTTATGCAGGCGAAAACATCTTGCATTTGGACCACTCTAAGAATGGCATACTCCGTCTCCTGAAGGCCTATGGTCAATGTTGCAACAAACAACGCACTGATCATTAACACCATGAAATCAAAAATTGGAACTCAAACGTGCTCTATCTTATGTGCGATGGGTCCTGCGGGAATGCCCTCCCAATACCCCTTAAATATAAACAATAATCATGTGTAATTGTTTAGTTATGGGATAGAGTACACCTATCATATTTATAAGGCTTTTGCAAGTCACCGAGGAGTTCCGTGACCAAACAGAGGAATGAGTCCAAAGGCATAGTTCCTTTTAAGGTCACAGAATTCTGAGGTGATTTATGGTAGGGGGTATTTTATTCCTTACAATAGATGGTCATACACTGAAATCACTGTCCTTCTCTGTTGCGTGATGGCCACCCTTTACTGACCTGTCCATCATTGTTGGTAGTTCTTTCCTAGGGAAATTGGGCATGTGCTGTAAACACAAATCCCATTCTGCCTTCAAGCATAGAGATCCTTCCTCCCATTTACTATTAATAATTCTGGAGCTTCTGTTATCTCACAGGAACAAGGTACATTGCTGTTTTGGGTCTCTTAACTTTAATTCGGTTACTTAGACCCCCATTCTAGCCCAACTCAGAATGTACACCTGCTTCTTATCGGCCAGCCATCTACCCCTTCAATTTACTCTCACCCACCTGCCCTCCCTTTCTCTTGGGCTGCACACTTTCTTCATTGTCTTCACCTGCCTATTTCTTTTACCCTTCATCATGCATCTTGATTACTCTCCATTCCTCCTTCTGCACACTCTTCTCCTTCCCTTCTCTCATAGCCTTCATCCTCAACTTGGTGCAACTTCTGCATCAGTCTTTGGCCTCCCCATCTTCCTCCTTCCAACCTGCACCCACACCCCTCAAATAAGATGCTCCCGTGCTCCCAGGATCCCCAAACTCACCTATCCGCCTCGCGCACAACACCTGCTCCTCTCTCCCACCTTGAGTCACTATTTCACTTGGCCTCTGCAATGCACAATGCCTCCACAACAAGAAGTCTTCCTCAGGATGTGAGATTCCTGAAAGCTATTTACCTACTGAGTCTAGCTTGGGAGAGCTTGGTTGGCTTGAAACCATCAGTTACCTGGAGCTAATATTGACTCCCCAGGCCAACTGCTGCCATGTAAACACACGTGTTATTAACTCTGTATGCTTGGTAATATGAACAAAGGCGGCTAAAGGACACATATAAGGGGCATTTAAAGCAAATGGAAACATATATCATGGACAGAAATGAATTGTCTCATGCACAAGTTAGATTTGTGGTCTGCTGTGTAGTAGCTCCTGGTTCTACTGTAGTAGCTCCTGCCTAGTGGGTAATGCCCAGTACCCTGTTGCTGCTTTTAGCTACTGCTGTTCAAATCTCATTGTTGACCCCTGTTCCTACATCACTGGCCACTTCCAGTTTTGTCACTCTTAACTTTTGCTTCTTACTATCACAGAAACCAGGATTTTCATGCATGACTCTGCCGCACTAGCAGCTCTCCACACTGACTCTGCTACCTTCTCCACCTCTGGCAGACCTGTTGGGAAGGGCACCAGAGTGGGCTTGCACTTTCACACCTCCTCGTCCTCATCCTCAGCCTTGGATCATCCCTGAAATTCAAACTCTGGAAGCAAACATGCATCATGGCCGACCACAATGGTGCAAATATTGGACACTTTTCCTAATCCTAGTCTACAAAAATGCCCTTACTGTCATTACCGCTGCACAGAACTCTGCCAAATCATCCTACTTCACAAACCTAATCTCTTCCCTTCGCAATCACCCCGGCAAACGTTCAACTATCCTTCCATCTTTGCTGACACCTCCCAGGCTATTATCCACCCGCTACTGCCTTTCTGATAATGACTTTGCGCATTACTTTTCCTCTAAAATCTCTAATATTTGTGACACTCTGACAGCCCTCCTCTTTCTCCCTTTACAATCCTCCTTCTGACCACCACCTTCCCCTAACCCTTTTATGCCCAACTACTTATCCCCTATGCCCCCTATTGAATTATCCTTCACAGTGTCAGCCCGTCATGCACTCCTTTTGTCCCTTTTGCTCCAAATGCTCTAAACCTGGTCTCAATCACTTGTCCTTGTCTTTCTGAGTTCTTTAACCTCTCTCTCTCCCTCTCTCCAGTGGACTCTTCCCTACCTCTTTCAAATCTGCAACTATCCACAGCCTCTCAAAGAAAGCCTCTGCTGACCCAAAAGTCACAGAAAACTATTGGTCAGTTTCTCTCCACCATTATTTCGATAGTCCTTGAGTGGGTGGTCTTCAACCGGATCACTAGGTACCTTGAGAATAATAGCCTTGGGGTCCACTTTATTCTGGCTTCCGTAGTAAACCCTCCACCAAGACTGCACTCATGCATGTCTCCAACTTTCTCTCTAATGCTCAGCACTCCAAACACTCTTTTATATTGATTATTTGGAACCTTTCTGCTGCTTCTGACACTGTTAAACATTCCTCTCTCCTCCTCAATCTCCAGGACCTTTGGTTTTGCAAATATGCTATGCCTGGATCACATCCTACCTGGAAGGTCAATCCTTTAACATCTCTTGGAGCTCCCGACCCCTTTCTCCGTCGGCGCCCCCCAAGGATCAGTCCTTGGACCTCTGCTCTTCACTTTCTAAACTTCTGCCCCTGAAAACTTTATCTCATCCTTTGGCTTTTACTATTAGCTTTTTGCTGCTCCCACTCAAATATTTTTATACTTTCCCTCCTTCACCCAAGCCATCGCAGAACAGATTAAAAACGGTCTCACTGCAGTGGCTGTATGGCTGGCCACTGCCTCCTGCGGAACTCTACAAAAACAGGAGCCACCTTTCTCACAACATCCATAGCCATCTCACTACTCATCTCTCCTTCCCGCCTGACCTTCTTGCTGCCTCACTCAAGGCTCGTAGTCCTCTTTGATAGCAACTTACGAAAGCAACAATTCATCGTTACCACTGCCTCTGCTGCTCACATTGGCCCCCTCAGCATTCGGAAATGTGTACTCTTCTTACTAAAATCCTCTACAAAAAAAAAACTTATCTCTTGTGCTCAGCAAAATGGACTTGTGCTCCAGCCTTCTCCTTGGCTTTCCTCTCTACTACTTCCTCCCCCTAGACAATGGGGCTCATTATGAGACCATCGGTAGCGTTGCCGGAATCTTTTTTCGGTAATGAGCAATTACCGGGGCATTATGTCCCTGGCGGACCCAGTATTTGCCCATTCCGGGTGCCATAAAATATGACTCCCCATTCCAGTCCCATTGGACTCAATGGAAATGGGGAGGTTGGATGCACCGGCACCATTTGTGAATGACCTGGCGGGTGAAAAGGCACCCCCGAGCAGACCTCGTAGTTTGCCGGTCCGGTAACAACTGTACCGGCAAGCTTAGCGGTACCGTTGTTACCAGCCCAGCAACCTTATAATGAGGCCCAGTGTCTTCAACTTTGCTACCCATACTCTCTAAAGTCTACTGTGATCCTCCCCCACTTCTACGTACCAACAACACTTTTGGTGGCCCTCCATGTACAACTACTCTATTCTCAAGTTCCTTTTCCTAGTTTACAATGCTATGAATGGTCTTGCTCCTCAGTACCTGACTGATAGCATCACAGTTTTCTCACCATCTCGTTCCCTCTGATCCTCCTCTGCACTCACCCTCACCATCCCATACCCTGTGCGGGCCTCCTCTCGCTTCCGCTCTTTCTCCCTACTCGCCCCACTTCACTGGAACCTACTACCCATTACAAACAAAGCCAACCCAACTGTGGATCTCTTCAAAGCATGGCTTAAACTTCTACCCTCTTCCCCTATCCCACCTATCTGACCCCACCACTGCCTCCAGTGATGCTTAATAATGTCATTGTGTATATTTAATTAATACTGCCTTAGGTTGAAGCACTTGCCCCCTTAGATTAATGCTACCTTTGTACGTCACCTGTCACCTTACACATATTTTGTTTTCTGTTTGTTTTCTGTATGTTCTCATCTTTATGCTATGTCATCTGTGTATGTGTTAGTGTAAGTAATTTCTGAGCTAAATTTGTATCGCTGTTCTTAAAATAAATTTAAATTCAAATTACAAAATGCTACCATAAAATTCTCAGGTGCTCCCAAATGTCTACCCTGGCTCCAATTCCCCAAGCTAATCACGCCAGTTGCAGAAATTGTAATTATGTGCCAAGGTACAAATAAGATTAACGAGTTATAGTTGTGACATTGAAGTGGAGGTGAAAGGATGACAGCCCAAAAATCGAACAATAAAAACAATCCAAATGACAAAACAATCTCTGCACCTCTTTGCAAGGTAAAACAAGGTCTATTACATGCAAAAAGGGTCTCAGACGGGCCCGTAGAACCAAACTGACATCGAGCTCATTCCTATTTCAAGACGTTACAAATTTTATAGCAGACAAAGTGCAAATTGACAATACTATGCATAATAATTAGTACGGTATAATCCCAACACCCTCATTGGCTTCCACCTATAGAACATGCTAATCCCCCTATAGTCCCTTGACTGATTGACCACATCTATGCTACCCCATTCCCATACACACGCTGTCCCTTACGTCGCCACTGCTGATCACAGGTCTATCATTGGTGGGTTCTTACTAAGAGGTTCGTAATTTTGGAACCATCGTGTGCTGTGCACCCTCCTATTCCAGACGCAATCAAAGTTCCTTGGCGTTCTCATGGCAATCATAGATGTGGTGGTACTAACCAGAGCTGAACATGTTCATACCTTGTAATGTTAACTTGCACATTACCTTCTTCTTGAGTAAATGATCCGATGCCTGTGTGTCCACATTGTAGACCTTGCTTTGCTGTTGTAGACTTAAATGCGATCATTTAAGTCTCAGTGCAATTTTGGAATGGTTGATCATTAATGATTCTGGGTCTTTATCCAAATGCCTTACTCATGGTTATGGGTGGAAACCACTTATGTGATTGTTGGTGCATTGTGTATGATTATTTAACTGAGTAGAATAGCACACATGGAATAAGTACCAACTAGCACTAAGCACTCACGGTCTGATAAGGGTGGTTCCTGGCCAAACTGGAACTTTTTCACCTGGCAAAGATAGCAATTCAACCAGGGGAAAAGATGCCCCTCCAACTCTCCAACCCCCATATCAGGGGTCTCCAACCTTTACGGCAAGAGTCTCTTATAGTTAATGGCCAATGGGCGGGAGCTACTGGCAAGAGCTACTGGGGTGTCCATGAATAGTTGTACCAAGGATTTTCTGGGGTGGTTTATTTGATCTTTATATTAAAACGAATAACATATGCTTTTACCATGATATTGACAACTTGAAAACATCTTTATTTCATTAATGTGTTTTATTAGCTGTCTCCTAAACATTGTCAAGCATAGCAGAATGAAGAACATCAGTTGACATTAAATGTGAAGGCTGGCAATGTATGCTATCCATCAGTGGTCAGTAATCTGGTGTATAGCTGCAAACAGCACCAGCTGTCAGGCCGGATCAAAGTATTGATTTCATGTCTATAAAAAGGCAGGTTTGCAGAGATAGGCCATCACTTTGGCTGATAGTGCAGATGCCCTCCTTGCCACCGTGTTGGCACATAACTGACATGGCAGACATACATTCAGGACAGTTTTTAAAATGTTTTACAACAGGTTCTGCCATGGGAGTCACTGCACCCTTCACAATTTGCTGCGTTTAGTTTATTTATCTACTTTATATGGGAACATTATTTTCAAAATGTGCGTGTATTATTGTAAAATGTCTCTCAACATTATTCTTTTCCCCACTGTAAGCTGAGGATTGCAGATTAAAGGTGCACATTTTCTTTTTAAGCTGGAAGAAATAAAATGTGTTTCCCACTCTGGGTGGCAATGGTACATCTTTTGCCTTGTGTTGGATGCCGCACCTGCATCTGCATCCGGGTTTTCAACAAAAGTATTTTATTTGTTTCTTTTGGAGCTGCATGTGCCAAACAATCTGAGGAGTATTTCAATCAATGTGTTATACGTTTTTTTGGGAAGGCCATAGAGTAGACTGGCACAGCAGTCAGATCGAGAGAGTACTAAAGAGGAGATTAGGTGCTGTAAGGAAGGTATGCTATCAAAGTAAGACAGACACAAGTGATCACAGTTCAAGGGTGTTTATTAAAATGTAAAATGGGTGAGATAAACGCCTAATCTAAACCTAAATCTAAGATAGGAGCAAGCTACAACCATCAAGTAGTAATAATACTGTCCAAGTGGAGTCTAGTCAAATAAAAAGGGCCTGTACTGGGAAACCTATTGCCAATCCTTACCGCTATGTTACAAAATAGTGTGGGGTAGTAGTCATAAGAAAAGAAGGAAGTGTTCACAAAATAATAAGTCAGGATGTTATAGCCAGGGTCTCCCTTTTCTAACAAGGGACAAGGCGGGACTCCTGAACACTGCACACTCCTGGGCTTCTCGAGCACGAGATTACCATTTCTTTTTCCAGTATCAGGGCCTTCTGTGTCCAAGTCTCTTCTCATGTAAAGTCTCTTGCTTCAGAAGTCCTGATACGCCAAAACAACAAAACAAAGTTCCTTCTGGTAATCTTTATGTGGGTGAATCTGTCACTCTTGGATACCCTTGGGCCGGGCTCTGATCCTTCTCTCAATGTTAGCCTCCCTCAGTCGGGCTCAGACCAGCTACTCACTGTGGACATCCCTCAGTCGGGCTCAGATCAGCTACTCACTGTGGACATCGCTCAGTCGGGCTCAGACCAGCTACTCACTGTGGACATCCCTCAGTCGGGCTTAGACCAGCTTCTCACTGTGGACATCCCTCAGTCGGGTTCACACTTGTCACAATGTTCACAGGTGTATAACTCTTCACCCTAATTCGTAGGTATTCCTCAGCCGGGTTCATGTTTGCCATCTTAACACTGTTCTTTTTAAATTTCCTAAAATAAAGGATTCACTTCCCTTGATTATCCAGCCCGCAGTTAGGCTTCCTCTTAGCCCCCCATCAGGCTTCAAACAGGTCTATCATCACTATGCTTTTGCATGGTGTTCCCCTCAGTTGGGTGCAAACGGCAGTTTTATATAGTAACACTTCTACAATGTGTCAAGGACTTTCAATTGTACAAAGGATTTAACGTGACCCCTGTATGACCACCTTAACACCTTATGCCAGCCTGCTCAGTGGCCTCTTAGTACTTGTAGTTTCCTTTACTTATAATGTTCGACACAGCCTCTTTGTTCAGGAGAGGGGCACCTTCCAGAGAACTTCGACTAAGCACCCATATGGTGTTGGACTATTCTGACTCTGGTACCCAGTTTATTCATTCACAAACAACCCTTATCTACTTTATCTTCTTATGGCTGCCGTGGCAACCTTGAGCCTAACACAAGCTGGTCTACTATCAGGTGTTTCTGACTCACTTGCTGTGTTGAACTCGCTCGGTTCCTTTTTCAGCTGGAGTCAAGGACGATACCTCGATGGCCACCACATCTCCCCGCCTAGCTATCAGTGCGGGAGAGTGCCATGTACCACTGACATGCGTTGCACCTCTGGCCAGCTGAGATTCCCGGTCTTACGCATCTTTCATCAGAGGCTCCACGGATCTGAGTTGAAAAGGATCAGGGTAACTCCCTCCTTGAAGTCCTTTCAGGTCTCGCGCCTTTCTCCTCCATTTCAACTGCTGTCCTGGAATGGCTGCTTCCTCGTGCGTACGGCCTTGCTTGGAGTGTGCTCGTGTGCCCCGCCTTTTATCCCTATCAGCGAGGGAAAGGGAAAGGGTGGTCATGTTGTAATTGCCTGACTCTGCCTGACCCTTATGTTGGGATATGTCAGGTAAATGGGGTGGGTATTGGTCTGTTGTCGTTCATGCAGTGGGAGAGTGTTTGTGTTAAAAATGTGGGGGGTAGAGCATCTGAGTATCCTGCCAGGCTGGAGGGCGAAAAGGTGTCATAAGGAAGGGGATACCGCCTCTCACCCATCCGTGTCACACTTCCACTCCCCAAGGACCCTTCACCCTTCATCTCCCGCACTGGTGCACCCCCAGGAACTGGATCTAATAGCAATGGCTGTGTCCTGGCAACCTGGATGACAGAAATCTTGAAACTTGCGGGTAAGACACCTTTGGTTTCTCACAGTGCTTAGCAGTATTGAAGGGATGAAAATGTCTTATGTTTCTGATGTTGAGGAGATTAAGGGCTCTATCAGGAGTTTGGCGGTATCCCGGGGGTAATTGCACCAGCATACCGCCAGTGTAAATCCTGTTACCACAACTGGGTCCGGCGGTATTAGTGCCCGGATCCCAAGTTGCATGAGCTGTTGTAAATCCCCATTCCCATTGATTCCATTGGATCCAATGGGACATTCTGGGCGCTATTAGCGCAGTGCTAATGGCTCCGAAAATGGGAGAATTTAACCTCCAGCAAAAAGCTGGGGGGTAAACCTCCCACCTTCTGCCAAACTCGGGATTGGGTGAAGTGGTAATGCAGCTGTAATGGTGTTAGAGCCACATTTTTACCACTCTGCCCAGCTCCTGATGATCCCCTAAGTCTGTCATATTTGGAGATGTAGAACTAGAATGGTTGAAGACGTCACCAAGGTTGCGAGCAATAGCAGAGTAGGGACGGTAGTCAGGAGAGAAGAATAGGAGAGGGGGAGCAGAAGAGAGAGCCTGTTTGGATGGGAAGTAGAGAACCTCAGCCTTAGTGGAGTTGAGCATGACTGAGTGAGATGCCATCCAGTATTTGACGATGGAGAGCCAGTTAGAAATGTTTGACCGTAGCTTGTCAGATAAGGAGGCAAAGGAGAAGACGAAGTATTTATTGTATTTCATTTTTATTGGGCATTTGTAAGGTGCCTATATATCAAGTAAATTGTGTTTCAAAGCACCCACAGGGCAACGGGAAGGGAACAAGGGAAACAGCATGACAATGTACAATGCAAAATACTAAGAAACGGTCCTACTAGGCCTTGTGAACATTTGTATCGTGCAAGTGCAGGGAGAGACAAGGGTTGGGGGAAGGGGTAAGTGCTAGGGGATCCAAGAGGGGCTAAAGCCAGGGAGGCTGTTGCAAGGCAACAGGTAAGTGCATGAGCCGGTTACGAAGGCAAAAGGGAGGTGCCACGCAGTGACCACAAGAAGGAAGAGGGGTTACCAACGCATACAATAAGTGCAGGCCTGTAAGGCAGCACAGGCCAAGTCGTGGCCAAAGGTAAGGGCTGGAGAGGTACAGTCCCTGGGCTTAAGACTAAGGATACATCTTGCAGCCCTTTTTTGGATTAGCTGTAGGGGGCGGATAGAAGAAGCAGGTATATTAAGGAAGAGGGTGTTACAATAGTCCAGCATGTTGAATACCACAGCTCTGGAGACATTGAACTTCTGGGGGAAAGTGGGGAAAAGGTGGATGCCCTGAGGAGGTAGAGTTGGAAATGGGCCTTCTTGGAAAGGTCCAAGATGTGAGGAATGAAAGAGAGCGAGGAGTCAAAGATTACGCCCAGGTCTTTGGCCTAAGAGGAAGGATAGGGGGGGAGAGACCATCGAGGGAGGCCAGAATGAGGGGAGAAAAGAAAAGAGGGAACAGGAGTCCCAATAGGAAACATATCAGTCTTGCTGGCATCTAGACAGAGGTTATTGGAGGTACACCAAGACAGGATAGCGGACAAGAAATCGGAAATGGCAGAGGAGGCCATAAGAGAAGCAGTGGGTAGTCAGAAGAAGAGTTGGGTGTTGTCTGCATAACACTGGAAGTGTAGTGAAAAAGTAGAGATAAGGTGAACAAGAGGAGCGAGATAGATGTTAAAGAACTAGGACAAGAGTTTTGAGCCCTGGGGAATGCCACAGGTGGAGATAGAGGTGGATGAGGAGAAAGAACCCAGGACAACTTTGGAGGGGCGGTGAGTGAGGGTGGAGATCAGCCAGTCCATTGCCCGTTCCGAGATACCGAGGGTATCATGAAGCCGTTTTATGAGGATGGAGTGGTGTACCATGTCAAAAGCAGAGGAGAGTTTGAGTAGAATGAGAGCAGCAAGTGAGTTGGAGTCAAGAGATGCGAGCACGATCTGAGTGTCATCAGTGAAGATTTGATAGGAGTATCTATAGGAGGAGGTCAAGTTGCCAAGAGCAGCGCTATAGAGAGTGAAGAGAAGTGGACCCAGACTTCCCCTTAGAGATCATGAACAGTAAGGGGGTGAGTGGAGAGCTAACGCTGTTCCCAGACACCTGGACCTGTCTGGAGACCGGACATGAAGCAAACCAAGCAATACACTTGTTCCCCTGCTTAGGAGAGAGAGTGTTGAGAGAAGCTCAGAATGGTTGACGGTATCAAAGGCAGAAAATAGTTCATGAAGAATAAGAATAGATGAACGGTTCACATGATGAGAGGAAGAGATATGCTTGCTGACATTGAGGAGAGCTGACTCAGGAGAAGGCAGAGGTCAGAGTCAGATTGAAGAGGATGCCAGAAGTTGTGTGTGCCTAGTGAGTCAGTCAACAACACATGCTCTAGGATTATGGAAGAGTGAAGTGGAATAGTGAGGTGGAAGCAACAGGATGAAAGCTGGTAGGACAGTTAGGATGTAGGCCAGGTTTCTTAAGGATAGGGATGATAGTAGCCAACTGATAGGATGGGGGAAAGTGGCAATGTCAAGAGGGGAGTTGTAGAGGGAAGAAAGATATGGAGCAACATTGGGGGCTATGAATTTCCCTATTTGTGGGGATAGAGAGTTGATGGGGGCACATAAAGGGTCATCCCTGAGGAGAAGGTCCAGAAGCTCATCAGGGATAAGGCAGGAGAGGAGGGTAGAGGAGGTGGAGAAAAGTGAGCAGGTGGGGGGATAGAAGGTAATATGCAAGGGTATTTTGAATTTCTGAAATTTCTAGAGCATAGTAGAGAGCTAGATCATCATTTACTTTTATTATTGATAGTTAACCCCTTGTTGGGAGACTGCCCCGTGCCCTTCAAGCCCAGGAGCAGCACCTCATCTCAACCTGCATACAACTTTTGACTCTTTGTTTTGTAGGAAGTGGAGAGGGAGGGGACAGGGGAATAAGCCCAGGGGCTTATTTATTTATTTTTTATTTTATTGTTAATGTATAACGTGTTTAATACCGGCGAGTGGTTCCTAGGAATCGGATTCGAACCTCTGCTGCGCTGAGTTGTCTTGCTTCCAATACAAGTGCGTTGCCCATGCGCTATCCGTCCTCCCCTAATCATGATCTAACTGTCTAATTGGCCTCAGATGCCAAAATAAACACACCATGCTCATTATGGTGTCTGATGCGAAGAGCTACTGGGAAGCTTCAGGTGAGTTACCAGTGGCCGCAATCTACTGGTTGGAGACCCTGGTTATAGATTATAAGAATAACATTATGAGAGCTAAACATCGAGCCAAACCTGATGCATGGAATCACATCCAGCTCTCTAGTTCCAGCCTGGATTCCAAGCAATATTGGAGATGATTAGAATTAATTGCTTATTTGGTAGGTGGAGTTTGGGTGGGTCATATTACTGGTCACCAATGCCACAATCACTTCAGTGAAGTATAAAGCAGATGTTCATGCCCCAAAAATATGTCAGCGCCAAGCTTATGGGCTCTTGGTGAGGAACTGCATATAAGTGAATTGATGAACACCTGGGATGCTTTCCGATCATTGGTAGCACTAGGTTTTGATGGTGTACCAGATGCACAAAAGGACAGTGACATACTTTCATGGCACCAAACACCATGTCCTCGGCCGAGCTCTGCATAGGAGCTCAATATTGTGATCAGTTGTGCACAGATGTGGAAGTGACCCTTTTGTTACCTGAAATCGGTTTTTGCCTTGCAATCCCCCACAGTTTTTAAAATGTTCTCTGGGTGATATTTTCCTTATTTTTAAACATTTTTATTAAATGTTAAATTGGTTAGACATTTCCAAAAAACATGTCACTACATAACATCTTTAAAAAAGCATAACATTCATAACTGCGTGTTAATCAGGATATACAATTAAAAGCACAACATTTTCCATGTTCATTTAACAGATTCCTTCCCAGTTCTCCAGTGAAGAGAAAATGTTAAAGTAAGGTCTGACTTCAATCCCACAATACATCCAAAGAAGAATCCATAATAAAATCAACTCACATTCTCTATAATTCTAATAAATTCCTTCTACACTAATAACCACAGACTCGGCTCCAGGCAAGGTGCTCCAGAACTGGCCAGGCTCTTGTTCTAGGTTAGTACTAACACATCTCCCATAGCTCGTACTATATATTCCATATAACCCATTACAATGAGTCAATATGTGTCTGCTTGTCTCCATTTCATGTCCACCGAGACAACACAATCTGTCTTCCCTTTTCATGCCCTTTCATGCTCCAATGTAGTCCAGTGTGGGGAGGATGTTAAGGCGCCTGTAACGGATAAAGCGTCTTTCATCTCTGCCACGACGCTTAGATACGTATGAACAGGGTAAGCCGGGGCGGAAGCCCTGGGAGGAGAACTCCTTATATCTCTTCTTAGATCCTAATCGGTCCACGTTTTGGGAATGGTCCCATATAAGAGCTTTCTTTTTTCAAATCTCCAGTGAAGAACAGATAAAAGCTCTCAGTCGGTAGGGACGAAACAATTCCATCCAGGAAGATGAGACTCGTTTTTTCCAGGTCTTGATATAATGTATTCTGAGTGTATTGAACACTATCCTTGGTAAACATTTGCATGAGGGATATATCTTCTGTGCTTGCCCTCTTAAGGGTGATATAAAACTCTGTTCTATGTATCAGCCACATGGTATGCAGAGATGAAACACCTAGTTCACAGTGTAATGCCTCTACCGGTACTGACTGAGGGACTCCCAAAAGAAAACATTGTCATTTACCCTCCAATTTTTCCAACCAATTTACCATGTTTGTGTGGAGAGTCTCCAGGGCGTATAAAATGCAAGGTACACTGCAAGGTACTCTGTAGAATTCATTGCTGCTTTCCATATTCTGGCCTCATTTTCTAGTAATATAGCTCTTAATTTCTGCCCATCATTTCATCACTTTACAGGTAACATAGTTTCCAATGCTTGGGATGTTCATGGAAGATGCCACTGGAATACCCAGATACATATAAGATTTTACAACTTCCAGAATGTCTGTTTCCAAATTCCAGCAAAATGTAGTGTCATGGTGTCTTTTGCTGAATATCATAACCTTCATTTTAGAGGTGTTAATTTTCATATTTTTACAAGAAGCATAGGTAGCCAATGCTGTGATTGAGTGTTGAAGACCTATTGGTGTGTAATTGAACAGGATGGTATTGTCAGCATATGCCATCCATGTTATTGCAGTTTGTCCCGGGAGGATAGCTCAGCGGCAACGTGCTCGCCTTGGAAGCAAGGCGACAAGAAAGCACCAATGGTTCGATCCCCATGTCTGCGCTTAGAAACCTTTGAGTATTCAAGCGCTTTATAAATATGCAACGAAGGAAAAAAAAAACAATTATGCAACTAAAAAACAAACAATTCCTGTAACAGCACCTCGATGCCCGCGGGCTGTGTGAGCGCTTTAAAAAATAAAAAAAAGCAAAAAAAACCTATGCAAGGGGGATAATTTCTCGCTGTTATTATGGTCTCGTCTAAATAGGCCATATAATGGTCAAATAATAAAGGAGAGAGGACACATCCCTGCTTCAGGCCTGTGTTTACTTTAACGGAAGATGACATGGTGCCCTCCGAATCCAGGCACACAGAAACCATGTTATCCATGTATAAGGATTTTATTAAATGGAGGACATCGGGGTCACTGCCCAAGATTACAGCTTATCCCAGAGAATAGGTCTGGAGACTCTATTGAATGTGCATGAGTACTATATGAAGCATAGATAGAGCCTCCTTCCTGTATATCGTTTAGTCTCAGTCATTATGTAGTTTAGAGCCCAGATCTCGTGAGATCTGCTGCAGCCCCGTCTAAATCCTGTCTGAAATGGAGGCAGCAATCCTATCTCTTTTACTCAGATGTTCATGCTGTTACCCTTCTTAAATACAGGAATGATGATTGATTCCTTCCAACTCGCTGGAATAACGCCAGTTTCTAGAATGTTGGCAAATACCGTAGCCAAGACTTGAGTCCAGTACTCAAGGTAGCTCTTTATTACCAAATTAGCCAATCTGTCTGGGCCAGGGGGTCGCAATCGCTTAAATTGGCTAATTATTTTAAAGAGGTCCGCCTCTTCCATGCCTTCAGTACACAATCCACCCTGGTATAAGTACTGTTTCCCTTAAGATCATGGGCAATTTTATCCTCCAAAAACTTCAGGATCCAGTCAAAGAAAACAGTATTTGATCAGATTCATTAGTCAGGTTCCGTTAAACAGTGGGAACAAGTGAACACAGCTTAAACCTTGGCTTGATCACCAGTAAGTGCCCTGGGATCAGAGGCTGTAGTCTTTTATTGGCCTTAATGGGAGTGTCAGTAGACTTTGACACGATGGACCAACACATATTATTGGTGGGAGTAGGTGATGTTTGATTGACGAGCTGCATCTGTGTTGCATTATGCAGCTGTACACCAGGTCAGTAGACTCTGTGGCTTCTGGGAAGAACGTGGGGGGGGGGGGCACAACTGCTTTTTACCGCTGCCAGGAAATGGGGTCCTTTTATTGTTTAATATTTATTTGAATGGCTTGGAAGATATCCTTATCAGCTTCACAGCAGATGTCCCATGTGTGTCAGATATGTTGATTTATTTACTAGTCTACGCTGACAACCCGGTACTCATTGGAAAGGCACACTTAGCCTTACAATTACTGGATAATGATTCTGACTCTTTAATTGAACTATGTGGAATAAAAACCATAATTTCTAAATTTCATTTGATAGTCTGCTACATAGTCAGGACATGCGTCCTTGAGGTCCATATTAACAATATTGAGCTGTTTCTGCTAAGCATCTTTGAATATTTTGGTGTTGAATCGTCTGAGAAAAATATTTGGAAAAGGCATGTAGAGAAATAAGCAGTTCAGATGAAGCAAATGAATGCATCTATTCTACATGTTCCATCTAAGCATAGTGGTGATATGTTTTATCCAACTCTAAAGTTTTAGCACACCCAGACATGTGGTAAAGTGCATTATGAAGCAGTGTCTGGGTTTTTTCCCCATTTGCAATCACAGAGGATGTTACGTGCACATTTAATTTTTAATATCTTTGTGAAATGTAATTAACTCCACTGCGATTGATTTCTTTTACTATGAGACCCATTTGCAGGAATTGCCATCTCACAAGGGTGTAAAGCCTGGGAATTTTTGCTTTTGTATTAGTACATAAACTGAAGCGGGTAATTCCTTCTCCAAAGCGGTAATCTGCTAACCAGATCCCCTTTGCCTCAACTTCATGCCAAACACATAGTGTACTTGTGTCCTGCTGCATCAGTAGAGTGATCCGCAGAACCCACTCTGCTCATGGCGCAGGCCAGGTTCAAAGGTCACTAGATGCCCACTCGACTGCAGCAGCGACAGCAAAGTCACTACAGCAAAGGGGCGACATTTACGATATGCCCCCTGTACCCAAACAATGATGATCATGAGTACCTCATGCTGGTGGCAGGGTAATCTCTAAGAATAAGCTATGCCTGAGTTTAGGCATAGCACATGGCGATACTTATAATCATGGCTGCCACATCCCAATTGACATTGAACATGCGTCAGCTCCTGTGAGTCAGCTTTGCTGTAGAAGGGAATGTGTATTCGGGTCAGACGGGCCGATAATGCCACACGGTAGGAAAGACACCCAGAGGACCCAGCCTGCCTTTTTTATTCTCTCTGGAAGGAACAGTAACCCCCTGCCCCAGAGACAGACACACAGCAGGCAGCAGCCCTAGGCCCATGTGTCAATGGAGCACACCCATTCAGGAGGAGTGGCCTCACACAAAGGTGCTGCATATCCAAAGGTGTTTGTGGTCAGTAAGAAGAAAAGGGGCTGGAGTAGAATAGGCCTTCCACCCTTTTGTTTCTCACTGTCTCTCTTTCCCTTTCCTGTCTCCTCCACTTCCTCTGGAGCAAAGCACTTATGGTGCAAGATCAACAGGGAAAAGTCCACTCTAGCTGGGATCAGGGATTGGTCCCCTAAGACAGGCTAGCTTTAGACCAATCAGTTGAGGACTTGTGCCCTAAAAGGAGTCTTGCACCCCTTCAGCACAATTCCTGCAGTTCCTCGAGGATTCTTTAGGGCTGAAGAGACACTCTGAACAGTCTCACCTGGACTTCCTTTTGGATCAGTTGCACACTCCAAAGCTCCTCACTGGAGGTGAAGAAGGATTTGTCCAAGACAGAAGGAAGATCTGTGCCCTAACCACTCCCAGGAAACATTGGAAGTGACCTGTGCTGTGGATCAGGACCAACCATTGTGCAATGGATCTTCCTGCCAGAAGAGCAGACCCTGAACTAGAGTATCTGTCTTCCTGTCCTTTGCGAAGGCCTCACAGCAAGGGGAGGGCCAGACAGCCAAAGCTCCCTGTCTCCTGCACCGAACTGGTCACTCTATGTTCCCCACATATTGAACAATAGGGGAGACGCTGGCACTGGTGTCTGTGCTCCTCCAACCAGTCAAACTATGGTACTGTGTCAAAACCAGCTCGACAATGGATTGTGTCCTAGCGAAGCACATCTGCTGTTCGGCCTGAAGCATCTGCTTAGCACCAGAACCACTTGCCGACTCTAACTGGGGATTACAAGCATGGCTCGGTAAGCGAGCCAGAGAACCGCTGCCTCATTGATTGCACCTCGACGCACCCTTGATCACCACTTCCACAACCGCTGCCCACCGACTCGAAATGCTGGAGCGTCACTTGTGGACCTCTCGTAGGTCCCCCAAGCCTGACTTAGCCTGGCCAACTGTGAAGCATTGTTGGGGCCGCCCTGCACTTCATCATTGAACCACCACTGTTCAACCGCACATTGCACCCACATTCAACGCTGCACAACGCCCACTTTTTTCCAGGGCAACCACGGAACTATGTACCCGACTGAGCCTGATCAGCACGCATCAACATTCGAACTAGAGTATCTGTCTTCCTGTCCTTCCGGTCTGATGCCTCAGCCCACCATGAACTGAACCCAGGTACAGTGACATTGAACTACCCCCATGGTCCAGTTGTGCCCTAGATGCTGGTTAGTTCACGATTGCCCCTGTTTTCAGCCCATTATCCTTTTTATGGTAGTATCTTACATATCACCCCTGAACCTGCACTCAGAGTGCTACTTCTCCAGTCTGTTGAATCTCTTCTGTTCTTTCCTTTGGGGGTGGGTTTCTCTTTAGTAATCCCCTTTAGATCTACTTGCAGGTGGTGTGTTTTATTAACATTTTTATATTTGTATAGAACCTTGATTGGACCTTCCCTTTATTTCAGACTGTGATCCTGTGTTGTTGGGGTCACGACTGGTTCACCTTCACGCCCCTTTTGAGAGTGTAATCTTCCCTCGGCCTGCGTTACCACAAAAAGCAAATGAGGCCCTTGATTGTCCCTGTTTTGATTGCATTGGGTTTGGTTCGTAGAATTGTCAGGGCTGAGGGGGCCATTTTACTCCTACTCATCCTTGTACTCCTGCAAAGCAGAATCCCATGCGTCAGACTCATGTTCAGCCGCTGGTTCATGGCTTACAGCTGGGATCACCCTGTTATGGAAAGTCTCTCGGCTAAAAAGCAGGACTGCTATATCTTGGTAGGTTATGACAGATGTATTATTACTACTTAATCGCCTAAAATCCACATGGGGTGGTTATGTTCAAGCAAGTTTGAAAAAGGCTGGTTCATCTCATTCAATATATCTGTAATGATCTACCTAACCGTGCCATGCAATCCAAGAATGTGGTTGTTAATACAGTACAATTTAATTGCAGTGGGAAAATGATTGACTTGATGTAGAATCATCTAATTTAACGGTGAAAGGTTTTTTTTTTTACCGCTCATGCATCTAGGTTCATTCCCTGCTACTTATCTTTCTGGGCTAGAAAGCTCTTTACCTGCTTACGATTCTATCAATTTCCTTTAGCTCTTAGCCGGGCCAGTTGGAAGCTTGCAAGAGAGCGGATTTGTTTATGTGACAGTGTGTCAATACAATGGAATATTCATGCCTTGTTTTGCCCTGGTTGGCATACTTGTCCTCCAGTTCGGTATTTAATTCTGATGTTGAAGACATCAAATAACAAAGAAAGTTGTGTTGCTTCCATGCACCTAATGCTGCTAAATGACAAAAGGCTTTGCTGGAACCTTGAAGGGTATCTACCATCTGCCCTGCAAATACGGGCGCAGACATCTCTACAGCCCAAAAGCATGTTGAGCAATTACCAATAGTCATCATTTATAATTGTCTTCTTTATGAAGTATATGTCTTGCTTTTTTCTTATGTTGGCTAATCACTCCATATGTTTCAGAAGACTTTTTTGTTCCCCTCTTAACGTGTTTTTTCATAATTCGGGTTGTTTTATTGGTGGTGTTAATGCGTCCTTCAATGTGGTGATATAAATTGTTTTTATTGTGGTGAATTGTTGTTTTATGCATTTATCTGCAATAAGCATTTTTGCTGGTGTTGTAGAGACATCCTTCTCAGGGTCTCCCTTGGCCCCTTGTGTTGCTTCCTATGTCTTTCATTTCCGTTTGAAATGACATCCTTAATGTTCAATAAATAGAAATACAATTGATTTGGAAGGCATTATGAGAGTATTCAAAGGTATTCACACTTCTGCCAATTGACACAGATAGAAATTAAATACACAGGTTTTGACGGTGATCCACCAAAAAACGCAGACACTGACGCCAAAGATGGCCATCAAATGTCCATGTACTCACCTCATATCCCTGGATCAGCATCACGTTGCTAGGTACTTGAAAGGTATAGATACTAATCCCAATACTGAGGATTGCCATTGCATGTATGTGTAATTGACAAATGACTGGGAATTGCCTTTAAAGGTGCAGGCAATCCCCACAGTGTCAGGGATTGGCAGTTATTGGGAGAAGCTTCTCGAGTCCTCACCCTCAAGGTGGCCAGTACCAACTCTATTTCTAAGGATTACCATCAGATTTTGAGTTAATCATGCCTTTGCCATAGACTGGCATCAAGTAGACACTCACTTCATTGGCATGGATTTCCATCAAGTGCCCATGTACTCCCCAGATTAGCATGCATTCCCCAGGTACTCAATGATGGCCAGCAATTACCATCACATTCAAAGGTAAGGATTTGCTAGATTTGACATCACATGTCCAGGAACTAACCCATTACCAAAGATGCCAATAAAATGCATGGGACCAGGGTACATTTCTCTGAAGGTGTTCACATGCTTGTAAGCCATATGTATTCACATATGTGAAGCTGAAATAATTCACTCCTAATCAATATCTCTGTCTGCACTGGATGTTTGGGGACCATCCACTAAGAATTTGAACAAGAAAAGTTTGGCAAATGCACCTGTCACCATGCATGCATGTTATAACCCATAACTAACCATGGGTGAACCAGTTTGAGGAAACATCCAATCTAGCACATTTTGGAATATGGCGTTTGTAAAACATGTTTTGAATCATTTCAGCAATTTGGCCAACAGTGTACAAGGATTCTCCAGCATTGGCCCTGTGAATGTGGGCTGGCTGCCTTCTGATGAAGAGGAGTGAAGTATGCTCCATTGCCCTGCCAGTGGATAGCAGGCACGCGCCAGGCAATGGGTCCTAATCAACAGGAATGAAAAAACAGATTATCTCAATGTGTAGCATGAACAACGGCCCATGATAGAAATAGAAAATATACTTGTGAATAAGGGATCATGCTGTCTCTCAATGTTCCATGTTTGTTCACATGTAAGCACATTTTCGAAAGAGTGACTCATGGATTTTCACTGGTCACTGGAGAGGTGTTCGAGAGGCACTATCCATAATTCAGTAGTCTAAAAGGCTTGATCTAAGGAATCATCACCGCCGGGCCCGGGCCTGGCAACTGCACGCTTCCGTGTCGCTATGGTGATGTTGGTAAGGCTTCCTGCCTCATCCAAGGTGGTGCCTGCAATATCTATGTCAGGACGCAGTGATGTCAGATGCCGCAGAGACACGGAAGCCCGAAACCACCATAAAGCACAGAAGGGCCCGGTAAGCCCTGCTTCACAATTCAGGTTCTTTCTTACTGTACATCCCTGTTTTGCTTTCTGGCCCTGGTGCCCCTTTTTGAAGCTCTAGCTTTCAGCTTACCTGCTGATCTCTCTTGCCGGCGTTTAGCTGCACTCTGCAGCTCTTCCTTCTCTGCTTCCTCGCTACTTTCCCTGTGTTCTGCTATTCCTGGTAAACTATCCTTTCATGCTCAAAGGAGGGCCTGAGCTTTTTGGGACATTTATTACACTCCTTGAAATCCTATCAGTCCTGCCTACATCCCCTCAGCTACAGTCATCCTTGCCACCAGGTTCCATGGACGTCAGTACTTACTGTACCAACATACTCACCACAGGATTTTTTCCCCAATATTGGGTTTTCCTCGTTATTAGACTTGCCATGGATAGCTGTCCCTGCCTTCCTGTGTATCCTTCCAGTGGGCAGAGTGGCTTCTTGGAGGGACAGGCCTTACCTCTTTGATCCGAAGCCGCATAAATCATCCAAGGTAAGGCCTGTCGCTGACAGTTTGCCACTGATTGATGCCCAATGTTTGGCTTTGGCTAAAGCAGCACAGAGAAGGAGCCCAATCCGGTGGCTCTGGATACATGGCATGTGTCATGCAAAATGACAGAACATACTTTAGCATTGCATGTGCGTGCCCACTGCATTTGTGGGGTGTACAGTTTACACGCTGGAATGACCGTGTCACAACAGGACAGTGATTAAAGGAATGTTCAGCACTGGGGCCTTTATGTGACAAAGGCACAGGGATTTGGTCCCCTGTGCGTTGATCCTCTCTTGGTGGCCATCCGGCCAGGTAGTGCATAACTTCTGAAATCAGTTAGTTCCTCTATACTGCATGCCGCCCCACTCTATGCCAGTGGGGGCAGGGTGGGGCATGGGAGCATTAGGGCAGTCACTCATTGCAGTTGCTCTGTGTAGTATGCTTGATGATGTATGTGGCTGTTGGAATGTCTGCGTGTGTGAGTGGAATGTATGGGTTTGAGTGTGCTGTAGAATAGAACTGGAGTGTGGTGTGACAAGGAGACACTTGAAGGAGATGGATGTGAGGAGGATGCTTTGCTAAGGGGCTTTATGAAGGAGACTGAAATAAATACCTTTATCTCACTCCGCTACTGCTGCCTCCGATTCAATACTTCACTTTCTTTGCTGGGGTTCCTCTCCCCTGTGGCCTTGTATTATTCCCATCCAACATACTGACTATAAAGGTCTCTGGCTTGAGAGATGTAGGAGTGGCAACTACATGGACAGTTGATAACCTTGCCGGGGAATGAGGCTGCTTCCATGGCAAATAATACTTGCCTTTGGCAATAGGACAAGTGCCTATGTAGTCAATGCCAATCTTTGGAGATGGTGAATACAATGGGAATATCATGGAGATCCTCGACAATGGGCAAGAAGCTGGGGCGTTGTGACAATCCCTGGCATTGGAGCCAGTACCTGTGCCATGGGTAGTGATACCTGGACAAGAGGAACACTTTTCTGGGCATTTGATGGAAATAGATAGCAAGGAAGCCTGCAATTAAGCAGCGGCTGGAACTGCTTGGTAATGGGCAAGTACTTTGGTAGTATTCCTGTATCCTTGCCAATGGAAAATACATTGACAGTTAATGGTGATGCTTGGCAATTGGGTAGCACCCGACCAGCTAATGGCAACCCTTGGCAATGGACAATGAGCAATTGATAGCAAACCTTAGAAACGCACATTCCCCATGTATTTCATGTTCACATTATATTTTTCTTTCCTTTCCAGGCCATGCAAAATGAAGAAGAACTTGAAAAAGGGAACCAGACCTCTGCCACATATTTCTTGATTCTGACCTTCGTTAACCTCCCAAAAGTCCAGGGTTTGCTTTTTTCTGTGTTTTTCATCCTATACCTTATGTGTTTGCTGGCAAATCTCCTCATCATGGTCTTGGTGTGCACTGGCCAGCGACTGCATAAACCCATGTATTTCTTTTTGCTTCATTTATCTCTCATGGACATGTGTTGTACATCGGTCACGGTCCCTAAGATGCTGACCATCCTCCACACTCAGAGATACACTATATCAGTCGTTGGATGCGCTCTACAATTGTATTTCTTTGTCTCCCTGGTAAGCGCAGAGTTCTATCTGTTGACCGCCATGTCCTATGATCGCTTTGCTGCTATCTGCTATCCTTTGCGATATGTGGTAATCATGAACAAGAGAACCTGTTCGCTGCTTGCCGCCATCTGCTGGGCATCTGGGTTTACGGACACATTGCCTGAGCCAGTATTTGTCTATCTGTCCTCTTTTTGCCACTCAAACCGCATCGATCATTTCTTCTGTGATCTGGCCGCTTTAGTCAAACTCTCCTGCACATCGACGAATCTCATTGAGATTGCAACATTTTTTCAAGGAGTCGTCTTTGGGTTTGTTCCTTTCGCAATAACTCTAACCTCCTATGCGTTCATTATTTGCACTATACTGAAAATCCGGTCTACGGAAGGACGACGCAAGGCCTTCTCTACCTGCTCCTCCCACCTGATGGTTGTGATTCTCTTTTATGGGACCGCACTTTTTTTGTACATGCGGCCAAAATCAGGATTCTCTAAAGATATCAACAAACTGCTTACTGTGTTGTATGTCACGCTAATGCCCCTGCTAAACCCAATCATTTATAGTTTGAGGAACAAAGAGCTACATGGTGCACTGCATAAATTTTTTTTTATTAGTGTCTAATCTGCCAAAAGCTGAATATAATTCTGCCTCATTTAGAAAATGATAAACCTAGAACTACAGATGTCACCAAATTAAGCAGTTGTGTACAACATAGAGAAAGCATCACTAAAACAATTGCATTAAAAGACGTGTATCTGCTATCTAAGTAATGTGTGGTACCATTTCCCCAACACAGGTGTCCTTTAATATTACAGAAAGGGCCAGAGAGCCCCTTCTTTGATAATGAGCACTTCCCTAATGCAAATAACATAAGCACAAAACCACAAGCTTCTTACATTATCATTACAATATCATTGAATCACAGTATTGTCTGCAGTCTGTTTTCCATTTTTATTGACCATGAAAAACAGACTGTAAACAGACTCCAAAAGAAGAGGAGCAATAGGAATGACTACCATATCTCTTTTTCAATTAAAAAAAAACATAGTTTGAGTGTGCTCATACTGGTATCGACTCTCAAAAGTCTACACTCAAGCCTATTCTTGACACTAAGTGCTTGGATGTTTGAACACAGAACTGCCTTGAAGTGGTGTAACTCCAATTATCCTAAATGTACATATGGAAAGGGGCATTGCTTGGAGAGCGGCCATGGGCTGACAATGAACAATAGGGACAGATGTACCAAGTCAGCAGAGCATGCTGATTCACAGATTCACAGAAAAGGAAAATATGACCTGCTTCTTTTCCCCCTTTTTATAATGTTCTTCTTTTTCAATATGGTGTACCCCACATTTAGGAGTTGGGCACAGTTGTAGGCAGAGTGTCCTCTTAGAAAAACAACAAAACAAGCTACCCCTGCACTTTGCTAATGTATTTTTTTCACTGTGTACAATGACCAAGTTCACAAAAAGATGAAAGTGCAAAATGTGAGAAGGAAAGAGCCTCAAACCATCTTTGCACCCATCTCCTTGCATGTGCGCACCTTCTTCACAGAGGAGCTTCTGGGCAGACTGCAGACAAAAGTGGAAATAGGGCAGAGCCTGTGCGCACATGGCAGTGACTGGTGTGTATCCCACACTCAGCTATGCCTTCCCATGACTTTCAGATAAACAATGTTTTGCGCATCTGCATGGCAGGCAGGTCTTGAAGTGGGTAATCAACTAATATATGCTTTGACTTTGCACTACAAACCCTGTGATAATGCCGAACATCATGTGTTAAAAAGCCAGGGATTTGGTTAAAATGTGTGAAATGGTTATACTTTAACTGTTGGAGTTCATTAACATAGTTTGGTTGGATTTTGTGTACTGTTTGATTTGTTTGTTAATTGTTACAAACTGTATAAATGATGGTTGTATTGCAATTGTTTTTTTTTTCAATTGTATGTTTCTATTAAACAAAATGAAATTCTAAATTTCTTAGAAATAACCTTGAATATTTCTATTTGCTTAACACATATTGATTTGTAATTCAGTTTCACTTCTGTTCCAAGCTTATTAAATAATCAAACTAGCCACACTAGCCAAACTGCACAATCAGAATACAATTTGTTCAACTATTTTCTGGACACTTAATTATCTGCAAAATGTTCTCAGGTCAAAATCCCAAATTTATATTGCATGCACTTTTTTATTTTTCCATCTCACATTGCCAGTTCTGTGACAAACTTTTAATTAAGTTATCTTCCTTATGTTTAACTCAAATAGTAGAAAAGAAAAATCGAAATATGTAAATTGTACTTAGTTATATCATCAACTTGTATTCATCCAATCAAAATCCACCTAGTTTCCCTTACAGAAGGCATAGGTATGGTTAAGACAGTCTCTATGGTGTTTAAAAAATAATTTTCCCCATAAATTTTGAAGCCTTGTTTGAAAAATCTGAAAATATTCCACAGTAATATTACAAGACTGCCGCCTGTGTAATATTTCAGAATTGTACCTTCATAGTTTTAAAAATTATTTACTTTGATCATGTTTTTAACAGTTGTTTACATGTTTTCCCGTAGGCCATAGGAAACAAAAATATTTTCTGCGCCAAATATCTAAAAATTGGCCACTTCGATTTTCACAATTTTTTGGCAGGCCGGTAGATTTCATTTGAAATTGGTGCACTGACAATCATTTCAAAAATGTACTTGACCTATTTTGAGATATTAACGATTTCAAATGTGTCTACATATGACGCATGCACAATGACAACATAGCTTTTGACTGAAAAATATAAGTACAAATTACATGCCAACCATATGCACAGCTACGAAAATAATCATTAACAGTAGTCTATTTTGAGAGAACAATTTAGGATTAGTCTATTTCTGATAGATGCATACAAACAATAACATTTGTGTACAAAAAATATACAAATAAAGTATGCAAACAATACAAACCACACACAAACCATACTCATATACCCATGATGCATATACAGTAAAAGATTGATGAACGCTGTATCATACACACACACCTCCACTGCATACTGTGAGGAACTCATGGTGACAACAAGTATGACAGACACAAGTGATCAGAGTTCCAGAGTGTTTATTGAACAATGAAAGTGGTGTGCGGGTTGGAAAAATGCCTAATCGAAACCTAAATCTAAGATGGGGTCAGATATCGACAATCAACTGAATATAAGGAAGTCCGAGTGGTGTTGTGTCAAAAATAAAAGGGCCTATACTAAGAAACCTATTGCAAAACCTCACAACTAATACGAAAATGGGTATAGGATAGTTCGCAAGAAAAGAAAGAAGTGTTCTCAAATAATATGTCAGGATGCAGTAGCCTGGGTCTTCCTTCCCCACGTTTTAGACACGGGGTAAGTTGGCAGCTTGAAGTAGAGTATAGTCCCGGGTTTCTCCAGCAGAAGGCAAAAGTTACAATGGCAACTCTCAGGGCACACTCTCTGGCTTTTCTAGCATGAGATAATAGTTCAGCTTTTAACCCTCAAGCTTTCAGTTATGAGGGCCGCCGATGGACAAGTCTCATTTCACTTGATCATCTCTTGCCTTCGAGGACCTGAAGTATTCAATCAACAAAACAAAAGTTCCTTTAACAAATGAAAGTTCTTTTCTATTGTTCACTGGGTAACGCTTCACCTATGGCTCCCCTCTTCTGGGTGTTGACCATTCTCAATCGTATTCCAAAATATATCACAATTCCTTTATCAATAAACTTTTGGGTGACAACTTCCCCCCCTAGATCTCCCTCGGTCGGGCTCAGGCCCCTCTTACAGGATTTCTTTTCCCATGGTTTCTCAATGTTCACTTTCACTGTGGGATTCTCTTCCCTTCTCCTTACAATGATTGTAGATGAAAGTCTTTCGATTGTACAAGGATTTTGCTTGACCCTCTGTATGACCACTTTGACCTATTTAGCCCGATCTCCTACGGCCTTCTGGTACTTGTAGTTTCTCTCATATATGGATCAACCAGACTCTCTCGAGTTAGCACCCACGTGGTGCGGCTTTCCCTCTACAGCTGGTCTCCCCTTGGTTCTTTGCGATTCTCACTCATCAGAACCCGGTTTGTATCAATTCTCCCCTCGACTCACAAGCTGTGTCGAACCGCTTGGCTTGTGGCTTCTCTGGAGTCAAGGCCAGTACCACGGTTGTGGGAGCTTCCATCGCTCCAGCTTATCGGCATAGGCTTGCCCTGTGTACTGTTGACATCTGCTGCAGGACACGTGCTATTGTTCGCGGTCTTAAGCTAACTTTCACAAAGTTTCTGCAGGCCTGCGACCGAAAGATCAAGGTCACTTCTCTCCTCGCCACCCTCTCGATTCCACCGCCTTTCTCCTTCTTTTGAACTGCCGCATAGTAGCTGTCTCGTAGTGTTGTCTGCTGTACTCGCCTTGCTCATACTGTGCTCTCTGCCTCCACCTTGTATCCCTGTGGGGAAGGGATAGGGCCGTCAGGTGATTCTGATCAATTGTCTGACTGTGTCAGACCCTTGTACTGGGACATGTCAGGTAAACGGCTCTGGTGTTAGTCCGTTGTCCTTTGTGTTGTGTGCAATTGTTAGAGTTAGATATGAGGGGCAGTGGTTTGTAATGTGCGCCATTCAATTATGGGAAAAAGGTGTAAAAGGAAGGGGGATACTGCGTCTCACCTGTCGGTGTCCCACTCCCAGAGGACACCCCATCCAGGTGATCCTCTCTCACTGGTCCATCTCCAGTAACTGGATCCAATAGCGATGGGCATGTCCTGGCCACCTGGAGGACAGAGCCCCGGGGCCTAGCTAGTGAGACATCTTTAGCTTTCTCACAGTACATATTACAACATTCTCTACATGCCACATTTCAACACTCAACACTCACACAACACTCAACACTCACACAACACTCACACATGTCACACAACACTCACACATAATATACAGACACACTGTCACTGCCACTGTCACTGGATGCAAATTATAGCACTGAACACCAATTGTAAAACCTGAAAAACAGCAAAGCGACAGTATGCAGCCAACATTAACATGAACACACGCACCATATGAACACATACACACACAGTGCCACTGCGTACACATTGCAACATACACTAAAAGCCATTTATAAAACCAGCAAAACAGTAAAACAAATATATCCAGCCAACATCATCATGAGCACACACACCATTCGCACACACCACACTGTGTACACATTGCAAAAAACACTAAAGCAAGAAAATACATAACAGTTTATTAAAAAAATAGTAACCATGCTGAAACAATACAATACATCAAACTAAATCCGTGAGCACCACAACAAACAAAAGTAAAATACCACATTACAGCAATATATTATGAAGGCCTTCAATAATATTGCCTAAACATAAACTATTCCCCTCATTGCTTAAATGTGCTCCATCAGTTCAAAACATTATTGGATTTTCACTTTTTATGTGCGATCGAAATATAAAACCTAGGCCATGTTCAACAGAAATTCTATCTGCAGCTAAGCAGGAAAACACAAATGTGGCTCGTGGAAACCATCCAAGTAAGTGTACGAAGGACATTTTCATTTCATAACAGAATTTGGATCCTCTTCTGTATCCCAAGTCAATTCTTCCAGCGTGTAATAAAATAACATCTGGTATTTAGCCAGTGTCATAATACTGAACACCTTTCCCCACTAGGTCTTTCCATTTTGCACCGCATTTTGGAATGGTAAGAGATTTAGCACTGGTTTCACATAATGTTCAAGCAAGAAAATCCAGGAGTCACCAAGTATCCACACGTTCTTCCCCTAAATTGAAAAGAAAATAACTATGCAATACCTTATTGTATTTCACACACAATCATACATGTATGCTGTAAGGGATCACGAGTAAGACACAGTAAAACGTTTTAATTTGACATGGCACTTTTATTTTCTAATAATAAGAGGTTGAGGAAATCTTACCTGTCTCTACTAGGTCTATGAGGGGTTTCCCTGCCTCAACAATCTAGTAAGAGTCTGTGTCAGAATGTTAAAAAAAGAGCGTCTTCCGTGCTGTGTCCAAAACCCTAAACTGACCCCTAAAGGCTAAACTCAATATAATGTAAAAAAGTTAATTTCTGTTAGCTATGTATTCATAGCTTTCTTTCAAAGACCCAGACATAATGTTCTAAGGTGAAGAAAAGAAAAGGACTAAAGTTCGACTAGAGGCAGGGGTCCTCCCTTCCCCTATGTTTCTTCTGGTCTTCCACTGTATATCCGGTGCTTCTGGATTAAGGTTAATAACGTTCTACTGTTCCAAAAGGGGGAATAGCTCTTCCCCTGAGTTTCTTTCTTTATACCATATTTCTCTTCACAGTTTTGAGCAGACAACCTCTCCCTTGAGCTTCTCTACTTATTTGCTTCCACAGTATTAAGGAAAATAACTATTGCCCTTTCTTTTTCACTATTCAATACTCTCTGCCTGGCTGTTTGACCAATACATGGCACTTCTTGCCCACCGCATTGCCACTCTCTTCCCCAACTTTCAGTGCTATGTGGATGACACTCAGCTTGTTTTTAGGCTCTCCTCTGCCACCTCTTTTCCTTCTCTCATCTCTGACTGTCTTCTATCCAGGAGTGGTGTGCCACCAATGATCTTTGCCTTAATGCCAGTAAGACCAAGATTCTCCTCATCGGCACACCTGCTCCCTCCTTTCCTGTCACTCTCTGGCCGGCCTCTCTTGGCCCGCCTCTCTTGGCCCTATATCAGCTCCCACCTGTGAGGCTAAAAACCTCGGGGTCATCTTCGACTCCACACTTTCCTTCTCTCCTCACATCTCTGACATCTCTAAGAAGTTGCACTACCAGCTGCACCTCCTCAGAGGTATTCTTCTCTTACTCTCCTTCCCCCAGGATCTCACTGTCTCCAGAGCCCTGGTTCTCTCTAGGCTGGACTACTGCAACAGTCTCTTTCTAAATCAGCCTGCCTCCACTCTCCGTCCTCTGCAACTCATCCAAAACAGGACTGCAAGACTTGTCCTTGGCCAAAAGCCCAGGGATCGTATCTCTCCAGGACTGAAATCTCTGCACTGGCTCCCAGTGGCGGCGAGGATTCATTTCAAAATCCTCTGCATGTCCAAAAGGCCTTCTGGGGCCTGGGACCTGAATACCCTCAGCTCTCTCTTCCTAAATATCTTCCTTCTCGAGCTCTTTGCTCATCCCTCATCCTCATCAAACTCCCTCAGGGCCAGTCGCTTCTCCAAGCAGCGAGTTGGTGGTAGATCTCTTTCTTCTGGTGGGGCCTCCCTCTGGAACAGCCTCCCTCCCTCCCTGAAACTTGAGGAGAACCATCTCCGGTTCCGGAAGCACCTCAAGACCATCCTCTTTGCTTCTGCTATCTCTCCTCCTCTCCCCTGCTGATCTCATGGCTGTATCTGAGACTGAATTGGTTACCTGGCTACCCTCTGATCTTGGGCCCAGGTCCCCTCCCGCCAGTTGCACACCTGCACTGCTCACTGGTAACCTTTGCACTCTGGGACTGTTTCTGCATCCCTACAGCTCCTACTAGCACTTAGCACCTGATGTCTGCACTTACCCTTGCACTTGCCACCAGCTGGCCGCAAATTATTTATTATTTATTGCCTTATTTATTTTACTGTTATCCTTGTACCGCACTGCCCCCTCCCCATTTCCCCTGCACTTTTCCCCTTCCCCCTCCCCTGCACTTGCGCAATCTCAATGTCATCTGGCCTAGTAGGATCGTTGCCTCTGTCTTCCCTCTGTTTCCCCTCCCTTGCCTCGTCGCACCTTGAAACACTTGTGTACAGGCATGTTATAAATGCCATATCATATCATATCATAACACCTGCCAGGGCATTGTGACTCTGTCACTTATCCTTAAAAGGGGTATGATTCTTCCCTTTTGCATTGGTTATCACTGTTCCACAATTTTAGGGTGGGCCTTTCACCCCTGATTTTTCTTATGTCTCTTTATATCCCTGGTTTACTCTCCTGCCAGGGTATCACATTCTGTTCCTTGGGTGCAGGGCCCAGACTCGCACAGTGGCCGGTTTACTTCCTTGCCAGGATGTTTTATATCCTCTCATGGGTGTGAGTCCCAGACTCACTGCTTGCCTGGTTCACTATCCTGCCAGGGCTTTTCCGTTCTCCATTTACTCTTTCTTTCATCCAGGAAAAAATGCTTCTCCAATATTGGGTCACCAACACTTTCATTTCAAAGTGCATATTGGTATCAATTCCTCTTCTCAAGCATTGGGTCACTGACCCTTCTTCAGCACAGTTCGAATTTTTATTAATTCCTCTTTTCAAGCACTGGGTCATTAACCCTTCCTTAAAAATGTTTGCACTCGTATAATTTCCTCTTTTCAAGCATTTGGTTGCTGTCCCCTTCTTAACAATGTTCCAAATTGTATCAATTCATGTAACTACTTCAATTGGGCTTTCTCGCTCTGGCAAGGGTATGTAGTATTCACCCTTAAGCACACCAGTATCCCATTCGCTCTCACTGGGCTAACCAGATTAGTTTGATCTAGTACTTTCCTGCCTCTCTGGAGTTTGTCCGCTCCTACATAGTCCTCCCGCAGATAGCCACTCTCAGGGTCAGAGTAAGATAGCTTCAGCCTTTCCCCTGCCATGCAAGAGAAGTTTCCCTCCAGAGAATCAGTGATGACATTGCTAGATTCCTCACAGTACATACAACCTCTTTTACAACACTTACTTTTTGTTCCGTTTGATGTATAAACTGCACCAGAATGTTTTTTTTTTTTTTAATGTAAGCACTTTTAAACCCCATACCATTTAATTTATAAGTGCATGCATAATGGATACACACATGTGAAATGTAAGCTACAATGAATTTGCTGTACAAGCACATGCATACTTTACATTAGATACAAAACATTGTACATACACACATGCCAAAAGTAAAGTATGCATAATTTGCTATACATTTATTATGCACATGTACACTGCAATGTCCCTGCACCAAAACTCATCGATAAGTGACTGTAAATATGCTGCATTACCACTAATACGCACGCATGCGTAATGTAAAATACACCTATGTTGCTTGTTAATTAAGAAATAAATAACCAGATAATACATACACATCACATGTACTTGTACACTTACCTATTGTTTCATTTTACAAAAACTGCAACATCAACTTCTATAAGAAATGAATGAATACCTAGCACTGTATAATTCACATACGCATTTGCCAACAATTACTAACAGTGCATGCATAATGTAAACTACTTCTATGTTGCTATAGTAATCACCAATGATCGAGCAGAAACACTTTGCCAAACCTATTTCATAACAAATGCACGTGCCGTTCATGCTTTTAATCACACCCAAACGCAGAATGTTAAAAACCACGCCTTTTAACAATATTCAAATCTTCAATTGAAGACCGTAGTCGGTGTGAATGTAAAATAAGCCCCCTCCACACATTTTTCAAAGATTTTAATACAAATTACCAATAGTGTTATAAATAATTTTAAACTTATAATTTGGTATTTAAAAAAAACGACTGTGTGATTTTTTTTATTTCAGCAAATATCAAAATGTTAACCCCTTCTTTCGTCATTTCAATTGAGCAAGGTTAGTAAAATAGTTTACATTTACCTGTGAATGGAACAGTTACTAATATGTGAACATTGTTAAACAATAAAACCCTACCCTTTCAGTTACTTATTTAATAATACTATATTGCAATAAATATTAACTGCAAAAGCAGCTCTATGCAGTAGCCTACCAGTTATTTGTTCAACAAGTTCATACTCTTCATATCTTAAACAGTTGCATATGCTCAAAAAGCTTGTATTACGTACATTTCATACATAACGAGATAGGTCACTAAATATTAACTGCCAATACGAATGTATTTAATGTATACTCTTTGTACACTTTCATTGAGTTAATACGCTTCATACACTTCAACAAGTGTTTATGCTAAGTAGACAGGTATTAGGTACACTTAATATTTAACAAATGTCCTGGTATTTCTGTTACTTATTTTGTAATGCTTTATAACACAACATGTTTGCTGAAAATATGAATGTATGCAGTAGTGTAGTACTCAGATTATATGCTTCATACGCTATAGTGCTTCAACTGGTGTGCACGCTCAATAGCTATTCATTAGGTACACTTAATATTTTACCAGTATCCTTGCAATTTTAACATACATTTCGTCACACCTACTGTATGTATAAAATTAGTAAGGTATAATTATGTTCTTTTTTTAAGTGGTTCAATGACTTTCTATGCTTTAGAGACAGGTTAGTAAAATAAAATACATACTGTAGAATACTAATTATTGGTTCAATGATTGCGCATGCTTCATACCCATTACAACTTCAATGGGATTGTGCGCTGAACAGTACATGTAACATCATCAGCGTTCAATTAACAAAACATGGTACTTAGGTTAAACATAATGTACAGTTTACAAAACTATATGCTTCACATTATAAATGTATTAATGGTAACATTATGTTAATTCAAAATGCATCCTTATTGGGCACAATATCTAGCTAAAGAGACACTAGGGTAACATTATGAATGGGCTATCCCTAGACATATAGTACTTTGAGTACATAGAAGCCTATCCATAATTATGTTCAACAGGTTGATCCATTTGTGGAAAACTATTTTATTTCATAATTATTGTTCAATTTTTTTTTAAAAAAAAGATACACCATAACATTATGTGTCTCCACAGAACAAAAACGATTCTCATTTTTTTTTAAAGCTACACCATTACTTTACATTCACTTAACAAATATTAACAGTTGTTTATACTATACACCATTCAGATTGCAATATTTCACATACCCAAAAGACACAATTTACACACAATGTTTTATCAATTTCTCAATTGGTGGGTTTTCATTTTCTAATTTCAAACAATTCATAGCCTATAAGAAGATCTTAATTCTGCCTTCAATACGTATTTACAAAGTGTGTCCTTACTTGTTACTAGCAGTGATCAACACTTAGTACACTTTCGACCAACATGTTTAGTTCCCTCAACCCAAAAACTAACGGGAACTTCATCAGGGAAAAGCTGGCTAAAGGGATACTGTTTATTCACAATCTATATACACACTCATTGTTGTATACCACTTGTCCCTTTCCAGTTCTATCTTCCTCTAATAATCAGTTACATCCATTAACTAGTGTAATGTTGTTAATGTTCCTTTAAATGTTTTATTTCCTTTCAACTTCTTCCTTAGGAATTATTTCCCTCAAACACAGCACCTGTGAGTGAGACAATAGAAATTAATTTTAATGTAAACATTGGTAATTCATTTTAAGAGTGAGTTTTAATTACTCAATTTCCAAATTATACTCATTTTGCATCTGTCCAATCTGGCTCTAGTTTAATTAAATTCCATCTCATTTGGAATGAATCCTGAATGATGTGGATCATGTCATGTTCCCCATTATGACCCTTTTGATTAATTATTACTTGTAACGCCAATTAATACTGTTTATTTGTACTCACTTCTTGGGATTTTCTCTCCTGTATGCATCATTTCCATAGGCCACAACTTTATTCATTTTGGATTCATTTAAGTGAGAAATCTGTGTTTTATGTCTTTCTGTTATGGCATCCTTGTCCGTTAATCGCTTTCTGAATTGGGATGTCTTGCTTTATTACTGTTATGCTTTTGCATTTATACTACGTTTACACTAGTCTGAAAAGATCTTTTGTCACCTTAAATCTGCAAAGCTGTATCTAGTTATGCAGTGCTGCTTGTGTGTGTCGTCCTCACTGTGTTTCACAAATCTAGAATAGTTCGCTTCACTGTCTTAATTTCCTATGCTTATAATAGTGTCCTTGACCGCCATTCACTTTACTTCATACTTCTGGAGCGAAGTAGACACGGATATATCCTGTTACTTTTACAGACTATTTCAGCTGTTCAGCCTCTCTTTTCTAGGTGGCTAAAAACGACCCTTCCTTACCTTAGTGTTGAATGCTATGTAGTATTTCGTCTTGCCGCTGGCATGTTCTGTCCATGCCATGGTTGACAAGTGTCATGTAGACCGACTCTTGATTTTACAATTATAAACCTTCCCTATTTCGTCATCAGATCTACGTTCATGTTAAGGTCCTTTCCTTAATATTTCATGTATGGAGAAAGATTTTAACATCATTCCTATTATTAAACAACCTTATTCTTTTCACCATTTGCAAACAATGTTAAAGAGTGACAAAATGTTCTCTACCAATAATGGTATGAATTGTGCCATTCAGTGCACTCGTTTAGACCCCTCACTTCTCTATGGGTCACGAAAATAAATTCTTGTTCTTTCCAGTTTTTAATTATGGATTGGCTTCTACGTATTCAAAAACCTTATTGAGCACTACAGATTTTTGAAAGTGTGTCCCGTTTTTTATCATAATATACATTCAATATTTATTCATGTACACTTAATACAATCTTTGTAGCAATATTACTGTACAAATTAACAAAACAGTTAACCAAGATTAAACAAAATGTACTGCTTTGAAAACGGTATGATTCACATTATAACCATATTAATGGCAACATTACGTTAATTCAAAATGTATCCTTATAGGGCATTTCAGCTTTTTGAAAGTGTGTCTGGTTTTTTATCATAATCTACATTTAATAATTACTAATGTATCCTTAATGTCATGTCTGTAGCACTGTATACATTGTATAGGCTTTACAGCTTCAACAGGTATGTACCCTGAATAGTACATGTAGCATTATTAGAGTACAATTAACAAAACATTTGATCTAGATAAAACATAATGTATGTCTTACAAAACTGTACGCTTTACATTATAAACATATTAATGGCATTATGTTGTAATGTGTCACATTAATTAATTAAAACATATACATTTTAATTGTGTATGCTTTACATGTAAAGCTTCTTATAAAGAACATTTGTTTATGTGTGCATACTTTGTAATTGTGCGTACTTTATTGCATACTTTACGTATTCTTTATTAAACATTTCAATAATCACATTGTACTTAGGCAATAAGCCCCGAGCCGGGGGCCATTACCACATCCGGTAATGCACCCGAGACCCATAGTTAACAAAGGCCCCGGGGGTATTACCGGACACGGTAATGGCCCCCCCCAGCGAGGGGCTTGTTTCCATTAGTACCCGTCCTGTGACACACAGGTACTAATGTTTTTTTTCGGTTGCCAGGTACTGGCAAACGTAGTCCATTCTCCTTTTCCGTGGCAGCCATAGTAAACAAAAAAAGGCTGCCATGAACAGGAAAAGGGACTATGTGTAGTCTCTTCTCCTATTCAATGGAGGCCATTACAATAAATTAATAAAAAGGTAAACAAAAAGATGGTCGTCATGGCAGAGGGAGAAGGAACTTTGCGTAGTCCCTTCTCCCTTTCCATGGTGGCCTGAACAATAAAAAAATGGTAGACCGGAAGCGACACGCCACAACATGTGTGACCTTACCATAAGGGAAGGCTCAAAAATGCAGCAATTGGTGTGTTTGTTTCTATTTTTTTAAAGCACACTAGGTACTAATTACCGTTAATAAATGTTTAATATTACAAAAGTCACATACTAAGTTATAATACTTTGTACAATCTTTTCCCTATGTCCGAAAACAACATTTTTTGTAGTTAACAAAATAACCACACAAATACAACTATGTAAGGTTTAACAAAAAATGTTTTCTAAAAGTAAAAGTTAATTAAATATATATTTTTTAAATAATTTGTCAAATGTACCTTTTTTAACACTAATAAATAAATCTATTGATGTTGCAATTATTACATTTACATTAACACAATCAAAGAGGTGATGGGTGGAAGGTTTTGAATAAATCTGAACAACTGGCACTACTTTGAGCAACCTTTTTTTAGCCCGTTTGCGCTATTGCAAACGGGGTCCAGCCATAAGAGAGCGGTGATCATAGTTCATTAGTAGGCTTATCTGTATGACTTGATCCCGCAACTGCAATTTGACTGAAGTCGTAAGAGCTGATGCAAAGATGTGTTCAGAACAGGGGAGCCTTGAACATCACAGTTGGGAGCGACTCTGACATCTTCCGTTGTGGAGTGTTGTTTGGTTTTGAGTGAATCATACCATATATGAAACCCTCTAAAAATGCCACTTCGGATGCCATTGTGTTAATTGTATCTCATTGTTCCCGAAATTCATCAGCAATGGTTTCATAAGTTTGCTCCAACTGGGCTAATGTAAAATTTAAGGCATGAAGAGCAGTTCGAGGATTATTCAGGATCTCAAGTAGTGAGGTACCCATCAACAGAGAATCACCTATATTTGAGGGTGAGGCCTGTGAAGAGAGGTTTAATGGAGAACCAGCTGCAGCCTCAAATTTGGGCGTCAGTCATGAAGAGTGTAGGTGATTGCAACACATTTGTGTCAGGCATAATACACACCGCGACGAAAAAGATATACGGCGGGCTTCAGGCTACCCGCCGACATTTATGAGTTGGAACACAAGGGGCCATTCGCACTTGCTTGGAAATTTAGCAGTAGACCTAACAACCTATGAACTTTTTTGCCTACAGGAGACTTGGCTGTGTGATCTCCCACTCTTAGATGGGTTCAAACTATTTCTAAATCCAGCATTAAAGGGTTCTAAAGGGAGACCGAGTTCAGGCCTCTTGTTAGGGGTTAAGCGTACAAGTGGCTTAAAAGTGCTCTCTTCAATAAACAAGAACCCTTGGATTCAGCTTACTACATTCTCACTTACGACAAAACCCTCACTCTATACTCAAGAGTGGCAGCAGCTCATATGCAATGTGTATTGGGGACCTACTGTAAGTGAAGAGGACAGATTCATGGAAGTTCTCCTGAAAGTCATAGACGATGCCAGGGTACAGTGCCCTAAATTGGAGATCCTTCTCTGTGGAGATTTTAACATGGAATGCTATGACAAAATGCGGACCAAAATCGAGTTCTTGTTTCTGAACTCCACAAAAAATATAATAAGAGGAGTAAACCTTGAGAAAGAACTCTTTGCAAGGAACATCCACATGGTAAATGGAAATTTGCGGGGCGACCAACCGGCTGCCGCAACTTGGAAATGTGACAATCAAACTAGCACGCTGGACTATATTTTTGCCACAGAAAACCTTATGGGTAAATTAACATCGCTGAAACTGATACCTATGTCAAAGAGTGACCACAACATTTTGGAACAGGAAAGCAAGGCCTGGGACAAGTTTCCAATTACACCCACTCAACATTTACCAAATCATCTTCTTGAATTAGTCCCGGGGGAAACAGACTCTGTATGGGAAGAAAGGAGATGGGTCAGGCTCTGGACTCGCTAATTAAGCTAAAATCTGACCATCAAGGTGCAAATCTCATCGACTATACTGAAGTATTAAAGTCCTTTCATATAAAGGTGGCCGCTAAGGGAAGTCAACAAATCATTCGGCACACTTATGATCATCAAGTAGTGGCCAAAAAAAAAGCTGTAAGAAAACCGAGGAGGCGTTTTATTAAAACTAATGCGCCAGTTGATTTACTTCTGTATAAAAAATGTAGAAATAACTACAGAAATTGGCTTCTACAACACAAATAACAACTAGTGCAACAAGACAGCGAGAAGATGCTAAAACTGATAACTACCAAAAACATCACTGGCATTTGGAAACTGATCAATGACACAAGTACATCCCCCGATTCTAAAATTGTAAACCCTATAGCATCAACTGTCTGGGAGGCCCATTTTCGGAATCTTTACTTGACGGGGAAAGTCTGTGGTCCACATAAACGTTCATCCTCCAATGAGTGTTGGGAAATTGAATTTGGAAAACAACATATTGTAGACCTTATTAATAATTCCAACTCCTCTAGGGCCGCGGGGCCGGATGGCCTCACAAATGACATTCTCAAGAAGGATCCAGAAAAATGGGCCTCATTTATGTTGATTCTGTTCAATGACATAAAGAGACTAAAAAATATACCCCAATCTTGGACAACGTCAATAATTGTGCTGATTTTTAAGAAGGGAGACAGGTCTACACCTGCGAACTATAGACCGGTTGCTCTCTTGGACGTCGTGGGCAAAATTTTCGCAGTAGTGATCCTGAAACACTTGAACGACTGGAGTCGGCTGGCAAACCACCTGGACCCTTGGCAATCAGGTTTTCGTAAGGGTATTGGGACATCCTTGAACGTCCTAATCATAAACATACTGAAATGCCTGGTTAAAGAAAAAAAATATAAGAACATTTACATTGCGTCCATAGACTTGGAACAGGCGTTCGACTCTGTCGATCGTAGTATCCTCTGGTACACATTGAGGAAATGGGGTTGCCCTAACAATTTGAGAGAACCTCTGGAGGCACTACACAATGGTACAACCCTTAAAATCAGGTTGGACAGACAGGGTACCCTTTCAAACAGTGTGGAGGCCCAGAATGGGCTGAAATAGGGCTGTCGGCTGGCTCCAGCAGTATTTTGTCTTTTTATATCTGACATGCAGGAAGCCTTCGGAATGGTGAGATGTTGCCCCATTAAGATCGCGGGGACCTCCGTGGGAAGGCTGTTGTTCGCAGACGACCTTCTGCTATTAGATCAGACTGCAGTAGGCCTGCAGCGTCAAATAAATGCACTAGAGTTGTATATTCAAGGTCATGCCCTCCGTATCAACCCCAAGAAATCAAAGATTTTGAGACTAGGTCCAACTATTGGTGCCAAAAATCTTAGGTGATACTTGTCCGGGGAAGCTGTACCAGTGGTCTCAGCCATGGTTTACCTGGGAATAACCCTAAACAACAGTATCCAAGATGGTCCTGGTGTCGAAAGATTGAGAAGTAAAGTCACCAATTTAGCTTCCCAAGCACTGTTAATTAAGCAACGCTACTGTTCCTTCTCCCTCCAACCACTCATAGATTTCTACAAACTAAAAGTCATGCCTATTTTGACCTATGCCACAGAGGCTAACTTTTTCCTTGAGGTTCGGAGACTGTTGGAGGGCCAATTTTGGAAAAGAGTGTTGAGCTTACCAAAATCTATCCCGATCGAAAGTGTGTGGAAGGAACTGGGTCTGTCTTCACTCTACATTTCCATGGTCTGGAAATCACTGACCCTCCTTGGCAAATGTTTGTACCCTCAGGAAAGAAGCAGTTTCCAGGCTATCAATGAAGCCTTGACCAAAAAAGAGATTCCGGTCTTAAACACATGGCAGTTGGTCTGCTCAGAGAATCTGAACAACATAACCTTAAATATTGAAAACCTCATGCAAAATACGCTCAGGGTCAAGAAGAAACTCTTGGACTGGGACTGGATAGTCACTTTGTATAGGCTTAGCGCCTTCCCGTCCATAACCCTGGGTAAGGACGAGCATTACTGTAGAGGTACTGTGCATCCGTATCTGGATAAATTTCCTTCATGCACAGAAAGGCACCACTTTTTAAAATTTCGTTTGAACCTCCTCCATACAAGAGAAGTTCTAGGGAGAAGAACCAAAAAGGAGGAACAACAAAGTCTGTTGTGTCGCTGCTGTGGACAGGAGGTGGAAACCCTACTGCATTTGGTGATGAACTGTGTTTCTCTATCGAGTTCCAGAGAAAAATGGTTGGGGGCATACTTCCAAAATACCAGCACTCTATCTATGCAGGAGAGGTGGTCAATTTTAAGAAGGGGAGGAAAAGTATCCTTGACTTTGGCCTTGCTGAATATCGTGAGAGAAATTTTCAAAAAATTGGACACATCATTACGACCCTGGCGGTAAGGGGTTAGCGCCAGCGTTAGCTGCGCCGACCCCTTACCGCCAATTACGAGTTCCCTTTCCGCCATGGCGGTTTTTACACCTGCTTTTAGCGGGTGTAAAAAACCATGGCGGTAAGGGAACTTGGTGTTAATTACGCCACCGTAATTTACGGTGGCGTAATTAACGCCTTCCCCACTCCCATTATGCCCTATGGGGCAAAAATGGGAATGGGGAAGGGTAAATGGGGATTGGGGATTTACCGCCCCGCCAAGGTCGGAATGGGGCGGTAAATCCCCTTACCGCCATGGCGTTAACGTAGTTAGCACCATGGCGGTAAAGTCACGGCCCTGGCGGTAACTTACCGCCAGGGTCGTAATGAGGCCCATAGTAATTGGTCCCTTTTTCTTTTTTTTATTATTCTTTATTACTTTACCTCCCCTATATAGTTGATGTAATGTTTTTTTTTTTAAAAAAAACCTTTTCTAAATTCGGTTTGGGATGCATTTAAAGTTTTTTGGAAACTAATTGATGCAATAAACAAAATAAATAAATAAAAAAAATGTATGGCCTGTCTGGCGCCATCTAAAACCTCCGAGTCCAGAGAGCCCCCGTTTGAAGAGACCATATTTCGAATAGAAGTATCCGTCAGGGATGATTTCATAGGCGGTACTCTAGAGAGACAATTTACAGTTATTGGATCCATATTTACAGATCTGGTAGGAGAAGAAGGTTGAACAATTGTCTGCAAAATGTGCTTATGGCAATTTCACAGATGATTTCCCACAATTCAGTTTAGCAGTGACCTTTGTGTTACTTAAAAGTGAGTAGTAGTTCATTCAGAAATAAGTCTCAAGTTGACTGAAGTTAAAAAACATACAGTAACTCATTGCGATTCTAGCACGCCAGTGAAATGATGTAGGCAGAAAACAGCAAGAAGCAAAGTCACAGAAACAGCCGCACGTCAGCGGCGTCCAGTAGACGACAGCAGACTACTTCTGCTGCCACCTCTGCGTAGCTACTGGGATTATGTAGCAGTTCTCAAACACCAGCTTCCTAGTATTCTGCCTCCAGGCAGTTACAATGAAAGAAAGACTGACTCCACGTTAGTTCCCAGCAAATACAGCAGAGCACTGCCACTTCGGCGCATATAGGACACACTATGTGTGTGTCTTTTTTACATCTGTTTTATACCACAACACAAAGAGGACATCAATTCAACAACTGGTCAATTTTGAAAAAAATGCAACCAGGCTTTTTTCAAAAATCTGTGACAATAAAGGAAGCATAGATTCACAAACCAATATTTATCGTGCCAAATGAAAAAGAAGCACACATTTAGAATGGCTACACTCCCAATCGTTATGCCAAATTGCACAGTGCCACCTATTAACAGCTTGTCGTAGTGCCTTCCCAAGTGCCCTAAATGGTATAGTGTATAAGCTAGCACATATGTTTAAAGAAGTATAGACCCATAGCCCTATCATTCAGTGATGAAATGTGACACACAGGGAGCCTGTCTGCTGGCACATAACTTGTGGAAGAGTGCAGAGCAACACATTTTAACTATGCCTGGTACTCAAGTGATGTAGGCAGAATGCATAGTGCTAGCATTGAATGGTCTACAATGCTGCACCCTTGTACATCCAAGACAATGCCTCATTACGACCCAGGAGGTCCAGAAATAACGGTGGCGGTAAACCCGCCGCCACCGTTGTTTCCGGACTGCCTGAGTCCGACCCCTGCAGGCGGGAGGTGATGTTCCCGCCAGGTCTGACCTGGCGGGTTTAACACCTCCCGCATGCAGGCAGACAAGGAAACACCAGCAGGATTACGAGATGCTGCCGGTGTTTCCATGATCCCCATTTCCATCGAGTCCCATAGGACTCAATGGGAATGGGGATTTACACCATTCCGCCTCCGTGATTCCCGGAAAACCAGGGTTGTAATGCCCCGGTAATTCCGGGAATCACGGAGGCGGAATGGTAATACGAGTCCGGCATTAACCAGGCGGTTTTACCACCTCGGTTAACGCCGGACTCGTAATGAGGCCCAATGGCTTTCACAAGCAAAAGGAAGACACCTGATTAACATGTGGTTGTCTCCAGTAAAGGGTTTGATAATTTACAAATTCACTACATTCACAGGTTATTGCACAGAGCTGAAGAGAGGTTTCCAGAAAGGAAAGACATGCAATTTCCTTAACTGCACCTAGGGAACAGAGAGACTACCTGCTGCAAGGACTCACACATGTAATTGCAGCTGCGAAACTAGCACCAGGAGTCCAGCCTTAACCTCAGGGGAAACAGTCCCTCAAGTAAATTTGGCTACCTTGCCTAGATTGAGGAGAGCAGAAGAGGGCTTGATTCTTCAAGGAAACCTGTTTGGGAATTTTGACATATTCATGTGCGAGAGGCTTTGGGATGGGATGTGATGGTCTTTGAGGGCTGGGGATAACACCTTGATGTTAGCTCTGGAGGAGGGACATGGGAGAACTCCCAGAGCCTCATTCCTCATTTCCAACTGGCTTAACAGGACCATAAAAACACTTCTGAAGATAGAAAGCAGGGCCCTTAGAACTACTGGGAAAGTGGAGTGGTCCGCGAACAGGGTCCAAACTGCAGAAATACAGACAGAAGTATACAGCCGAGAATGGGCCCTTAGGTGCACTCACAGACTCTCTATTTTGTGCTCATTGTAAAAGAACAGAGGGTAGCTGCTTAGAACTGGAGAGGAATTTACCGGAGATGCCAGTTGCCCGCAGGAGGAGAGAAGGCAACAGTGTAGTCAGACATTCGAAATGACAGTCGAGCCACCTGACTGCAAGTGTGTGGCTCTCCCTCATATCCTTTTGACAAGCAGAGCTATGGGCGTGATGCAGGAAGGCAATAGTCTGCTCACTGCACCTACACAGCAGGAGGATCACAACCTGGTAAACCAAGCATCCAGAGCAAATGTAGCAAATTGTGAGAGGAAAAAGTAGGAGAGCAAAGGGAAGAAGCAGTGAGAAGTGGAGAGTCATAATATCAAACAAAGTTTGGACCTTGGGAAGAGAATAGAAGAGAAAAGAGGAGAGGTGAAGGGAGGGGAGGAAATGAGAGGAGAACAAAGGTTGACGTAATTGACTGGTTGGAGTTGGAGGAGAGAAAAACAGTGTTACTGTTGATGGGCTCCTTTCATTCAGGCTCTGGCACCATGCCCATCTGCTAACGTGTTTTTTTGGGTAGAAATACATGATAAGGGAGGCCAGAGTCAAAGGCATACCCGTCTCCTGCTTCATTTAGAGAGCCAATGGCAAGCGTATTCTCCCCAGATTTAATGTTAGGACGGAGATTGTGGCAAGATGGTACTCATGTGCCCATGCCAGGTCCAGCTGGACACTATAGTCATGACAGAGTCACTGCGGAACCCAGAAATTGGAAGAGATTCTGGGCGCTGCATACTTGTGTAGATGCCAGATGCCCTACACACCTACAAGGAACATGTGCCGTGGCATTGAAGAGTGAAGTGCACTGTATAGGGGATGAATAGTGTATTACAATGTTTCAGTATAGGCCACACTGTGCCGGTACAGCTTGATTGGTGTGGAGCTGTTGCTTCTCGCGGCACGTGGGTCAGCTGGGCTCATCTGGGAGGGGTGGAGGTCAGGCTGGGTCCACAAGAAGCGATTGTCTGGACTAATGTAAACTACACAGTAATCACTGATATGTTAAGAGTAATTTGTACCAGAATGCGGGTGGCCTGTAAATCGTATACACATTCTTAAACTGGGCCTTTGTGGGGTAGGGGTGTGGTGGTCCTCTCTGCCTTGTGGTTTATCTACAGGTTTTGATCTGAGATTTATTTGCCCTGGTGCCTCATAGATCAAACAAATGGATTGATAGGTGTTAGTCCAAGACGAATATATGATTACATAAGATTAGTTATATTGGAGCCAATTTAGGGCGGTCCGTGGGGAAGGGTCGCACCAACTGCTACATGAAAGGAGACTAGAGGGGCAAAAGGTTGTGCAGGCAATCATTTCTAAAGCAGGGGGTGAAGGAGCAGGAGCAGATTTGTGGAGACAGATGAATACACAAGTCAAGATCTGCCCCTGTCACACACAGGGCAGTGAGCTCAGACAGAAGGAAATAATAATGTTTTTAGTTTTCAACAATTCAGACCTGGGCTTCTGTGAGAACAGGGTTGGTGACGCACAGACAGGGGAGGAGGTGGTGGGGGCTGTTGGAGCTGGCTGTGCGTGGCACTGGGTGCGGGGAAAGGATGCTTTTTAGAGATCATTGTGCAGCCTAGTAAAAAAATGGAGTCTGATGTGGCACAAAATGGAATCTTAGTATATCGTCCCATGGCTTCCTTCCACTGTCATCAGGTAAAGAAAAGGGGCATGTCTCCCCATGATGGGATGAGCAAATAGACTTATTTCATGCAGAATGTACAGGGGGGAGCATGCAGACCCTTCCTCCCTCACAACACCTACAAGGAAAATGTGCTGTGGCGTTGAAGAGTGAAGTGCACCGTGTTCCTCTTTTTACGAATGTATTACATTATCTGTGTCAAGATCAATTGGGGGTGTATCAGAATCCCCCAATCAGAGTACACCCCCATTACTGCACAGGTACTGGCTGAGGACATTGGGAAGCTGAAGGGGTGATTCCCTGCTGAGAGGAGTTGAGGGAACTGAGGAGCACTTCTGGAGCTATCTCCAAAAAGATGCCCAGAGGCTGAGGGAGTGTGACTGACTACAGCACTGGGTGTACGCAGCATAGAGCAGCCTTGTTCGTGTCCCTTGCAGGGAAGCAGAAACCCCGCCTACAACCCTGAAATAACTAAGGAGGTGTTCGAAGCGAGCCCCTAAACCAGGCAGTATTGAGACTCGTTGGAGCCCCAGTGCAGAGGTCGGCACACAGTGAAAGAAGATCCTCTCTATGCAATGTATCACTAAGATAAAGGAGGGGTCCTACCCAGCTCAGGTGGGGGAGGATCCCACCCAAATCAAGAAAGATTTGGTCACATCACTCCTCAAAGAACTCACAAGGACCCATACATGTGAGCTCAGAGGACTTCAGTTTATAATGCTGGCTTTATTAAATTCCTGAGAAGAATTCTTTCTCTTCATCCTACTGAATGCCGGAGGAAGGTGGTTACATCATCCATTATGGGATTCTTAGATTATTGTAAGAGAAAATACCTTGGACAGCCGATTTATCAAGTTCAGCGTAGTCTAAACCTCAAAAATTCAGCAGCCTGATTGTCTCTGGATGCACGTAGACTTACTTACTCCCAGCCTATGTTACGGCATCTCCACAGGCTGCCTGTGAGTCGCTAAAGTAATTTTAACATCTTGGGTATTGCTCATCAAGTAACTCACAATACAGGTACAGCTTATCTGCAAGCTAAATTGGACTGCTATTGTCCTACCAGGTGTCTACGCTCAGCCTCACAAAACTTATCAAACATTCTGCGTTCCCATAGAGTGCAGGCAGGTGGAAATTCTTTTTTGGTTCTCACCCCTACTCTGTGGAACGCTCTTCCCCCTTTTCTTCACGAAATTGCCAACCATCTTCAGTTTTGCGAGGCACTGAAAATGCATTTATTTTAGTTATGTTGACTGGACCATCAGCTAATCTACCTGCAGCGGCTAGACTCCTGCAGGCCGTAGTTCACGCTCTATAAATATTTTACAATACCATACCATACTTACCACGTTGATCACCTTGCACTCCACCTCAAACATAACCTTTGAAGCTGAAATTCTGGAGAGGTTCAAACAAGAGTATAGCAAATCTAACAGCCTTTTCCATGATAACATTCAGACTTTAGATGCAATGGGGTGGTCTAAAATACTGTCATGATGCCTACTCCTGGAGAACCAGTCCAGGACCAACGTCCCCGGAAGCAGACATCATGTTCCCGGGGAAAAGGCCAGCAACCCCTAGTAAGGGCCCTTTGGACACTGTCCTGGCGCCTTTGGCGCCAGGCTCATTTTGGACCTCAGTCCTGGCGCCATAGGCGCCAGGCTCATAAAGGGAGTGTTTATGTGAACTTTCCTGATGCAGACCGTTCTGCCAGATCCAGACCTCTTTGAGGCCTGAAAGGATCTATTTTACCTGTGGGACTATTTTGCCACTCGGGCGTGGAACCTGTAACTACTTTGGGGGCTCCGTGCTCCTTAGCGACCATCTGCACGATCCGCCGCATACCTGCGCCTAAGGGGGAAGAGAAAAACAAAAGGTGAGCAAAAGGAACATATTGAGGAAAGCCAGATTTTCGCCATAAGACTTGCCTGATTTTTGTTGGGAGAATCTTTCCTCATCTCGGGTCAGCGCTGCTTCCTCGGCAGTACCGTACACCGGCCCCTATGGGGAAAAAAGACACACGCATTAGTGGGTGAATATAAGGACATTAAAGGAACCACCCATCATAAACTCACCTGAGTTTACCTTCGGCGAATTGTTTCCTCTATGCAAAATCGTCACTCAGCACCTGTGATAAAAGGGATAAGAGACGGGCTACTGAATATAAAGGCAATTAGAAAAGGAGGCCAACTCTTGAACTTTTACAACAGTATACTTACGGCACCTTGCCAGGAAAGTCGAGTAAGCTTGGATCCTCACCAATCCGAACACCAGTGAAGTAACTGGATATAATCACACCCCTGCACCAGAAGCAGGATGGAGAGCTCGTCCTTTCAAACCTTAAGGTGAGAGCTAACGGGCAATTTCGGAGGTGGTCTGAGGAGAGTGAAAGAGGGAAGTGGGAGGCCGACGCGCTACTCCGCAGGTAGTTAATCCCCTTTCTCTATCTGCAGAAGGATTCTCCTGCGAGTCAGACAAGTGAGATTTGGGGGTCCAGTCCAGTCGGTCTTCCGAGTTCTGCGCATCACCTTAGAAGAAGCCGCAGCAGTCCAGACATGGTCAGCATCTCCGTGGGAGTCAGGTGAGCGTTACAGAACGCGAAGCCTTCCTACAATTTCCCACCCAGGCGCTATGGAGACTTCTGAGACTGATCAGTTGGCCCACCTATTAGGGGAACTACGGGCCGAAGTGCATTCCGCTCGTCAGGAGACTAACGCTCTCAGGAGAGAACTAATTGTATCCAAGGAACAAACTGATGACCTTGCCAGGCAGCTATTGCAAGGTCAGGCTGGACAAACTCCCCTACCAGGTTCAGGGGGTATTCCCTCCCCAGTGGTTTCAAATAACCCAGTGCAAATTAATCTACCCGGAAATATGCCATTGGCCCCACCTGAACGTTTTGCCGGGGACCCCAAAAGATTTTCCGTATTCATGAATCAATGCCGATTGCACTTCCTCTGCAGACCTGGGGCCTTTCCTAAGGACCAAACCAAGGTAGCTTTTGTATTATGATATCTCAGCGGCTGTGATGCCGATTGGTCAGTTCCATTGGTTACTCAAGATGACCCAATACTCCGGGATTTTCAAGGCTTTCAGACACGCATGGAAAGATTATTTGCTCGGCACTCTCAGGGACAGGCCCTGGACAACGAACTTCTGTCCCTACGACAGGGTAACCAGGATCTCTTAGCCTATATCGCAACCTTCAATAGGTTGGTTGTGGAGACTGGGTGGCCAGAGGATAAAAGAATCACGTTATTTCATCGAGGTCTACGTGGAGAACTTAAGGATGTCCTGGCCCAAGTTGTAAATCCGCCCCAAGACTGCATGGAATATATATACTTAGTGGTCCAATTAGATCACAGGCTTCAAAACAGAAAGGCAGATCGGTCCACGTTTGAGGCACGGGTGTTGGTCAAGACTCACGTTAACCCCAAGGGTGCCGATGTTTCAGAACCTATGCAAATTGGAGGGGTTAAAGGACCTTTAACTCAAAAAGAACGTGAAAGAAGACGGCAGATGCGATTATGTCTTTATTGTGGGGCTTCTGGACACTTTTTACGACATTGCCCAGTAAAACCGCCCAAGAAGGCGGTAGGAGCCGCGGATAAGAACCATATGGAACCTGATTCGGGAACGACCACGCCCGATAAGCGTAGGGGTCCGCTTGCCGAGCCTGAAAACTAACTCTCAGACCTCACACTTCATCATGCCAATGGTCCTCATAGATCCGGAACAGCCTTGGCGGTTGCATGCAATAAAGGCATACATCGATAGTGGGGCTATAGGAAACTATGTAGATCGTGAATTGGCTTCCAGGATCAACCTCCCTCTTCGTCCTAAAACCAGTAAAGAGGTCATCACCACAGTAGATGGAACCGAAATCGCCTCTGGGCCGGTAACACATTCCACTGCAGAGGTGACACTAGTGGGTCAGGACGGGCATCGGGAGGCTGTTGTGTTTGACGCAATCAAGGCTCCACAGTTTCAGGTAATTCTAGGAATGGTTAGAAACACATAATCCTCGAATTGACTGGCGAGCGAAGAGGATAACCTTTCCGGATTGTGCACAAACCTGTTATCCAGGAAGTCCAAATATAGGCCTGGCTACAGTAACCCCTGCCACTTTGCAAATACCGCCGGAATACCAAGAATGTCAAGACGTCTTCCAAAAGGAACAGGCCAACACGTTACCCCCTCACAGGCCGTACGATTGCCAAATCGATCTGATGCCCGGTGCACAACCCCCTTGTAGCAGGATTTATGCTCTTACTGAACCCGAGAATCTTCATTTGCGACAATATTTAGATCAGTACCTAGCCAATGGTTTCATTCGCCCGTCAAAGTCTCCTGCATCCTCGGCTTTGTTCTTCGTGCCAAAAAAAGAAGACGACCTCAGAACTGTATTGACTACCGCGCATTGAACCAGATAACTGTTAAAAACCGTTACCCTTTGCCTCTGATCCCTGAACTTCTTGACCAGGTGAAGGATGCCTGCATATACACCAAGTTAGATCTCCGGGGGGCTTACCATCTGGTGCGAGTAAAGGAAGGGGACGAATGGAAAACTGCCTTCCGCACCAAATATGGACTATTCGAGTACCAGGTGATGCCTTACGGATTGTGCAACGCACCTGCTGCCTTCCAAAACTTCATGAACGATGTCCTTCGGGAACTCATCGATGTTTGTGTTGTCGTATATATCGATGACATTCTTGTCTACTCCTCTTCGGAATCTGATCACAAAAAGTACGTCAGGGCAGTTCTTGAGAAATTACGCCAACACAAACTGTTTGCAAAACTTGAAAAGTGTGTTTTCCATACCACAGAAGTCGAGTTTCTTGGTTTCATCCTGACACCTAAAGGAGTCCGAATGGACTCGTGAAAAGTGGATGCCATCCTCAAATGGCCATCGCCTAGCTCTGTGAAAGGCGTTCAAAGCATGCTTGGCTTTGCCAATTTCTATCGCAGATTTATCCCGGAATTTTCACGTATTGTACAACCCATCACTGCACTCTTGAAAAATAAACGCTTCGAATGGTCTGAGGAAGTCGAACAGGCCTTTCAGGAATTAAAAGCTAAATTTACCTCCGCACCTGTATTGAAACACCCGCGTCCAGATCTCCCATACATAGTCGAAACCGACGCATCCAGCTTAGCCATGGGAGCTGTCCTGTCTCAAAGAGATCCCGAAACTAACCAACTGCACCCCGTAGCATTTTGGTCCAGAAAATTCTCTGCACCTGAGGTCAATTATGCAATCACCGACAAAGAGTTATTAGCCATTAAGTCTGCTTTTAAGGCTTGGAGGCATTATCTTCTTGGCGTTAGACATACCATCACGGTGATCACTGACCACCGGAACTTACAATATTTGAAAACTGCCCAAGCTCAATCATCACGTCAGCTCCGATGGGCTTTGTTTTTTGCTGAATTCGATTTTGTAATTACCTACCGTCCTGGCAGCAAGAATGGCAAAGCGGATGCTCTATCCCGAATAGGAATGGGAGAAACTGATACAAATTCAGAACCTGTACCGATAATTCCCGAACAAAGAATTCTGGGCATGACCTCTTTACAAACACTGGAAGACATTCAAGCTAGAGTTAAACAACTCCTGGACCCTACAGCCTTGCACGATTGGATTCAAAAGGGGTCTTACTTTACTGTCAATGATGATCTACCTTACTTCCAAGGGCGCTTATTTCTACCACACAAAGAATTACAAGAACTGGTTATTTCTCGTTATCATGATACTCTAATAAAGGAGCACCCAGGTATTGCCAAGACGGAAGAAAAGGTTAAACGACAGTTCTGGTGGCCCTCTTGCCGAAAGGACATTAAATCCTTTGTGATGTCCTGTGGTGTTTGTGCCCAAAATAAAGGTAAAAAAAAAAAAACAGCCGGCCTTCTTCAACCCTTAGACATTCCACCGGCACCTTGGCACACCTTGTCACTGGATTTTATTACGGACCTGCCTCCTTGTTATGGATATAACACTATTCTTGTTATTGTGGATTTATTTTCCAAAATGGCCCACTTCATTCCATTAAAAGGTTTACCTTCAGCTTCTGTCCTAGCCAAGGAATTCCTTGAAAATATCGTTCGTTTACATGGATTCCCGTCCATACTAGTCTCTGACCGCGGAAGCCAATTCATTTCCCATTTTTGGAGAAAGTGTTGTCAGCTGGCACAAATCGACATAAGATTATCAACCAGCCACCACCCTCAGACCGATGGTCAAACAGAGAGGACTAACCAGACCCTTGAACAATATTTACGGTGTATATTGCATCAATCTGAAAGTAATTGGAAGGGTATTCTTTGGATTGCCGAATATGCATACAATAATTCGGTACATTCTGGAACTGGGCAAAGTCCTTTTTATACCTTATATGGGCATCACCCTCGAACCTCAGATCTTGACTCGCCTCAAAGCCTCGAAATGCCCGCAGTAGACCATCTGCATTCTACACTAACTCAAGCTTTCAAAGAAGCAACTACATATTTACAGCAAGCCAAGAGAAAATACAAGATGAATGCTGATCTCCATCGAAGTGAGGCACCTCTATACCAAATAGGAGACCACGTATGGCTGGCTACCAGACACTTATCGCTCATAGGACCTCGAACTTTTAACCCCAAATATTTGGGGCCTTACTCAATTACGGCCATCATCAACCCGGTGGCCATCAAACTCGACCTACCAACTAATATGCGGATTCACCCTGTTTTTCATGTATCACTTTTGAAACCAGTACAACCTGGAACCCGATTAATCAAGCCACCAGAACCTAGCCAAATAAATGGAGAACCTGAATTCGAGGTGAAGAACATTTTAGATTTCAAGGTGTCAAAGTGAAAACTTTTCTATCTAATAGATTGGAATCGATACGGGCCTCAGGAAAGGTCTTGGGAACCTAGTGACCATGTACATGCACCTCGGTTAATAAAAAATTCCACCGGAATTTCCCAAACAAACCGAAACCCCCGGAGAGAACAATCTTGGGAGGGGCCTTGGGGGGGGAGTGCTGTCATGATGCCTACTCCCGGAGAACCAGTCCAGGACCAGCGTCCCCGGAAGCAGAAATCATGTTCCCAGGGAAAAGGCCAGCAACCCCTAGTAGGGGCCCTTTGGACACTGTCCTGGCACCTTTGGCGCCAGGCTCATTTTGGACCTCAGTCCTGGCGCCATAGGTGCCAGGCTCATAAAGGGAGTGTTTATGTGAACTTACCTGATGCAGACGGTGCTGCCAGATCCAGACCTCTTTGAGGCCTGAAAGGGACTATTTTACCTGTGGGACTATTTTGCCACTCGGGCGTGGCCGGGGAAGAATACGTACCTGGAACTACTTTGGGGGCTATTTAAGCCACGCCCAGACAGCAGCTCACGCTTCGCGTTGTTCTGTACCTAGAAGCTGGACGCTCACCGTGTCTGCTCCTGCATCCTGACTCCAGCCACGCCCGCCTCCATCCTGGAACACCTGAAAGGAAAGAAGAGAAGGGAAAAGGTTAACAGAAGAACATTGCCTGCTTCTACCCGGAGTCCGGAGTCATCACGCCGGCGATCCTAAGGGAAGACATTTATTTTAAAGACGCATCGCGTTGCTTGCTGCAGTGCCGCGTTCGACTGACCTGTTCACGAGGCATCTCCGTGCTCCTTAGCGACCATCCGCACGATCCGCCGCATACCTGCGCCCAAGGGGGAAGAGAAAAACAAAAGGTGAGCAAAAGGAACATATTGAGGAAAGCCAGATTTTCCCCATAAGACTTGCCTGATTTTTGTTGGGAGAATCTTTCCTCATCTCGGGTCAGCGCCGCTTCTTCGGCAGTACCGTACCCCAGCCCCTATGGGGAAAAAAGACACACGCATTAGTGGGTGAATATAAGGACATTAAAGGAACCACCCATCATAAACTCACCTGAGTTTACCTTCGGCAAATTGTTTCCTCTACGCGAAATCTTCACTCAGCACCTGTGATAAAAGGGATAAGAGACGGACTACTGAATATAAAGGCAAATAGAAAAGGAGGCCAACTCTTGAACTTTTACAACAGTATACTTACGGCACCTTGCCAGGAAAGTCAAGTAAGCTTGGATCCTCAGCAATCCGAACACCAGTGAAGTAACTGGATATAATCTCACCTTAAGGTGAGAGTTAACGGGGAATTTCGGAGGTGGTCTGAGGAGAGTGAAAGAGCGAAGTGGGAGGCCGACGCGCTACTCTGCAGGTAGTTAATCCCCTTTCTTTATCTGCAGAAGGATTCTCCTGAGAGTCAGACAAGCGAGATTTGGGGGTCCAGTCCAGTCGGTATTCCGAGTTCTGCGCATCAACTTAGAAGAGGCCGCAGCAGTTCAGACATGGTCAGCGTCTCCGTGGGAGTCAGGTGAGCGTTACAAATACTCCCAACAGCATCAGAGACGAAACCCCTCAGATGTCAGCCTACAACCACCAAACTGCACTAGTTCCTCAAGACATGAGAGCTGCATATGACTCTGTGTTCAAACCCCCCCGCCCCATAACTTCCTCCTCCATCATCTATAATGCCATATCTTACCTCATTCCAGAACAATTAATGTTTACATATAATGCTGGCACTATACACATACATGTTCCTCAGGGACAATGAGACTAGCAATACTAATGGAAACGTGTGGATTAATATAGCACTTTCTGTGGGATTTCTCTGATTTCCAAGCACAGTAATATTCAGTGTCAGTATCATTTCCCTGTCAGTTTATCGACATAGCTGGGGGAAGGTGGTGAAGACTTGAGCTCCTTTTACCCAGCTTTCCAAACCATGTCCAATCATACCATCTTCTTTACCTTTACTTGAATTATAAAACATAGTTGAGGTTTTTAGGTTCCGCTCAACTCCATGTTGAACGAGTAGATAAAATGCTAGATGGGCACCCCAGACACTGTAAATGAGAACTTAGTAGTGTAGCTCGATTGGTGCTTTGTCTGAGACTGCATCTCTGACGGCATGGCGAGCTGCCAAAGGCACCCTGTAAACCACAGGATTGCTTTTGAGCTCTTATGGTGATTCCATCAGCTGCCTTAGTGATGAACTGAACCGATCCTCAGCCTGAACAGGCCTGAGATCCATTGCCATTGGCTTCCACTGCATTACCAGATTGAAGACTGTCCAAAGTGCTGGCATTTGTTTCTGCCTGAAGAATGAAATTACCTTTCCCCCACTCTTGCCCAGGCACCATAGATCAAGGAAGAGCCTGACATAGGACCTTTCTAAGAAGGCAATTCAGTAATCTCCCTATAATTTACTTGTGTCCATCCCCAGAGCACCTGGACAATCAATTACACTGGTGCAATCCTGATTGTTACCCTGACATTTGGACTACTGTCAAACGACTCTCAGTGAAGCTTAGGATTGTAGCCTCTGTCATATTGTACTATTCACATCTTCCCACCCTCTTCTTTTCCACACCTTCCCTTATAACATCCATCTGTTTTCATGCTCCAGTGCTTTTTCTCCCCCAAACCCTACACCCACTGTGACCTCCCAGCTCTCTGAAGTGGGTCTTTCTGTATGTGAAGTGGCACACAGCACTCAAATAAATAATCATAAATACATGAATGAAATTAATTTAGATGGCCTTGCAGATCTTAGCCAGTCTCTTGCTTCTACTGCTGACATCATTCTACCCACCCTCACTCCAGATATTATTGCACTTTCTGCTAGGCTGCTAGGCCCAGATGAAATGGTATGCAGGAAGAGACAGAACACAAAGGGTTGTGTTTTCCCGCATGTGAAGATTATCTCTGTGCCTGTTGGACAGGATGTTCTGTAGCAGCAGGGTAGATCAACTGGTACACTTCCATGGCTAGGCTTAGTAAATGTGGTTGCTAACCTAATTGCCCTTTCTGTTTCCATAACCCTTACAAAATGTATATACCACACAGTATGATGTGTATGAATGCTAAATGGATGCACATGATTGCTTGCTTGCTTGCGTGTATCCCAGTAGCGGGCCTCTTATTTTGGAGGTGGGGAGTTTTGCATTTGTGCAGCAGGCTGCAGCAGCCAGTGCAGTTACATTTTCTTATTGTGCATGGCATTGTTTACTGGCATGAAGGACAAAGCCAGAAAGATGAATGTTATTACACGGCTAGACTGACGTACACTGTTGCAGCCAATCTGGTGTTGCAATATGTTTTCTTATTGTGGCATGGCATTCTTAAAGGGCCTCCTGGGTAAAGGAAAAATAATAAAAACTGTTATCACATGGCTAGACCGGCATAGATAGGTGCAGCGGGTCTGAATATATTTTCTTACTGTGGCATGACATTTCTACTGTGCATTAAGGATAGAGCAAGCATGGTAAGTGTTATTCTGGGGCTAGAATAGCCTACGTTAGTTCAGTCAGTCTTCATACATTTTCCTACTGCTGCATGTCATTTTCTTCTTGCATCAAGGGCAAAGCAAACATTATAAATGTCATAACGTTGCTAGACTAGCCTACATTGTTGCAGCCAGACTGGATATATTTTCATTCTGTGATATGTTTTTGTTTTTTTCCTGTTAATCATGGGTACAGAAAACGTGGTACATTTCATTACGTTATGTTATGTTATGTTATGTTAGTGTTCATTCTGGAGCGCACGGTCACCATGGGGTCTTGGCGCTAAGGGAAGGAGGCAGCAGCCAAAGCTAAAGCGCAACTCTGCCTAAAATAAGTATGTTTTGACGGCCCTTCTAAAGGCTAGATAATTCAATGTTTTCTTAATGACTAGTGGAAGGTTGTTCCATAAAACTCCAGCAGCTACGGAGTACGCCCAGCCTCCAACCCGTACCCGTTTGTGGATCGCTACCACCAGCCGATCAGCCGAGGCAGAGTGTAGGCTATGGCTTGTGTGGTAATGGGCAAACTTAGCTTGAAAGTATTCCGCGCACTGATCATGGAGGCACAGTGAACTATACACAGTGCTTTAAAGTTGACCCGTTGGGCCAATGGAGGGTACTAAGCATCGGATCATAGAAGCAAGTAAGTGTTCCATACACTCCATCGTGAGCAGGAAGGCCTGAACAAGAGGAGAGGTGGTTGCAAAGACCTGCACAATCCATAAAGTGCAGCAAAGTGCATTCTTGCAGGGTTGAAAGAGTGCTTCATTGTTTTACTACACAAGGTTTAAGGTAGCCTTACAATGGATAATGATTACAACTTAAGAAACAATAAGACTTCCTTGACTCTCCAACATCCATTCAAAACATTGTATGAGGATCTTTTAATGAAGCCCGCAGATGATTTGGGAGCATCTCTGGATAGACTTACCTCACTCACTCATGTCATTGCAGGAGTTACCCATTTCCCTTAGCGGGAATAACCAGGATCTTCTTTTATTCAATCATGTTTGAGTTTACAGCGAAGCCACAACAATATCCAGACAGATGCGGCTCACAGGGCTGAACATTCCTTAAGTCTTCATTTAATGCCACCTGCGTCAAGAGAGATCCTTTTCTATCTAGGGTATGTAGGAAAATACACAAACCTTAATGGCCAATGTGCTCCATTGTTTCAACACACCTGCTCTTCCTACACTCAGAACAGCACACCCAGCTCTTCGGTTGCACTACATGAAAATACCAAGGAAGAGTTGGAGTTGCACGCAGTGGTTCTAAATAAGATTTTTGAGGTTTGCAGTAGACAGGAAAGTAACTTATCCGGTTTAACTTCTAAGCTCATGGGGTTCCCAGTGGAAACTCCTTGTATGGACTTGTGTGTTGTGCCCATAAAGCAAGTTGATGATCAGACTTCTGGTTTGGTTCCTCTTCCTTGTGCTCGTTATCGGGCTCCTGCGTTGGTGCCTCTTCCTTGTGCTCATCATCAGGCTTCTTGTCTGGTGTCTAAGCCTGACTCTGGTTTTAATGGAATCAATCAGCTCGCGGATGATGATGGAAACTGGTGATGCTAACATGTCCACAATTATGTCCCTTAACTCTATCTCTCCTAGGGTTGCAAAGGATGCGAAAGGAAGTAACAGGGAAAGAAAACAGAAGTGTCTTCATTACAGGAGGCATAAAAGGTCAAAAAAGGGAAAAGTAAGGTGAGGCTGCCTGTGGACTTTGACACTTTATCAGAGGAAACCCAGGAAGCTGTGGTGAAAATCCAGGAATTACACACAGAAATGTGCAGGGGAGTGTGTGTCGTCCCCAGCTGAATGTAACAAGAAGGTGGCCTTGCCTAAAAGAATCAAAGCGTTAAAACAAGGGATCTCAACTGTCAGCCAATCGTGGAAAAGTGCAGACAATAGGAAGGCAAAGCTAAATATTTGTGATCCTTCAACCATTGAAAGTTATGACATAAATGAATTACCCTCTGGGACTGATTTGCTACAGGAGACAGTATAGCCCCTAAGGGCCAGGACTGAGGATCCTGACCGGCAGTGGTTGGAGAATTTGCCTTCTGCCATGAATGCTCTGGATGTTATTATCCAGAAAGTCGTCCTTGCTGCAAACTCGGATGGCCAATCCTGTTTAGGCTTTGGACACATTTTGGACAGAAATACTGGCTTGCTAAATGGTTTTAAGATCTTATCATTGTTAAAAGAAATTCCAAGACTGCGTTTGCTCAATTCCTCTGATATAGACTTTGTGGAACTAGAGGATTTAAATTTGGGGGGGTTCTGCTATTGTACACTTTACAAATAGAATCCTAACTCAGCCAATACTTTCTGAATTGGACTTGTTTTTAATCCTTTATCGATGTGCTACTAGTTCCGCTTAGTGTAGTTCCCATATTTCAATGGCAAGGCAAGGTTTGATGAAATGATATCAAGGACTAAAAGCAATAATGATGGTGTCCAGGAAGAAGTGGCGGTTTCTGCTATAACCTGATAACAAAATGTGTATTTAAAATCATGTTACCCACGATGGAAAGTCACACTGTCAAAAGATAGTCACTCCACTGACAGATTGGTCTTAGCTACTGAATGTTTTACCTGTGCTGACAGGATCTCAGCCCTAACTAGCATACGTCTCTGGGTGTGTAGCTTCATCTTATACTTCCAACCTCTTGTCAATTTTATCATCGAACTCTAGAGGCTGTAACAGTTTCAGGAGAAAAAGCAGAAGCAAAGTGAAAGGTTTTGAGGTGCTTCCAGAACCGGAGATGGTTCTCCTCAAGTTTCAGGGAGGCAGGGAGGCTGTTTCAAAGGGAGGCACCAGCTGAAGAAAAAGATCTACTCCCAACTTGTTGCTTGGAGAAGCGACTGACCCTGAGGGATTTGGAGCCGGATGAGCGAAGAGTTTGAGAAGGAAGATATTTAGGAAGTGAGAGTTGGAGGTATTGAGGACCCAGGCCCCAGAAGGCCTTGTGGACTATGCAGAGGGTCTTGAACTTAATCCTTGCAACCTCTGGGAGTCAATGGAGAGATTTCACTGCTGGAGAGATACAATCCCTGGGCTTGAGGACAAAGACAAGTCTTGCAGTCCTGTTCTGGATGAGTTGCAGAGGGCAGAGAGTAGAAGCAGGCAGATTTAGAAAGAGGTTCTTGCAGTAGTCCAGCCTAGAGAGAACCAGAGCTCTGGAGACAGTGAGCTTCTGGGGGAAGGAGAGGAAAGGCAGAATACCTCTGAGGAGATGCAGCTGGTAGTGTGACTTCTTAGAGACGTCAGAGATGTGAGGAGAGAAGGAGAGTGTGGAGTCGAAGTTGACCCTAAGGTTTTTTGCCTCACAGGTGGGAGCAGGAAGAGGGCCAAGGGAGGCCGACCAGAAAGTGACATATGATGGGAGGGAGTAGTCTCTACCATCGAATAATAAATAAAACAGACCTACTTGAGTCTGTCAAATCAAAATGGCCTGTACTAACAAAACCTGCCCTATCTCAATACAAAAAGTGTGTAAAGGGGAATATGTATTCAAAGGAACATGGGGGTTATAATATAAAGAATCAATGTGACTGAGTCAGCTCTCCTCACCATGTTAGACAGCACAGAGTAAGGCGGTCCCCATAGACAGGATGGCACACTTAACTCAGCTTCTCAACAAAGGCTGTTCAAAATGTAGATCGAGACCGACCTGGCCTTCCGCGTTAAAGTCTCTTGTTCCAGCTTTAAAAACACAGTTCAACAAAAATTTCACAGTTGAACAAAAGGTTCACACAGGTCTCCCTCGGCCAGGTTCGGACCTCACAATCAGAGCAATTGCAGGGGTTCCCTTCCCCAAGCTTAATTCACATCGGTTGTTCAGCCAGTGCCTGGTAAATGTTTGCAAAAAATATGGGCTGGTTTTCCTGGCCAATGTGAGGGCCACTTTTTATTATACTGAATGCACGCTCCACATTGCACTAAAATAATGCAAGTGCAATGTGGCTAGTGTTACATGTGCCTCCCAGGTGCACATGCGTGCTGCCGTGAGCCCCCTCCCACACAAGCACTCACACAGAGATAATGTTGCTAGTTCGGGCACCGCGGTCGCTCTGCCCGGCCGGGACATGCCCCGTTTATTTATAGGCACACGGCGGAGCGAAATGTCACTCAGCCTTGTGCTAAACCTTTAAAGGGGCAGCACCACAATCCTCCTTTTCCATGAGGACAACAACAAAACAGTATAACAGAGCACTTCTACAAATAACAATAACACTCCAAAACAACACCCCTCAAGGACCCCTTTAATGATAACCACCCGGATCCCCACACCAACTGCAGGACCACAGATGTTGCTCCAGACTCACGTGTCCAGGACACAGTCACTGAGATGGACAGGTTTCCCTTGCCCTGTCCTCAGGGGGTACCTCCTGCCCGCCTCTCGGATAGGGACTCCTGCGCCAAGGCTTGGCCTGGCCCTGCCAGCCTCCCGGATGGGAACTCCTTCGGCGGGGCTCACTCTGGCTGGAGAGCTGGGAGGGAAGTCCACACCCCCACCCTCATCCGGAACCTCCATAATGTCCTGACCCGGGGTCACCTCCTCCTGAGGTTCCCCCAGTTTCTTAAAGAAGCTGGCATTCCGTGTGACAGACACAGTTCCATCCAAGGCCGTGACCATCAACCCCTTCACCGCCACCACGTCCATCGGCCCGGGCTCATATGTCAGTGACAGCTTCCCGTGCGGGTGCCTGTTTATTACTAGCATCCCATCCCCGGGAGCCAACTGCTGGGGCCTGAGTCCCCTCCGGAGTTTCTCCTGCTCCGTCCGGAGCTTCCTGTCCATTTCCACCTGCTGATCGTCAATTACCGCTGACACCTTCTCACCCACCTCGGGCAACAGTCCTCTTGGGCACCTCTTGAACAGGGCTTCCGCCGGTGCGACCCCTTTGGAGGCATGCAGGGTGGCCCGATATACGTGCAAGAATTGATACAGCGCCTTCTGCAAGCACTCGCCCTGTCCTTGAGTGATTCAGAACGCTTTGTTCAGGGTCCTCATCATCCTTTCCGCTTCCCCATTCACCCTAGGCCGGAACAGGTTCACCTTCCTGTGGTAGATGCCATAGTCCTCCATCAGCTTGGCAAAGTGCTCCCCCTGAAAGGGTGCTCTGTTATCCGAGCACAGCACCTTTGGGAGACCATGAGCGGCGAAAATAGTCTCCATCACCACCACCACGTTCTCAAAGGCGACAGACTCGACAAATTCCACCTCTGGGTTCCTGGACCATTCCTCCACCATGAACAGGAAGTGTGTGTCGCAGGTCGTGGAGCCAAAGTCTGCATGCATCACCTCCCACTGTGTCGTGCCATGAAGGCATGTTTCAATGACTGGCTCCCGTTGGGCTGGGGAGGCCTCCTGCCACCACACACACGATGCGACAAACTCCTCCACTCGCCTCTCCAACTGTGGAAATCTGACCTTCTGGCACAGCCAAGCTTTTGTTTTGGCTGCACCTTAATGTCCCTGGTGGGCCAACTCAATGACCGGATGAATTTTCACCTGTGGAACCACAATCGGGTCACCCCTGAGCAGAAGACCACCCCCAGAGCACGTCAGCTCCTCCCTCACCTTCCACAGCTGTTTGAGAGTAACTTTGGCCTCCTGGGTTCGAAGTGAGAGATTGTCCAGCACGGCCTTCCAGGACCCTTGTTGAATAGCAGACTTCAAGATGAGGAAACATTCGTCCTGGGCCGCCGCTGCCTCTAGGTCTGCCAACTGCACTGAGTTAGGAGTCCCTTCCTCCACCACTAGTTGGACATGAGCATCTGTCTCTTCTGCACAGGTGTTCTCCTGATCATCAAGGACCCCTCTGGGTTGGTGAGACAGGTAGTCAGCCGCCTTGTTGCTTCCCAGCCTGTAGACAAGCGAGACCCCATATTCCAGTAGCACCAACATCTCTCTCTCAAACCTCGTAGGGGGCTTTGAGGATGAGTCTGCCAGGATGGGCAGCAGGGGCTTATGGTCCATCACCACTGTCACCGGCCACCCCAGGACCTATAGCGTGAAATGCAGACACGCCCACAGGACCGCCAGGGCCTCCCGCTCGATCTGGGAGTATCGTTTCTCGGGTTCCCAAGAGGGCTTTGCTTGCGTATGCCATCGGCCAGACCCCTGAGCTGGCGTCAACTTGGGTCAGAACCGCCTCAGGCCAAAAGGGCTAGCGTCCATCATAATCTCTGATTGCAAGACCGGGTCGAAGAAGTCCATGGTGTCTTCAGCAGTAAGGGCACTCTTGATATCCTCGAATGGCACTTGTTCCAGCGGCCCCCACTGCCAAGTGATGTCCTTTTTTGTGAGGACTCTCAATGGCTCCGACCGAGAGGCCAAGTTCCTGATGAAGCGGCCACAGTACATGACTATGACCAGAAACTCTGCACCTCGGACACATTATCTGGTGGTCGTGCATCCTTGATGTATTTTACCTTGCAAGGGTCAGGTGATATGCCACCCTCTTTGAACACAAACCCAAATAATTTGATGGATGTCCATAGGAACGCGAACTTGTCATGGTGCAGGGTCAGACCCAGTGACTGGAGCCGTTCAAACATCTTGGCTATCTTCCGTAGATACACATCGATGCTTCAGAGCTATGGGTTGCACCGCTTCATCAATGTACAGCCTCATGGGGTCCCCTGCCATGCGCCCAATCCTCTCAAACAAACGGGAGTTCCTGTCCAGAAGCAATTGAATGTCCTCAACATACACTGAGTATGTGAAGCGGACAATTCCCAGGGCCCCGGCTGCCGCGCAACTCAGGTGGGCCTTACTGCTCACTGTTGTGACTTAAAAGTGAGCTTTTATGCGACAGTCCCCATGTCCCACATCGGCCACAAAAGCTCCATCCAGCAGAATGGGTTGAGTCCCTCCAAACATGAATATGCGATCTTTGGTGGCAGCCAGCTGAGGTGGTGGTTCCATGGCATCATTTTGGACTCCCTCACTTCAGCGACTTCCTGGCACTCTCCCAGCTCAAGGATGCATGGCAGGGTGATGCCTGGCTCCCGCAGTACCTGGCGGCGTAGCTTGCCTGATGCACACCCCTGGATCAGCTGGTCCCTTACCATCATGTCAGGGTTGTCCCAGGCACATGTCACTGACAAATTGTCCAAAGTCTCCTTGTCCTTCTGACGGGTCGACCTCATCACAAACCGCTCACCCCTTCAGGCAGGGCAACACCAAGTTGCTGGATCCTCCACTGACGATGAAAATGGTGGAAAACTGATGACACACAGTCCCAGCAGGGAGATGCCGTTGTCACAACCACAAGAATAGGCCAGCCAGGCCAAAGGAATCAGCTAGCCAGTTGTCCCAAAAATTGGGCAGGGTGGGATCAGGGAAACAACAAAGGAACTGTAGGCCTCCCTGGCTCCTCACCTCAAACTCGACAAAAATTAAGTAAAATGTGGCAAAATCGTTGAGCTATTAGCAGCTGTCCACTGCTAAAGTGTCCAAACATTGGGCTCGGATGGCTAACCGTTGCCCTAGAATTGAGCCGCGACCATCATGGGCCATTTGTGTATAATGGCTGTCAGCCGTGTGGTCTGCACCCCCTTCTGCAGCATTTCGAACAGTGAAATAATTATTAAAAAAGCAAATTCAATCACTGCCGGTTTCACCGCCGTGCCCGGGTTGCAGATCCTGACTCGTCGCCACTGTTACATGTGTGTCCCAGGTGCACATACTCGCTGCCGTGAGCCCCCTCCCAGACAAGCACTCATATGGAGATGATGTTCGGGCTCCCCGGTCACTCTGCGCGGCCGGGACATGCCCCGTTTATTTATAGGCATGCAGCAGACCGAACGGTCAGTCCGCCGCTTGCTGAACCCTTAAAGGGGCAGCACCACCGCTAGCCTGCATTTAGAGTCTACACATGGATAAAAAGAAATATACATACAAACACTTTGCCAGCTCATTGTTGTTCATGACTGGCGAGATGAGGACGCTATGATGCCATTCTTATATTCTTTCCGGCGTGCATCGTTAGATGTAGTGTCAGGGGTCAGGGGTCAGAGGAGCAGCCCTCTGCAGGAAGTGCTGCTAGGTGCCACTGCCCACATGACTTTTTGGATTGATGTGGTAACACTGTCCGTCCTCCCTTCCCTGACCTGGGCCCCTGCAGTCTTCATGGTCCTGGGCTGTTGCCCGGCATGAAATCCTTTTCCAAGAGAAAGCCCTTTAAAGCTCTGAATTCACCCGACAAACAACAGATCGAAATCACCTATGAACCCGGTCTCCCAGTGGCTTTCCTCAAGTCAGATGGGTGAGTGCTTTCTTGTCATTGAGTTGTGCCCGGATTACCTTATATAATATTGCTAGAAACGATTGCCTAATAACAGGTTTAGCTCAGAGCCTCACTTAATTTGAAGAACACAGCAGCATCAGTCTTTTCTGTGCAGGGTTTCTTTGTGCAGAGAGCCCAGATGGCTGGCATAATTCAGAAGCACATCCTTGAACATGGTCCAGAATAGTGTTGTCACAGGGGGTGACAACACTATTCTGGGGTTGGTGAAGGTTATAGGTCACAATCATTACCCTGAAATGTAGGTAAACGTGTCATGTTGATGTAGGATTCAGGGCACCACCCCAGCTTCTAATTCGAAGGATGTGCGACTGCAGCTTTCCTTGTGTATGTGGCTCTGTGTATTGTGTCATTATGTGCATACAGACATGGCCTTTTATGCAGTGCTTTATTCTAGGGATTAACCTATTTCTCAATGCATGACAAGACTCGGGCGGGATACAGGGAGGCACAGGAAAATAAAGACATCTGTCCAAGATCATGGACGGTGGAAAGTAGTAGAAGCCAGGATTGGCATGTAAAACTCCTCAATGACCGGGTAATTACTGAGCTACAACACCTCACTGGAATACTCTTTCCTAGTTAGGGCCCTCTGGTTCCAAGACACCTTTCACAGACAATTAAAGCTGCACATCTGCAAGGAGAGTTTGCCTTCTATTGAGGGTCACATGTGTGCACCTGTTTGTTTCACCCATCAGTGGGATACCCAACACACATCGATCTCCAGCTGAGATTCATGTTCAAGTAAAGGCATTTGCAGCAATAAAATGCATGCACAGCACGTCCCAGTGCCCTTATTCATGAAAAGGAATGCATATATAGGTGGTAGAAGTGCTGGATACAAGTTGAAATTAATACACAGCTGTGTTTAACCAGTCCCTAGCGTGTTGCATGGCTATCTTAACAGCGCATTGAGCTTGAAATGTTTTCCTAGTTCTCCCTGCTTCCAATGGCCACCACCACAAGCTAAAGTTCTTGTGTTTTCAAACTGGCCTTTTACTTTTTTGATGTTGGGCTAGTTCCAAAAAGGGTGCTTTCTATTTCTGTTTGTATTTGTGTTTCTTGTTTTTGTGAGCACTCACTACTGGCAGCTGCTCCATGCTCCCTCACAAAGCATTCTGAGGAGAAGATAAAGGGCAGATTTCGGTCAAAGCATTGCCATTGCTTTACGCACAGTCTGAGGGCCACAGCAGTCTAGTTCTTTTGCATAAAGAAGGATGCATGCATCCTCGCTTATGACTTAATAGCAGGATGAGGCTAAAGTGCCTCTTCTGAACATAGTTGGGAGGAACAATATGATGGTGAAGGTCAATGGAGAAAGACAGATGCAATCAGGTTAATTAAAAAAACACCAGGTCCAAAGCCTCCAACGAATTACTCAAAGGTGCTATAATTAGCAGTGGAATAACCACTGATGGAAAAAGGCAGGTCCAGACAAGGAGACAGGCCTTTGACCAATCATAAGGGCTAGGGTGGTCAACACAGCATGAGGAAGATCAATGAAGCAGGTGGTGAATGAGCCATCGTTCTGGCTTGATTTTATGCACGCCCATGCAGTGGAGCTCTATGCAGGTCATTTCATGGGAGTACGTCATTAGGGCAGGACTGCTGATTGCTGCAGCTGAACATGCAATGGAGGTCCATGCAGGTCATTTCAGGGAATAATTCAGTAGGGCAGGTCTGCTGATTGCTGCAGCTGAACATGCAATGGAGCTCCATGCAGGTCATTTCATGGGAGTACGTCAGTAGGGCAGGACTGCTGATTGCTGCAGCTGAACATGCAATGGAGCTCCATGCAGGTCATCCCATGGGAGTACGTCGGTAGGGCAGGTCTGCTGATTGCTGCAGCTGAACATACAATGGAACTCTATGCAGGTCATTTCATGGGAGTACGTCAGTAGGGCAGGTCTGCTGATTGCTGCAACTGAACGTGCAATGGAGCTCCATGCAGGTCATTTCATGAAAGTACGTCAGTAGGGCAGGTCATTTCATGGGAGTACATCAGTAGGGCAGGTCTGCTGATTGCTGCAGCTGAACGTGCAATGGAGTTCCATGCAGGTCATTTCATGGGAGTACGTCAGTAGGACAGGTCTGCTGATTGCTGCAGCTGAACATGTAATGGAGCTCCGTGCAGGTAATTTCATGGGAGTACGTCAGTAGGGCAGGTCTGCTGATCGTTGCAGCTGAACATGCAATGGCGCTCCGTGCAGGTAATCTCATGGGAGTACGTCAGTAGGGCACGTCTGCTGATTGCTGCAGCTGAACATCATTTCACGGGAGTACATCAATAGGGTAGGACTGCTGATTGATGCAGCGGAACAGGCAAACGGAGCTCCGAACCGGTCATTTCCTGGGATTGCTGCAGCTGAACGTGGAAACTTCTATACTTTTCTGGGTGGGAATTTTCTCTCTCAGGAATCTACATGAAATGGTTATACTTCATGTGTTTAAGTGCAAAAAAAACATTTCTGTGTGGACCTTTGAAGATTATGGCCCTCATTACAACACTGGCAGTAACCAATGGCACTATTAGCACCATGGTTGCTGCCGGTATTGTAACAAGTCCGCTAATGGTAAATGGGGAAATACCGCCCCATTCCAAGGTTGGCGGGGCAGTAATTCCCCATTTACCATTGGCCCTTCCCCATTCCCATTTTTGCCCCATAGGGCTCAATGGGACTGGGGAAGGCGGTAATTACGGTACTGCAAATTGCGGTACCGTAATTACCTCGAAAGTCCCTTTGCGGGTCCCTACTTTAACGGCTGGTCCAAACCAGCCGTTAAGGTCGGGAGCCGCAAAGGGAGCTCGTAATTAGGCGTTAAGGGTTTAACAGCGCTGGCACCTTTTACGGCACCGTTAACCCCTTAACGCCAAGGTCCTAATGGGGGCCTATGTCTCGGGACTTGATTTGTTAGGTGTTAGGACTTCAAGTCTTCTTTACACCTCACTGCATCACATAGGCCAGGGTAACAAATGTGAAGTTTCAAGCTACTAGTCAAACACTAAAGGCTATTCACCCCCTCACCTCTCTACATGCACACCATTTCATACTCACCAGGAGTCAATTATCAATAGCCAATGTCTAGTTGTCAGTGCACATTTTGAGGCCTGATGTAAGTGTTGGTGAGGTTTATTGTATATGCACAACAATCATCTTTAGGTGCTTGATCATTGTTTGTGGACACCTACAATCATTGAGGCTAAGTGGATTTGTTTCTACAGCGAAGGGTGTGCACCAAATCCAGGTTTTAATATGTTTTCCTTTGTACCCCACACCGACCACGTCTTGGAACTAGTGAGTTTTCTAGTTTAAGCACTGTGAAGGTTCTCCAGGGGTTTGAATTGATGTTCTTGTATAGTCCAATGCACACCCAATCACCTCTAAGAGCTCGAGAGGTTATTTGTGCATGACACACCAAATCACTTTTAGGAAATTACATTTTCTTGTATAGTGCCCACAAATTGCCTATTTGTAGTTGTGGGTTTTCTTGTACAGTGGACAATGCAGACCAGGTCCTCTTTAGGTACTCGATTGATTTGTTTTGTGCCACATATAGTGATTAATACTTGTGCTGCTTTTGAGATTTCTGTTATGGTGTCCAGTGGGTCACTCCTAGGAGCATGAGTTCCTTGTTCAAGGCTCATTCCATAGTAAGGACTCACTGAGGACTTGAGTGGGGTTTCTGGTACAGCACAAGCTCAACTAAATATAACAAAGGCATTTGTGGACTCTAGGGTGTTGGTTAGATGTTTGCTAAGTGTGCCAAGGTGAATGAACTAGAGTTTGAAGGGGGCTAGAGGTGCTTCCTAGAGCAAGAGTCTCTGTTCCTGAGGACGCACGCCACCTTGCACTAGCAGTACTGTTCATAATTAAGGGAGTAAGATTGATCTTGAACAAATCAGAAGGTCTAGTTTTGTAGTGTGAGTGACCAATCCAGTTATCTCCCTATATGCTGGAGCGTTTGATCTTGTTCCTCCGTTATTAGGAAATCGTGGATTCTCGGGGTAAGAATGTTCTCGCTTCTCACACAGAGCTTCATACTCTGTTCACAAATATCAGGTTTTCAAGTGGTTGTCAATCATAAGTTCGAAACAAGTTGGCGTTTATTAAATGCAATCACAAGGTAAGCAAAGAAATCCACTCCCCTCATGTTCCCTCACAAAGCTGTGCCGGTCAGTTTGTTTTATACACCTGCATACCTGTCAAATAATGACCATGAACAAGTGATTTCATCACAAGTTAATTTGTATTTTGATTCTTGGGAGTACAGTAGTAAAATTCCCACTAGTAGTACCTGGTGAATCTCCACCTGATTGAGCGAGTGGGTCCCATATGACTTCATTGGAGCACGGAAGAATTACCTCCAGAGGAAATAACTCAACCCATAATCAGGTGTGCTGAAAAAAGGAGGTTGTTTTATTGCTTCTTCTTTTTTTTTCTCATTACCAAAGGTGGTGATTTCCAGCTGGGATATTTGCGGGGAAGAGGGGTTTTCAGTGAAACAGGGAGGACGAGATGGGTTTGGAGGAATGGGACCATGGGGAGGAGGAGCGGGACAGTCTTGGACATGTGGACGGATGGGCAGGAACAGACAAGTAGTTGTGTAGTATTGTGAACCTGCAGCAGACATACCCATACCTGCAGTGAGGCCCAGATCTGTATCCCCAGCCTTAGATCTAAGCACCCCCAGCAGACACATATGCTGTGCCACTGTCAGCACCCCTACCCCCTGCACCCCAACTGTCATTTCCCCAGCTGCCATCCCCAGGTTCTGGTGACACACCAACATATGTGGTACTACCGGAGCAGCAGCAGGGTCCTCAAGTACAGAATAGTTCTCTAAGTGCAGAATAGTAACACAGTACCCAATGGCACAGTGACACACTACCAAGGGGCCACTATTGTTGGAGGAAACCCATTAATGCTTCCAGGAACAAACACATATACAGACTAGGACAGCCCACAGAGCTATTTAACGTGCCCAGTTCTGTCAGTCACTGCCAACCCAGAAGAGGAAACCTTGGTGGCCATGGAGGCAATCAACGATTATTTTCCATGGTGGATACAGGTGCAACGAAATCATGCATTAGTGAGGAAGGATTCCCTTTGTCAGGCGAGGTAATGGACAAGCAGGGTGTCTCTGGGGCAGTACAATTGGTTCCTTTTACATTTGAATTACGATTCAACACTACAGCTAACTCAGTGCCTAGTCTGGGATGCTGATGGAAGCCCTTATTGATGTATTTTTATGTCCAGTTCATTTACTCTGGAGGACAACCCTTATATAACACCCCTCTCTCAGAATCCCCCCGACCCCACTGAGCCAAGAAGTAGGTTTGTTTTGCAAATTTAAAAGGTTTATTTGAAAATTAAACAATATATATCTATCACACTTTTATAGTAAATTAATATTTGATAGCACACTTGTGAGGATGATAGTGATCAACAATGGATAATGTTACAGTGGTACACTCTTTTTGATGGCTTGGAAGTGATATAGAGAGGATAAAGTAGCTGAGAATGCTTTTATTGTTTCAAGGACAATGCAATGATGAATGAACATGCAGTACAGAAAATAAACTTGATATGACTTCAACAAAAGACAATGTAATCACTTTTCTTTGACAATTCGCCCCCCTCCCCCCTCTATGCAAGGTAAAGAGATGGGAGGAAAGCACACAGTTCTCAGGAATGCAATCAAATATAATTCATTTCCCCCCTAGCAAGCTTAGAGGAAAACAGGTAGGATTTTTAAACACAGGCAAAATCCTTTAAATGTGGTGGCAATGAAGTGAAAAATATACTCAATTGCTTTAATTCCCTATAGGAAGTTCCGGGTGAGTGAGAGATACTTTAAATTAATTCAGGATCACTTTAGCAATGCTCTATGAATGATTGTGAGGTTGTACACGAATTTCAGCAAGGAAAGCAAGGACAAATATTTTTACACGTGGCTGAAATTAAGCAAAATGTCAAATCACGGCAAATTTAGTCGCGTGCGTCGAGCGCAATTACGGAGGCACTATAAGGAGTAGGAAGTCGGTTCTAGGTTCATTGGAAAGCCCAGAATCTTAGCTTTAAGATGAAAGTTAAATCCCGTTCCAGAGATACGGCCGATTTAGTAAAGGTAGTTTTTCGGATTTGAAATTTTAAAGCTCAGAATGACTGATGACAGTTTTCAGTTTTAAAAATGACAGAATGACACAATTTTCGGAGGCAGTTCTAATAGGCTAAAATAGTTTGGATTAGATTATTTTAAACTAAGAGATTGGTTTTGGCACAGTGCTAGCTGGGTACTCACACTAGATTTTGGACAGGAATGCGACTTCGTCACCGATCGGGTCAGGATTGGCTGGACCTCTGCTAGCGGTTCTTCACAGCGATCTGGTCTCTGGTTCTGCTCTCGGCACTGCACAGTTCTGGTCTCTCTGGATCTCTGGTCTCTCTGGATCTCTGGTCTCTCTGCATCTCTGGTCTCTGGAGATTGATGGATTTGAAGTCTGGAGTCTCCCGGCAAAGCGTCCCGCAAGAAAGTGGAAAGTGAGTGTCTCTACCTGGGTTTCAATGTTCCTTTTATGTGTTTTGAAAATGGGTGTGTGCCTGGGCCTTTCTAAGCCTGCCCCTCTCACTTATCATTGGCCAAGCTTTCCTCTCTCCCTTGATTGGGGAAAAGAAATGGAGTGTCAGAGTGATGCTGTAGGTTTAATGGTCAGAGGAACCTCCCCTTGTCAAATTGCACACAAATCTATTTCTGACCCAAATACATATGTATCTATGTACCATTTTTCTAATATTATAGGTCCAGTTAACATATTTTCTGTAGCACTAAACCATCCGATCCCTGTCTTTGTACGATGTTGTGTCCACTTATGACAGAATTCTCCCCTTTTCATCCAGATAACGACCTCTAAACCTTTCCAGATTTTACACAAATGTGCACCAGGGATATGGGTTTCAGATGATAAAGTGTCAGATTTTTAACATTCATACATTTGGAGTAACAACCTTTTTCCGCTACTATCCCCAAGAACATCCCACAGGGTCCTAACACCTCTTAAAATGTGCACAGAAAATGCACAAGAATGATGACATTATTTATATAATTTTGACACGTCTGCACTATGAATTATCCATCTTTTTAAAATCATGCTCTGGCCCCAAAGGGGTGTGGTTTTCCAAAGCACATTGTGGAATTTCTGGTTTATCCACTTCCCCCAAGCTCAGCTTGCTCTCACAGGCACTGCCCCTCCCAGTTTCTCCCAAGAGGAAGCCATTTTACGACCCCTCCAATATAACATTTGCCTGAGCCAGGGACAGTGCTTTGTTTAGTTTCCTGTAGTCCCCAGGTGCTCCTCCCCTAATCCAATCAGAGAGGTGTCATCTCCTTTTGGCAGGGGCAGGAGAATGCAGCTAGGCCTGGGAAGAGTTGTTGAGCCAGTTCAACTCCTGTCGGGGGTAGTTCTCAAGCAGAATTCAGCTAAATGTCACTTTAGTTCCCAGTTTTCTACATTCAAATCAAACTGACAATTTTTGCACATGCAGCTAGAATGCTGATTCTAAGTTCAAAACTATGACATTTACCAGTTGCAACCTATGTTACAATCAAAAGTAGGTCACTCATTTATTTTAAACATTTCGATTTTTAGTGGCTTTCTGTCCATTTAACTTAAGCTGCTGACATCCCCAGCTATTTTTTATATATACATTAAATAATGACTTCCTTCAAGTCATTTCAGAATATAGTTTTACATTGTATCCACCTCTTAGAAAGTCTTTCCTTGGCCTGGTCTGGGTTCATTTGTTCAGTTTTACACAAAAGTCTGGTGGTTTTAAAAAGCCGGCTTTCTGATAGTGGTGAGCACCAGTATTGCATCCATTTTTGACATTAAGAAAATTAATTCCCCACAGTTCTGGGTTGCTTTTGGCAATCAGCATTGCCATTCCCAATGGTTTCAGGCTACTGTGTGTGTAGCCCAATGGTGGTTTTAGGCGGTGCCCTCCCGTGCTCACAACATAGGCAAAAATGGGTGGCAGCCTATTCTTCATGTTTTCCCTGTGCACTCTCTGGGGAGTTCTGGCCATCATGATGTTTTCAATGCCAGTACTGCACAGTTTTATGGTAGGGCTTGGATGCATGGGTAAAAACATCCCACAGATTAAAATAGATGACAAAGTGATACGGGCCCCATTTGTTGTTTTCCACTGTGACCCCATCAATCTGCTGAGCAGAAATATCTTAAGTAAACTCAGGGGTGTGGTGTGTTTGACCCCCAGTATTTGTTACATGACGGTCATGTTGATCATACACTCTTTCGGAAATTAAGCAGTGGGGAGAGGAATACTAGTGGCCCCTGATTTGTTATTCATGGGATCACTGTACTTCTTAGTGCAGTACTGCAGGTGGTCAATCAGTATTGGTGTGTGCCCTCCAAATATTTATGACAGTCCCGTCCAATTCTCTGTGCAATACGGCTATTTACCCTGCATAGAAATTGAAGAGCGGGCAAGTTGGAGAATCATCCAGGATTTATGCCCCCTTAAGGATGTGGTAAAGGCAGAATTTCCTGTGGTATCTAATCCTACCATGATATTGTGCAACATACCCATGGCGGCTACACACTTCACTGTCATGGACCTGAAGAACACCGTCTTCTTTCTCCCATTACACCCTGATACACAATATCTCACTGCGTTCACATTTGCCAGGAGGTGGTTCCAACATGCTAGGCTCCCACAGTGGTACTGTGAATCCCCCATTTTTTTTAACAGGGTTCTGCACGATGATTTGGATAATATTCAAGTGCCCAGTACCATCATTCAATATGTGGATGAGTTGTTGGTGTGTAGCAACTCTAAGCAACAGTTTAGAGAAGATTCCATCATATTATTGTAGTTGTTGTTCGACACAGGATACAAGGTGGATAGAGTGAAGCTTCACTATTGTCAGCAGGTGTTGTATTTAGGGAAATTGATTTCAGTTGTAAGTGACTTCAATGCAGCACTCCAACTAAGTCAATGCCTAGTCTGGGATGCCCAATGCAAGCCCTTATTTATATATTTTTATGTCAAAGTTCTTTAAATCTGGATGATGAACCCTTAAATAACGCCACTCTCTTTGAATCCCCCTGACCTCACTGAGCCAAGAAGGAGGTTTGTTTTGCAAATTGAAAGATTTATTTGAAGAATTAAACAATATATATATCACACGTTTATGAACAAAATAAAATCTGAATAGCACACTTATGAATATGGACGGTAATCAACAAGGGGTACTATTACAAAATCAAAAATCTCTTTAATCACTTAGGAGTATGAATATGGAGGATACGGTAGCAGAGAATACTTTATGTGATTACAGGAAATGAAATAATGGGAAAGAATGCAACACAGAAATAGACTCGATATGATTTCAATCAAAAGATAATATGGTCAATTTTTCCCCTGTGACTACTCACTCCCCCCTATGCAATATGAAGAGATGGAAATGAGGGCACACAGGTTTCAGGAATACAATCAAGAAGGCTGTTCAATTCCAATTCCCCCAGCAAGCTTAGAGAAACAGGTATGATTTTAAAACAGGCAAAATACTTTTGAATGTGATTGCAGTAAAAGTGAAAATATGCTAAATTGATTTTAATTCACTAAAGGAGATTCAGCACTAGTGAGAATTACTTTAGATTGGTTCAGGTCAACACTAGTAATGATGCATGAATGATTATCAAATTGAAAACAAAATTCAGCAGTTGCAAACAAGAAACAGCTATTCTGACATGTGTTGAAATTGAGCTAAATTGCAATCCGCAGCACTTTTTCCACGTGCGTAAAACGCGATTACGGAAAAACTATAATTGGAATGTCGTTTTGGGTTCATTGGAAAGCTTAGGATCTTAGCTTTAAAATGACAGTTAAATTCTAGGACGTGTGGTTCAAAAGTTACAGAGGTTTTTGTGAAGCTAGATTTTTCAGAAATAGAATCAAGATTTCAGAAATGACAGATGCGTTTTACAGATTTGAAATCAATCGGATGGACACTAGATTCTATAATGCAGTTCTGGACAGGTTAAAATGGATGGAAGAGGATTACTTTAAACTAAGAGCTTGGTTAAGGCAGTTGTAGACTAGATACTCACTCCTAGGCTTTGGAATGGAATGAAATGGGCTCTGTCAAGATCTGGTCAAAGGTTTGGACTTGACTCGCCACCAGACGGTCTCAGGCACTGGTTCTGCTCACAGCACGGCCTCTGGTCTGCTCGGTCTCTCGGACTGGATCTGATGGGTTCTGGGTTACCGCACTGCTCTCTTTGGGTCTGGATCTTGGTTCTAGCACAGGGTTCTTAGCTAGAAGCAAACAGCACCGCCCGGCTGTTGAAAGGTTTGGTTAGGCCCTGTGGAAGTTTAGGGGTTAGAATCAGGTTTGCAAAAGATTCTGAATTCTACTGAAAAGGATTCAGCTTTTGGTTTAGGCCTCTCTACTTCAAGGTTCTAGCGTTTGGGTTCTAGAGTTTGGTTCTATCTGTAGTCTGGATCTATCTGGAGTCTGGAGTCTGGAGTCTTCCTCCAGAGTGCTTCGCAAGAAATCGGTTGAAGAGTGGAAAGAGTGTGTTCCTCATCTGTCCTAGCAGTCCTTATTTATGTGTTTTCAAAGTGGGTGGGAAGGCTGATTCTACATGCCCAACCCTGTAAGGATTTGATAGGTTAGAGGATTCCCTGTCCCCTGACTGGAGAAAGGAGCAGCGTGTCAGAATGAATCAGAGTGATGCTGTGTTTATGGCTTAGCTGAAATCCCTCCCCTCTGCTTTTACATAGAAAATCGATTTTTCCCAAAAAACATATTTCCCAGATACACAAGTTGTTCATAATACATATATACATCACAGATTAATTAAGGCATGTCTCTGTTCAAGTCCCATGTTCCTACGAGCTTGGGTTCAGAAATGACCACTTATTTGTGCTTTTGGTGGGTTTCCCAATATTGGGTCTGCACCAAATTTTACACAAACATACACACTCCATCTGTAATTTCTTATGTTCATAGCCAAAACACTGCAGCTGTGATATTAATAAATTCCGGGGTTTGGTCTCAGAACATCACACAGCGTCCAGCTTAGTCTTAAATTGTGAGTGTATTTTTCATTTTAACCGCCTCAAAGTTTTACATTTTTGTCAGCTTAGTATACTTTGCTATAAGCAATTTTATAAAACATATATTTGCTGTGCTACCTGAATCCACAATGGTTTGTCTCCGCCCCCAGAGCTGGCTTGACTCAGAGGTCTCATGTCCTGTCTCTCTGAGAGCAGTTTTTGACCAGTTACACCCAAATCAGCATATTCCTATTCATCCCAAAGCCCCCATTGTTACTTCCTCCGGGCTGCAGAGAAAATCTCCTCCTCTCCTGATTTACATGTCAATACGATATCCTATCCTGTTGGTGGGAAGGCCCAAGGTGTGAAGGGTTCTCATGAAAAGAAGGCCTCTTGAAGTTTTAACTAAATCAGATTACCTTCTGGTCAATTGCAACATAGTTCCTTGTAAAATTGTACATTTATAAACTTACAATAAGCAACATATCTTTAAATCAAGTCTTTTTCAACAATGAAATCACTGTGTGGCACTCTATGTGGCATTTTGATGGGATTCTCTTCTTTGACATAGTTTGGGGTTCCATGTTCAACTTTACCCAAAATAGTTTTAAAAAGTTGGCTTTCTGGTAGACGTGAGCAACGGTACTACACCCATTTTTGACAGCTGTGTTTCCAGCAGTATCTTTAAAAGGGGATTTTGCTTGATAGCATATGATTCTTGCTGACATTGTATTGATGTGGATTCTTGCAGTAGAGTAATGTGAAACACCCAACAAAGAGGTTGGATCTTGTAGGTGATTTGTGAGCCAGGATTTTAGCAATTTATGACAATCAAAAAAATTGATTTTTGAAAATAGCTCTGTTTCTTTTGCAATCAGCTTTGCTATTTCCAAGTGGTTTCAGGCTGCTTTGTGGGTAGCCCAATGGTGGTTTGAGGCAGTGATCTCCTGTACTCACTAAGATAGGCAAAAGTGGATGGCAGCCTATTTTTCAGGTTTTCACTGCGCACTTTCTGGTGATTTCTGGCGAGCAGCATGCTTTCCAGTGGCCATTAGGATGTTTCTGCTGCCAGCAATGCACAGTGATGTTGCAGGGCTTGGATGAGTGGGGTGATGCATCCCACATCGAACGGTAAGAGAGTGACATGAGAACGCGCAGCCTAATAAACAAAAAATACTGTTATTTGGACTGATGAGATGCTCACCAGTTTTCAGCAATTGAAAAATGTAATTTATGCTGCTCTGTTTTATCAACCCCTGATTACACTAAAGAATTTTACCTTTTTCACACAGACGGCCAAATGATGATGGCAGTACTGACACAACCCAGCTCTATTGGCCATAAACATTTGCCATAATATAGTGGTATGTTAGATTATGTCATGCCAGGACTGATTCTGTGAACAAGTGTTAGCTGCAGCTGATTTAGCTATTGAGAAGTCAGTCGCAATTGTCATGGGCGCTCAGTGACTCTGTACATGGAACACACAGTATTTGCGATACTTGAGAGGTCCAAGTCCACATTAACTCCACAGAGGGCCTCAGCATATGAAGTTATCCTGTCCAGCCCATCTATTCACATTGTTCGCTGTAAGACAGTGATCCCTGTCACCTTTTGAAGAGGATGACGTTCATGACTTTGTCACGCATGAAAGACCGGATGAGGACATTCCTAAAGCATGTGATTATGCCGCACATGACGGACAGGTGGTTTTTGTTGACAGCTCATCGATTGTTGATCAGGAGACTCTCCAACGACATATTGTGGCAACAATGGTCCAATTGATTAATGGAGAGTTCAAGGTTTTTTCCCCAGTGGAGGCTACCGGGACATTACTCTGCCCATGCGGCATAACTGATTGCTCTGATAGAAGCACTAGAGACAGCAAAGGGATGCCGAGTAACGGTTTATTCGATCTCGTCATATTAGAAAACAACTGCGCATTTGGGATTGTCGAGATGAAGAGAAGAGGGTTTCGGAGAGCTGATGGATCCAGAGTACAGCATCTAGCCCTCTTAGATAGAATGATCCATTCTCTCTCACTGCCAACACTTGGCGCAATCGTCAAATGTGCCGCCCATACTAATGGCAGGGACTTCATTTTTCTTGGCAATGAAGCTCTGGACACGGTCATGAAATTGGCAGCAAATTTACAAGTGCCAGATATCCCCAAACACCCAACACTTGTTTGTATGCAATTATAGAGGTTCTGCATACTGTGTTACCCATTACTGACGTTATTGAATTACAGGCCCAAGCACCCCAGAGTGAAACGTTACTGTGACAAAGGTGGGGTTATGCAGTCTCCTAAAGACCTAGTATGGAGACAGGGTACAACTGGGAAAGTGACCATGCCCAAGGAATTGGGTTTAGTAGCATTTGATCAGTTCCACTACCACTCACATGTGTCTAAGCAGCATATCTGTAACGCTCACCTGGTTCCCACGGGGGCGCTGGTCTAGTCTGGATTGCTGTGGCCTCTTCTAGCGTGATGCGCAGGACCCGGAACACTGATTGGACAGGACCTCCAAATCGTGCTTGCCTGGCCCGTAGGAATATCCTTCTGCAGATGAGAAAGGGGATTAACAGTCAGCAGAATAGTGTGCTAGCTCTCCCGTTTCCCCCTTCCCCCTACGTTCCTCTCTAACTTCCTCCAAACCCCAGTTTAAGCTCACCTTATGGTTTGGAAGGATGAACTCTCCATCCTGCTTCTGGTGCAGGGGCGCGTGTTCGTCCAGTTACTTCACTGGTTTTCAGAATGGCGCTGGCAAAATCCACTTGACTTTCCTGAGCAATGCGCCGTAAGCATGAAAGTTCAAAGTTCAAGTGAGGCCCCCTTTATGTTGTCTTTCTAACCTGTGATCTGTCCTTCATTTCAGGTGCAGAATGAAGGCGATGCGTCGAGGGGTTAAACTGCTGAGGTGAGTAGTGATGAGGGCGATCCCTCTAAATGTCCTTATCATTCCCCAGAAATGTCTCTTGTCCTTTCCCCATAGGGGCCGGGGTACGGTACCTGCCAACGGGGCGGCGCCGATCCGAAATGTGGAAGAAAAGCCGGTAAGTATTATGGCTGTTATTCAGGCTTTCCGTCTGTGTTCCTTCTGCTCACCTTTTGTTTCTTCCTCTCTCCCCTAGGTGCAGAGATGTGGCGTCCGATGCTGACAGCCGCGATGGAGCCGGGAGATGTCTCGAGAACAGGTGAGTGAAGCGTGGCGCTGCAGCGAGCAACGCAATGCTTTTAAATGGAAGTCTTTCTTCAGAGATGCTGGCGAGAAGATTCCGGATGCAGGTAAGAAGTTTGAAATAGTCCTTGGTTTACACCTTTCTCTTCTCTTCCTTCCTTGCAGGTCTTTCAAGTTCGAGGCGGGCGTGGCTGGAGTCCAGGAGCAGGAGCAGACACGGTAAGCGTTAAGCTGCAGGAAGCAGAACAACACGAAGCATGAGCTGCTGTCTGGGCGTGGCTTAAATAGCCTCCAAAGAAGTCCCAGGTATGTATCCTTCCCCAACTAGGTATGTATCCTTCCCTGGCCACGCCCGAGTGAAAAAATAGTCCCTATGAAAAAATAGTCCCTTTCAGGTCTCAGGGAGGCCTGAAGCGTGCAGCATGGTCTGCATCAGGTAAGTGCACAAAACACCTCCCTTTATGAGCCTGACGCCTATGGCGCCAGGACTGATGTCCAACATGAGCCTGGCACCAAAGGCGCAAGGACTGAGTCCAAAGAGCCCTTATAAGGGGCCGCTGGGCTTTTACCCGAGGGCATGATGCCTGCTTCCGGGGGTGCTGGGCCTGGCGCTCCGGGGGTAGGCATCATGACAATATCGCTGCTGATATACAGGAGGATTGGTATGTGCCAAATATACACGAACTACTAAATGTTTACAAATAACTATGCGATTTGTCAGAAAAACAATACTGGACACACCATAAGGACATTGAGGGGCACGCTGCCCCATCCAATCAGCCCATTTCGAGATCTCCACATTCATTTTTAAGATAAAGAAGAGCGGTGTAATACCTTTCGCTATCTCATAGTTGTGGTGTGTCCTTTCTCCCGTTGGATTGAGTCCGGTCCATACGCACATACTGATGCCAAATAGGCAGCTATATTTTTAGTCAGAGAAGTGTTTCCACGATGGGAAGTGTGTGAAACTCGTAAAAGTGACAATGGGTCCCACTTATTCAATTAGCTGTTTAAAGAAATTGCAGCTCTTTTAGGGATTAAACACAAGATGTGCTCCACATACCATCCCAAGGCCAACAACATTGTTGAAAACATGAACTTCCTCTTGAAGGCTAAGCTGTCTTAACTGTGTGCCACACTTAGAAAAATTGTGTCCTTTGCTTACCTTTGGCCATTTTCAGTTTAAGGACCCAGCCCTGTAAGGACAGTCACCTCTCTGCTCACAATATAGTGACGGTGAGATGTACGCACATGCCACTATCCCCTGTGCGTAGTACATGTGATGCTCACAGGGCTGCATCAATTCTCTGAGAGGAGTTCAAATCATATCTGACAGAGTTAACAAAATGTTCAAAATGCCTTTCTTGACAGATTGCAGCATGACGAGCGGAAGAGGACAACAGCGCTGCACCAGGTTCTGCAAGCCCAGCACCACTCCAGCTGCACCCGGGGATGTAGTGTTTGTCAGAAATGTTGTCTGCAGGTGGAGTGAGCCACGCCATAATTGACCTGTAAGGTTATTTAGCGTGTTACAACACAGAGTACAGCACTACTGCACAGGATCAATGTGTAGCATTTTTTTTTATGCAGTACCACTGCATGGGTTTGGTGCATTGCTATGATGCAATTGTTTCAAGCTATGTGTTGCCAGTGTAACATGGACATATAAGTGAGGGCAGGTTATTCAGTCAAAAACGATTTTTACATATAAAATGCAAATAATTTTTTTTTCACAGTTAAAAGCACACATTTGTACATTCAAAATGCGCACTATTTTTCATCTGAAATGCCTATGTTGCAAGAGACACATTTGAAAATTAATAAACTAACCTCATTAACAACTAACCTGATCATAACCCACTAATAATAATGTGTTCTTCAGTGCAACATGAATGGAAAATGACAGGCTCTGAAAGTCATTATTTAAATGCACATTCAGTTTTTTTTTTTCTTTTTGCTCTGCTGTTCTGTCCACAGTAACTGCAGGAAGCAAAGACCTTGAATAAGCAAGAAATCAGTTTGGTTACAGTTGCAACTGCATAAGCCAAGCCATTGTGTACAGAGGGTGGTTAGGGCATGATAGAATTTTATTGGTTAGGATCCTTTGGTAGGAGGTAACCAGAGTTTTCTTGTATAACCTTGAGGAAGAAGCTAGGGAGAGACATCTTGACACAGCTGGGAAAAGGTCTGAGTTGATAGCTGGGGATGCCTGATTCCTAAAGCAGATTCAACTTGGTTGCAGAGACTGGGATTCCCAGTCAACAAGTCCCAGTTTGAGTGACAGCAAATGCTTGTCCTTGCTGGGTGAACCCCTCCAGAAGGCGAACAGCCAAAGAAGTTACATGCTGAATAAGTCTGGTAATTATCTCGCTGAAGTGTGGGGGCTGAGTGTGTGTGTGGAAATATTCATTCAGTGTAGGAAAGGAGATTCCTGTGCTTTACCCACGTGTTTAATGTTGCAAATTGAATTCTTGTTCCCCACCACTCTCTTCTCAGTGTATCACAAATAATGCTGTTACTGTGCTATTTCATTTATTTCTGTAAAAGAGTGAGATCGTGTTTAAATGCAACTTTTATAATACACAAAAATATCTGAAAGCAGACGGATGGTGTGTTTTATTTTCTCTTTCATTTGTGCATTTATCAATACAGCACTGATGATGTGGGGAGATGTTTAGACAGTGCAATTGTCATTTTTAAGGTAGCTAAAAATAAGATTTGGCTGCAGCTGTGTGCACAATGTCATTCAGTATGAGCAATTATAACTAACTGTGTGTGTTATAGCCTTTTGCTGAAGGTACATGAGTCAGCAAAAATAGAGACCCGGGACATAGTTCACTACCGTATATAAGTTAGTGAAAAATACCACATGATAGCTCGCTGCCGTAGATAAGACAGCGAGAAATTGCCCATGGTGGCACACTAAAAATGAAAATGTGGTGGTCCTGAAATGCAAGCCTGAGGTCTCTCTAGTGATTACACGAAAAATCGAAACAAAAATAAGGGGTTCTGGATATTGGGGCCACAAATAAAACAAAGGAATTATGCTCACCAAAATACCACCAACCACGCATACCAACCACGCATACCAACCATGCATGTCTGTGTGCTGAAATAATGCATGTCCACTGTATTATTGTTGTACATGGCCCAATCTGAATACAAGGAGTGATTGTTGCTAAATTATTTTTCAGCAGGAAGAAAATACCGCCAGGCCCCAAATCTTTTGTTTAGATTTTTCATGTAATCACTAGAGAGACCTCAGGGTTGCATTTCAGGAACACCACATTTTCATTTTTAGTGTGCCACCATGGGCAATTTCTCGCTGTCTTATCTATACAATTCTATGAGTATATTACCTGAACGCTTTTGTGAATACTGATACAAAGACGGAAACACATTTTATTCATTGTTATAGTTGGGTTTTTAAACTTCTATTACTGAGTTGTCGATTCAATATATATGTATCTATATGTGTGTAGTATTGAATTAATACAGTTATTCTAGTAATTGTGTGCATTCAAACACACAAATTATTTTTTCAATTGATAATACACTGTTTAATTTTTCTGCTTTCAGTACGCTCTAGTTATTTTTTTAGGTCTTGCTGTGTTACAGTTCTTTTTTTATCTTGGCTGAGTATTTCTGTCTGGTATATTTTTGAATTTGTCAAGTACGTTAATATGGTTGAGGCATATAAATGGGGGGGTGTAGTACATGGGGATGTGGAAATAGTCACAACACTTACTGATGATTTTATGACCACTGTAGTGAATTCTATAAGAACACACACATGACACAATATTATGGCAATTAAAGTTGCAGTTTAAAAGGGGATTGGTTGAAGAAAATTAGTATGCTCAGTTCAAAGGAGTAGTTCTTGATACAATGTCTGATGTACACCATCCAGAATTAAGTAACATGTGCTACAGCCACATGTGCTCGGTGGTGAAACAGAGGTGTAATGGGAGCTATGTCTGCTCCCTCATCCCCGACGCATCAGGGGTGCCCAAAATGTTAGCACCCTAGGAAATGTCATCCTTGGAAGCCCAGTGTTTAGTTCATCTGGCACTGTGTTGGGTTTGCAGTCTATTCCAGGGGCACATGTTGCATGAATGGACATGGATGAAGAACAATATGCCAAAGAAGATAGCACCCCTCAATGTAAGCCGCGACTCTTGCTAAAATTGGATGGAGTGTTTGTTTCAAACAGTCAGGAACATGCAGTCGTGAGCTGCGCAGTAGGAGGGGTCAGCAGGGTTCAGAGATTAAGTGATATGGACTATCCATAATAACTGTTTCACAATATGGGCCACATATGTTTCAAAATTGACATGGATTGAGACACACGAAGTTCTAGTGAAGGTCCAAGCAGTGGAATAATATGAGTTTTGTTTCCGAGAGCATGGAACAGTTCCCGTTGGCACGAATACCAAACACAATAAAACACTGTTCATTTCAGATCTCGCAAGAGGAAAAGCAGCCCTTATGGATCTGCAGTGACTGTGCAGCCAGCAAGCATATCTGCAGCTCCCATCATCCTGGCGAGGCACATGTGCACTAACAACATTGCACTCAGCTGTTCTCGTGGTGCCTGAAGCTCATCTAACAGTTTAATCTAAGCCTGACATGCAGCAACAGAATCAAGTTCTGACCCACACCCTGCAGGCAAAGAGGAGGAAGCGCTCACTGAAGATCTGGAAGAAAGCGGTCGAATTACATGTACGAAGATTCATGCAAACTGCTTAAAGCAATTCCAGATAAATGTTGCCTGTACACCAAGACAGAGGTTTTGTTCACTTCCCTTCTGATGCCAGGAGTCGAAGCTGCAGCAAATGGCTGCAGATCATGAGATGGAAGATGATCCAGCTGACAAATGATCCTGGCCTGAATGCTATCAAGAGCAATTTGAGGGTGATCCGATTAATGACACTCCAGAACTGGTATGGCCTGGATCTTCTGATGGCTTTGGATGGGGGGGGCATATGTAAATAAATTGGACTGTCTTGATGCACATACGCCTCCCCCCCAAATGATGCAGACAATGGGTCACTTACACATATCATAGTGGCCCTGCACAAGTTGAAAACTGGCATGCAAGGCGAGGCAGGGGTCCAGTCTGAAGACTGGTTCAATACGTTATTTTCGTAGGCACCAACATGACTGTTGCATTGGTGATAATATTTGTCTCGATCATGGTGCTCCTTTTGGTGTAATTTTGTACATGCCAAATGATGCTTCGATGCTGTGCCAAAACTATCTCAAAGAGTTCAAAGATGATGGTTTCTATCGGGGTAGGAATGGCTCTCCCAGGTACAAAAGAACAGGCAAGTTCAGACAGAGGACCCAAGTAAGCCATGTATGGTCAGAATTGAATGGCCAATACATCCCCTAAGTACCCTGACTTCACCCCCCCAACAGGCCGGGAGAATAACATGGAGCATTGGGTTGATTTAGTGAGTGATGGAGGGTGTATTTATTTCACATGCACTCCAGAGAAGTATGCCCGGGATGGGTCAAGCTTGCACCATGTATGTAGCTTGTGGGTCCATAAGGATGAAACGGATAGGGAGAGAGAGAAGGTGGGGTTAGTTAATGGAGAATTACCTAAAGGTTGGATTGTTAGGATGCACGTTCAGATCTCAGCACCTCCCAAATGATTTTGATTGTGGAAAGTGTACTAATAAGTGGGAGATCCACATGAGTGGGTGGAGGGGGGACTTGCAGTATAGGTGAATGGCACAGGGCACATTTATTATAGGATTTTATAAGGCAAACAACCAACAAGCTCTATAGAAGGCTAGGTGAATACATTGCATGCAGACAATATTTATATAGAATGGATAGTTGACACCATACCTGAAGGTAGACCTGAATCCTTGCAGGCTCTGTTGGAAGCACGTAACAACAAGGCTTTGTGGGTGAATATTCCTCCCCCACCCCAGGCGAAGTAGTGAACACAAACACACATGAATAAATCTTGTTTGAGCTTTTGCAAAATTAGAAAGGAATGCGAGCGGCCAAACAAGAGTAAGGGTTGCGGCAGATTGTGAAGGACCAACCCATGGGAGCCAGAAAAAGGTCTTCAGCTGCCAAAACATAAGCAGATGTTTAGGACACTAGCATCCCCCAGGATAGTGGCCATCCCATTTGAACTACCAGATGCCAACTCCTAAATCCTTTACTTTTTAGACTGATTAGTGGGAGAGTATCAGGGAGAGAAACAGATGATGCCAACTCTAATAAGATTACAATGGGGGAGGCCTGTGTTTGGGGTGAGAAAAGGGAAGCTTTATTCGCAAGCACCAGACTAAACACAATGTTATCCACTGAGCTCATGTTGATGGCCAGATCACCTGATTAGGTCTTAAGGCAGGACAGTGTTTTCAGAAACCTACCCAATTATTTTTCAGTGATCCAAGGTGAAGAGACAGTCACCCACGTGTGAAGACGATGGAGTCAGAGAAGATGCGACCAATGAACTAGGGGTCTGGATGTGATTAGTAGTTTGTAAATAGGTAGCAGTCAATGATGTTTGGGGCTGGACCCTGTATGTTGTATATGTCACGAATGACGATTCTCGCAGTTATAACGTGCAGTTTGCTTTGAACAAGAGAGCTCTACAGCAGTGGACTTTTAATACCCTGTTGTCTTTTCATTTTTGTATACAAAATAAAGCTCTTGTTCTTCTCACAAAAGGGTGCATTGAGCCTTTTTGCCTAGAGGTTTTTTTTTGGGTTGTCGGGCGGTTACGCTACACAGTGCAGACTGGCAGGCTTATGCAAGGCTTGGGGAGGGCATATTCAACCGATGTTTGTTAAGGAAAGTGCCGGCCTCACGTTTGCCCACTGTTCCATGTTTGTCAGAATCTAAATCCTTAGCGGCCACACGGGTGCTTGCAGGCTGCTGACCTTTCAGGCACGGGATGGTGCTGCTTAAGCCAGACGATAAGAGCCCTTGCGTTGGCAATCCTTCACAGCCCCATTTATTTACCAATCGTCTCATGCCTGTCGCAGCAAGATGGCTGCCCTGAGACTGCCTAGACATACAGATGGAGCTGGACGCACTGACACTTCTTTCCTCACCATCTGCTGCCACTTGTGTTTTATTTTTTTATGGAAATCCCAACCAACCAAGAGCTGTAATTTTAAATTATAAAAAACGGCATCATGAGAGTTTTGTTTTCTGCCTTCTTGATTCTCATCCTTTGCATAATCTCTAATTGTTATCACTGTCAATGACTTCTTGTTAAATGCACCCATCAACTAGGAGATCCACACAACATAGTTATGTCTTGTGCTCCTTCTCAAAGTCACGCCTGTCATCCCTATCCAGAGTTAATGAGCAGTTGTCCATGCCATGGACACGAGCAACCAGGATACGGACAACACCCTACTCTCCGGAGTCCCAGATGGCATGTTGGCTTCTCTCAAAGCCCTCCAGCACACTCCAGCAAGCCTCATCACAGGAATAAGAAACCTGGCCCAATCAAACCATCCTCAAGGAGCTGCATTGCCTACCCTTACAAGCACTTACCATGTTCAAGAATGCCTGCATCATGCACAAAGCAGTCACAGCCAAAACACCACTGTTGCTAGCCGAGAAACTCACCATCTCAGGAGGCTGATGCACCAGCGCCACCAGAAGCCACCGCTTTGCCCGGCTGGAAACAAAGACCTGCAAGATGGACACAACCAGGAAACATACCTTTTTATTTTATTTATTTTTTACATTTACAAAGCGCTCACACAGCCATCGAGGCGCTGTTACAGGAATTGTTTGTTTTGCGCACGCTGCCGCTGAGCTATCTGCTACCTGCCTTGTCTCTTGGTTACAGGTTACCAGCAAAGATAAGACTGGCTTACTCCATCTTACATTTTAAGAAGAGAAGACGATACTCTTCATACAGCATCTTGCCACTCGCTGATTACTAAGCATAACTTCCCCTGCTCCAGAGCTCCCCCTCCTCTTCTCCTCCTACCCCTACCATCTATCTGCGCTCTCCCTGCATCCATCCTATTACCTACCCTATGGATTCATCCTCTATCAATAGCACTCCGTTCATTCCCAGCTATGTTTGAGTCCTTTAAATCCCATACATACAGTCCAGAATGTTTCTATGTTTCATCAGTTTTCACCGTGGCGCTAAACCGGCGTGCCGGATCGGGTGTTAAGGCCATTAGCACCGCAGGTTATCAAAGCGGTAGCCCGGGGTGCTAAACAATAAAAAGGATTTTCCTTCCTCCAATGGGATGCCGCACAGTCCCGTTGAAAGAAGGAGAATCCCTTACAAAGAAGGGTGCCATGGAAAAATTATTAACGGGGACAGAGGGTGGGGGGGAAAGATGGCAGCTGGGGGAGCTGTCCATCAGGCTGCATGGAATGCGTGCTTGCACCCGCAGTTCATGCTTATGTTCCTAGTCACCTGATGTGAGGCTTGACATAAAACAGACTATAGAAAAATCGTAAAGTTGCAGACTGCCTGTCAGACTGTCATCTTTCACCTAGCTGCAAAATGAGTGCTGTTCTTTATCATGGACCAACACACATGGGCCTCTGATGCAGTTTAGCTATCTGCCTAGCTGATGTAAACATGTGTTTCATAGGATAGGAAAGCCGGGGTCCTATAGATGGCAGATGTATTGCTTCCAAATGGATGCTCACAGACCAAAGCAACCTTCAATTAACCAACAAATAAAAGTTAATAACATCTTGCAAGGCCATTTTATTATCTGCCAGTATAGCCTGAAGGCAGATAATACACATTTTTCCTTAATCACAACTGTCCACTGAATGACTCATGTTGTGCTTGAGTAAGCAAGGACTTTTTCAGTTTCTATTATTATCATTAGGGCTGTTTATTGAGTGTGGAGTGAGTGCTGGGAAGCAACAGAATGCTTTTCAAATCATAGGGAGTGTGGGGGAAGTATGCAGTGAGGGAAGCAGAGATACAAGGGAGCTAACAACGACGAAAGGCAGGCAATTTGGCAGAAATGGATCTACAAGCAACCAGGAAATTGGTGTATGGGGGCGGAAGCCGATCGCCCAGTCTCAGGTTAGGTGAAAAGTGTAGGGCGTGTGGACCCCGGACAGTGGGCGCATCTACACGCCATTCACACTTCAAAATCAAAGCATTTCTATGAAACCTTTGGGGTTATGCAAGTGCAGATTGCGGCCAAAACAACATGTAAATGTATTCAATTTAAAACTGAGATGTACGTGCTTTCAAACCTGTGTGGCAATCCAATGACAGAAACATGTTTACTTGTAGCACTGACCTGCATAAAGCAGGGGAGGGCAGGGACAGTGCTGCCATGTCAAAAATAAAGAGGTGATGGCCGAAGGTTTAGAATTAATCTTAACAATCTGACATTGCTCTGGGCAACCTTCAGACCATCAATATTTGCCTACCAAGCCATTACAGAAAGGGGAAAGGCCATATGCAAATCAGGCATGGTCCCACCTCCAGTGCTGCCATGACACCAACGCGTGTAATAAGTGCACATGTCGAAAAGAGGACGAAGAACACATGTGAACAGAATCCCATCAATGGCGGCTCGATCCCTCCCTCTTCACCACCTTCCCCCCCTCCCCCCAAGTATGGAAAAACATTCATCCATTTTAGAGGGAAGCTGGATAAATGACACAGTGTGTGTTTGCACACACATGAACCCACGCGTGGCATCCGATGTAGCTTTCTGTTCACCCATCCTGCTGATAAAATTACACTATTTAATTGTGTGAGGATGAATTGTTAAGGCAGGAAGAGCTTCTTATCACATGCCAGTTAATGTTTTCGAGAAAGCCTGCACAGATCCTTATTGTCTGACGTACACAACTGAATATATCGGTTGTGTCATAGGAATATATCATTTGCCCAGTTAGCATTGGCATCATGCCACAGAGAGAAGAAAAAAAACATTCAAGTGTATATTGTTATCAAGGGATGCAGATCTTATAAAGAAAAGACTGCACTGATGAACTGCTGAAGCTTCCTATTGAAACTGTGGCCACCAATGGTGGCCAATGACTTTTTTATATTGACGGGGCGTAAATATTTCCCATGAATAAGAGAGGGGGAGACCGAACATTGCGAGAGAGTCCGAACTAACCAAAGGTTTTTTTGGGGGTGGGGGGAATTGTTTTAATGTAATAGTCTAAAGTGGTGCATTTTACAGAGCACTTTATGTGAAACATTGGGACAAAAGCCACACTGTCTGCAATCAGTTTTGCAGGGTAACATTAAACATTCCAACTGATTCAAGTCACCAAAAGTGCACATGGGAATTTTCCAATGCATTTTCATAATGCATTGTCACACCATATATGCCAACACAAATTGTGTTCATGCTGGCTGTGCCAGACATGTCCCTGCTGACTGCCCACAAATATGCCAGTATTCCCATGTAACATACTCAATTCTCACAATTCTTTCTAAGTATGACGATTGGCTAATCTTCACAATTCTTGTTAGTGTTGTGCATGGCTAATCTTCACAATTATTTTTAAGTGTGACGCAAGTGAATAAGACGCAAATGGATTGAAACGTGTCGGCACTAGAAATATGAAAATTAGATATTACTAACAACATTAAGCTGAATTAATGTTGTTGGTTGACTCTAGCAATGGAAAAATAGAGACTGACAATAACATCACGAAGAATTAATGTGGTTAATTACAGAATGTGTGTTTTGAAATATACCTTTTTTCTGTAAAAGTGTGGCTGTATGAAAATGGATAATAGTAATATGAAATGTATATACTATTAACCACATCAAGTAAAATTAATAAAATTTAGAATATATTTGTGATTTAAACAATGTCCCTTTGTAGTAAAACATATATTGATGCATGACACATATGTTTGCTTTATCTTTGAATCCAAGTAAAAATGTATTTTATCAACAAGACAAGTACAAACATACTGCAGAATAGTACAAGCGTTTACCAGACCCCATCTAAACGCTAATCGTTTTAGTGCAATGAAAGCCAACCGGCTGCAACATAGAATACATATTATGGATGGCTCTGCATTTCCCCCAAAATTACATGGTTTTGTTGAGAAAAGAAAGAGTAACAGGAACAGGTGTTAATCATCTGTTTTATTTTGGTACAATTATGCCTTCATCATAGTGTGTAGGAAATCCATTTTCACACCCAATGACGATTTTCCTGGTGTATGATTTTGCTTTGTACTCGCATAGGTGGGTCACAGAATTGCCTTTGATCTTGCAGGTCGTGACACTGAAAGGCGCATTACTTACTCTCAAGTTAGCGCTACCTTGGTAAGGCTTGCCGCCATTGCTGCACACCGATGTGATGGTTTTCTTGGGGGCGTGGATGAACGTATTGGTCTCTTTGCACTTTGTCTTCGGGGGGTCTTGGTTTGTCATACACTTTTTGTGCATCATTGCACCGCAGTAATCGTTTCCGTGCTTTGTCTTCGGACCGTCGTGATGCTGTCGCTGGAAAGTCTGAGGGTGACTCTCTCCAACAGGGGGTTTGCAGTGTGTTTGGGAGAAGGTGCCGGACAACTCCCCCAGCAGGAGGAACACCAACAGTGTTGTTTCCAGAGCCATCTTTATGACCAATCAACTGGAGCTAAAACAGAAGAGAAAGGACATTACACAGTGATGGGAAATATGCTCTGCAACAATGATCATGAATTCATCAAAAAAAAATTATTTAACTTCATTTTGCAGAATAAGGGCACAGTTAATGTATTTACACATTTTGTAGACTAGAGCCACAGTTAATTGATTTACGCAGCCAAGACACTTAAGCTATATAATGCATTTATAGACCCTTGTAATATAATTATCACAAACAACTATTGTATTAATAAAGCTGCAGCTCAGCTCTGAGGAGCAGCACATAGAAGAGAAATGTTTTTAAAGTACTGTTAATATTTCTAGTTACTACTAGGGTAACAGTGGGTCTAGTAACCAACTCGAGCGCACACAACATGTTTTCCAGTAAGAGAGACATCGTGAAGGTCTCCCAGGCTAGAAAGGTAGAGTCACAAGGAATTGTAGATGGATAACTGTCAGCATCTGGGATATATCCCAGTGCACAAACATGCATGGGAGGGGAAGACATAAGAAAGACAAGACAAAGTATCTTACTAGGCATGGTACATTCAGTTCATTCAGGTGAACAGAAAAAGAAGTACATGGATGGGGGCAAAAGGGTCAAGTGCGCTTAGTCCCTTCAGAGTATGGGTTAAGTGCAGAGAGATACCACTCTCATGGGTCGTAACCAAAGTGCAGTAGTGCTGTGGCAAGTGCAAGGCCCGGGGGCAAGTGCAGGAGACTGGCGAGGAAAGCTTGGGACCTGTGACGCTCTGAAGGTGCACCAGGCAGCAAGTCAGCAAAACTGAGCAGAAGTAGAAGAGAGAGAGCGAGAGAGCAGGAAGAGGTAGTTAGCAGGGGAGGGGAAGAGAGGAGGAGGAGGAGAAGAGGACATTCTTGAGGAGTTTCCAGAACTTAAGGTGATCCGGCTCAAGACGGAGATAGGCAGGGGGGCTGTTCCAGAGGAGGCACCTGCAGAGGATACATTTCTCAACCCCATGTCTCTGCTTGGAGAAATGGCTCACCCGCAGTTGGAGGAAGACGAGCAGAGGGCTCGGGAAGGCGAGTATTTAGGAAGAGAAGGTTGCATATAGAGTGGCCCAGGCCCCAGAAAGCCTTGTGGACAATGCAAAAGGTCTTGAACTTAATCCTTGCAGCCACAGGGAGCCAGTGAAGGGATTTTAGCACCAGCAAGATGCGGTCCCTGGGCTTGAGGCCAAGGATAAGTCTTGCGGTTCAGTTCCGGATGAGTTGAAGAGGACGGAGAGTAGAAGAGGGCATGTTGAGAAAGAGGCTGTTGCAGTAGTTAAGCCTAGAGATGGGCAGGTCTCTGTAGACGGTGAGTCTCTGGGGGTAGGTGAGAAAAGGGAGAATACCTTTGAGAAGGGCCTGCTGGTAGTGGGGCATTTTAGTGATGTCCGTGATGTGAGACGAGAAGGCAAGAGTGGTGTCGAAGATTTTTTTTGGTTTCGTTGGTAGGTGGAGGCGCAGGGCCAAGGGAGGCCAGCCAGAGAGAAAGAGGGAAGGCAGGAGCAGGGGTCCCGATAAGAACTATTTCTGTCTTACTGGCATGGAGGCAGAGGTTGTTTGCAGCACACCACGACTGAATTGCGGACAGACAGTCTAGCATCAGTGAGTAAGAGATTGATGGTAGCCTGAAGGAGAGCTGCATGTCATCCGCGTAACACTGAAAGTTGGAAGTGAAGGTGGCCATCATACGGGTCAGGGGGGCCATGTAGCCATTGAAAAACCAGGGGGATAGGTTAGATCTCTGGGGGACACCGCAAGTAGAGAGAGTGATAGGGGAGAGAAAACACCCCAGTTCCACTTGACATGGGCATTCCGAGAGAAAGGAGTATAGCCACGCCAGTGCCTCATCAGTGATGCCCAGGGTATCACATAGACGTGCAATCAGGATGTTGTGGTTCACTGTATCAAAGGCAGAGGAGAGGGCAACTAGAATGAGGACCGAGGGAGAGTAAATGTTGTCCTTGGTGGTTTTGGAGGGACAGGGGTCCCACCTGCTTGGAAGGGGCTTTCATAGACCTGACTTGTCTAGTGACCTCCTCAGGTGTGATAGGGCTGCGGAAGAGAGAAGAAGGGGAGGAGTGGAGGAGGCCAAAGGTGGTACAAGAGATGTTGGTGCATGAGGTGGTGAGGAAGAGAGAGAGTATAGGATATCCTGTGTTTTTGAGTTGAAGTGTGCAGCCAGGGCCGAGCAAAGGGCCTGGGTGGGTGAAATGGTGGAGGAGACTGCTGTAGGGTTGGCTGATTCCTTACAGACTTTGAAAGGTTCGGCCGTGTTATTGGTTGCCGTGCAGATGTGGGCTTGAATAAAGACTCTTTTCTTGGAGGGGATGCAGAGTCTATACTGCCTTTGCAGGGGGCGGCAGGCCAGAGTGTCAGAGGATTCCCCCGAGGAATCCAATTTCTATTCGGCTGCCCTGCACTTGCGTTTAAGGGCAGGCAGTTCGGAGTCGTATAAAACGTTGCACTTTTTTGGTAGGCTTAAATCATACCCTCATGACAGGGGCAAGAAAATCAGGAGTGTTGGAAACTGAGAGGTTAAAGTTAGAGAGGGGTGTGTCAGGGTGGGAGTCAGCCACAGGAGTGGAATGAAGATAGTAGCAGGAGGCAAAGGCAGCTACTGACACTCTTTTCATTGGTAGGATGACCTTGTGGGCGGGAAGTCGTGCCGGGCTTACCGATGCCAGAGGGGAGGAGAGCTTCAAGTGATAACAGAGGGGAGAGTGATCAGTCCAGCAGAGTGAAGTAGTGAGAGGGATAGATAGAGGAATGTCAGGTGAGGTAAGAGCATCCAAGTTATGGCCAGCGCTGTGCTTTGGCAGTGTGGGTAAGATGGAAAGAGAGAGAGAGTTGCAAAGGTTGCGGAAAGGTCCTGAGGAATCAGGTGAGTCGGGATGGATGTTGAGTTCACCCAGTAGGAGGAGTTGAGAAGAGGAACAAAGGAGGGAGGAGGTCAGGTCGGACCATTCCAAGAGGAAGAGCGAGGGCTGACCAGGTGGGCGATAGAAGGTGACCAGCAGGAGTGAGGAGTTAGGAGAGAGGGAGAGCCTGCAGACCAGGTACTCAAAGGATGAGTAGGTCTGTGTGGGAATGACAGACATGGGGATCAATTCAGGAAAGATCAGTGCTACTCCCTTCCTGGTCTGTTTGGTCTAGGCAGAGAGAGTATCTTGTAGCCTTCTGGCAGAAGTGCGTCAAAACTCGTGATAGAGCTATCCTTGAACCATGTTTCAGTGAGGGCAAGAACATCAGGATCCAGGAGTTCAAGGAGGTTGCAGATGTCAGAGAAGTGTTTGACAGCTGAGCGAGTGTTAGGGTGTTTGACAGCTGAGTGAGTGTTAAGTGTGGCAATGTGGAGCAGATTGCCATCGCTGAAAGATTTACAGGGGGAGCAGGGAACTGTGGTCCCCCCCATAAGTGATGAGCGTGCCTGAGGGACAGAGGTAGAAGGGGGCAGAGTAGTCAAGGCGGCAAGGAAGCTGGGACCATAGTGGTTGAGAAGGGAGCCAGTGCAGGAAGGGCCGCAGGGGCCAAGGGAGCCACATATACGGTGTTAGTGGGTGGCAGTTTCACCAAAGAGTAGCAGGCTGATGGGGTTGTCAATGTGTAGGGTGGTGGCAAGGATGCCGTGGCGAGGGTCAAAAGGTGGTTAGATGGCGAAAAGCGGGGCAAGGTGATCACAGCTAGCAAGGGGGCCAGGGCTGCGGAACAAGCTGGTGCAGAAGGCAGAGGGAGGTTGATAAGGCAGGGGAGGAGCCTATCAAAAAGTAGAAGGTTGGGTTGAGGATACTGTACAATGATAGTACCATTGTGGTAGACATTAATGAATGACCCTAGAGGTGGAGCAGGCAAGAAGGACCTCCCAGCGGGTCCCACCATTGATGGGTGAGGAAGAGAGAATAGCTCATATATCGAGGCATAGGAATTCAGGAGGTCAGACTCTGAGACTAACAAGACAGGCCCCCAAAATTCAAGAGTACAACTTCAAAAGAGAACACATCCCAGGATGGCAAAACCAAGAGAAGAGCGTAAAAACCCAGAGTCTCTGGGTAAAACCCAGAGGTTAGGCAGGTATGGAGGGACTGCAGCGGAGTCCACGGGAGCCAGGCCAGAAAAGCCCATCATTGTGTAACAGGAACAACGCTGCAGCTGCCATGTGCCAGTGCCCTGGCGAGGCTGCGGCTAGCAGCGCAGTGGACTACTTCGCCTGTTGCAGAGGTCCCACTCCAAGCTCAGCGGGTTAATGCGCGGAGGCATTACAGATGCTGCTGTGTGTGAACCTTCTGCAGAGATCAGAACCTCCCCCCACCAGACCTGCAGCATTTGATCATTCTTTACTACTTTGCTCAACAACACAAAGCCTCTCATTTGTGCGAGTCGCCTGTTGTTGCGCCAAGATCCGCCTCTATGGAGGAGCCACCCGTCGGCTATTGAGGGTTGATACTTAGTGTGCCTGATCCTATATCCCTCCATACATACCTGTGCCCTGGATTTCTTGATCCGCTGCTGTACCTTTCTGCTGGTGCCCAGGCTGCAAAGCAGGTGAACTTTTTGTAGCCCGGGCTGTTGTATGTGTCTCCCCAGGGCCAGGTGGTTCCAGCAAAGGACGTGGTTATTCCTCTTAAAGGGTTTCTTTCTCAAAATGTCAATAACTACCTTTCGGCACAGGGTAGTGTTGCCTCCAGAGACATTACAGTGGCAATTCATAGGGAGGCAGCCGTAACAACAGCTGTCCGACAGAAATACCTCGGCTCATCTCTTGGTCCAAATCGAACAAGTGTTCACTCGGACCACTTAGATCTCCCTGCCTCATACACAGCTCTTCAGTGCTAACAAACAATGATGCACCTGCAATAACTGGCGAAGGAACGACTCTCCCTGAAAAGGCAGGGAGTTTGCATTCTGTCGTCCCCACAATGTTCTCACAAAACTTGTCTGACCATTCGCCCGACTGCTGTTTTTGTGGAATGCTGGACTCTTTACAAGACCCAATAGCATTGTGTCCCAACTCAATCTCAGCCCTCCATTTGTTTTTGCGTTCATTGTTTAAGCTATAGGAAAACATGATCTCTGAACTGGAACCACAAACAACCAGTTTATTTCAGATCGAACAGAGGCTTGAATACTGGGACAAAAAAGTGCCTGGAATGCCATACTGCACTTTAGACTGCTCGGTAACTGTGTACAATAGCCTCCACACACCATCAATGCAGCTGCGTAGCATTCTGGAGGTGTCTACAGTACATGACTTGACAGCCCAGCTCGGAGGAGTTCCCCTGAAACCTTCTAAACATCGGGAGCAATCAACTGCTAAAACATCCGAATAATGAGAAGAGACAACTTCAAGAACATTTTTAAGAACCTTAAAGAAGGCCTTGTGACTCTCCCACTTTAGATCACCCATTGAGGAGCCGATGAAGGTGTGCACCATCCGGCTGGTTACCCTCCGGGAATACTGCCACAAGTGTGAAGCAGACGGTATTCATTAGCAGATGGACGTGTTCCACACTTTCACATCTGTAAACATTCTGGTCACTGCTTAAGCGCTGGCAACTCCCTCTGCCCTTCCTTTTCCCCTAAGTGTCCGTGGCTCAATTCAAGTCCTGTATACCAAGGGCTTTAAGTGGGGTATGAAATCGCGGGGGGCCCTCATTTGGGTGCATGGCTTGGGGGATGGGCGTGCCCTAAAAAAGTTCACAAACAATGGTAAGGTATGCAAACAAATATTTAAATGCATGTAAGCATTTATATGTTTGTATGAGTACCTTACTATGATTTGTGTACTATGCAAGCCATTTTTTATAAACATAGAAATATAACATATTTCTATGTTTATAAAAGATGGCTTGAAAAGTACACAAACCATAGTAATGTACACACACAAATATATAACATGTATACATGTGTGTGCATACCTTATGGTTTGTGTACTTTTCAAGCCATCCATTTTAAACATTTCTATGTTTATAAAAGATGGCTTGAAAAGTACACAATGCAAACCATCTTTTATAAAGCTTTGACGTCAGCAAAGCTTTATAAAAGATGGCTTCATGTGCGTCGCTGTGGCTGGCTGGCACTTGATATGATATGATATGATATGGCATTTGTAACGCGCCTATACACAAGTGTTTCAAGGCGCGACGAGGCAGGAAGGGGGGAACAAGGGGAAGACAGACAACGATCCTACTAGGCCAGGTGTCATTCAGACCGCGCAAGTGCAGGGGTAGGGGGAAGGGAAAAAGTGCAAGGGGAAGGGGAGGGGGGAAGTGCAGTACAAAGTAAGTAGAATAAAAATAAATAAATAGGGCCAGCTGGTGGCAAGTGCAAGGTAAGTGCAGACAAGTGCTGGGAAGGGGGGCTGTAGGGATACAGAGACAGTCCCGCAGTGCAGGGGTTGCCAGGGAGGCAGTGCAAGTGGAGAGAGGCTGGGCCCAGGACCGAGGTTGGTGAGAGTGGCCCAGTTGCAGATTCAGTGCAGTTTCGGTGAAGAATTTAGCAGGGTATAGGGAGAGAGAAAGCAGAAGCAAAGAGGAAGGATTTGAGGTTCTTCCGGAACCGGAGATGGTTCTCCTCAAATTTCAAGGAGGCAGGAAGGCTGTTCCAGAGGGAGGCCCCTGCCGCGGAGAGAGATCTACCCTCAGCTCGTTGCTTCGAGAAGCGGCTGACCCTGAGGGAGTTGGAGACGGATGAGCGAAGGGCTCGGGAAGAAAGATATTTAGGAAGAGAGAGTTGAAGGTAATTAGGCCCCAGGCCCCAGAAGGCCTTGTGGACAATGCAGAGGGTTTTGAACTTAATCCTCACAGCCACTGGGAGCCAGTGTAGAGATTTCAGTCCTGGAGAGATACGGTCCCTGGGCCTGAGGCCAAGGACAAGTCTTGCAGTTCTGTTCTGGATGAGTTGCAGAGGGCGGAGAGTGGAGGCAGGCAGATTAAGATAGAGGCTGTTACAGGAGTCCAGCTTCGTGAGAACCAGGGCTCGGGAGACAGTGAGCTTCTGGGGGATAGAGACGAAGGGAAGAATACCTCTGAGAAGATGCAGCTGGTAGTGTGACTTCTTAGAGACGTCAGATATATGAGGAGAGAAGGAGAGTGTGGAGTCGAAGATGACCCCAAGCTTTTTTGCCTTGCAGGTAGGAGCAGGAAGAAGGCCAAGAGAGGCCGGCCAGAGAGCTGCAGGGAAGGAGGGAGTGGGTGTGCCGATGAGTAGAATCTCAGTCTTACTGGCATTAAGGCAGAGGTCATTGGCGACACACCATTCCTGAATAGCAGACAGACAGTCAGAGATGAGGGAAGGAGAGGAGGAGGCCGAGGGTAGCCTGAAAATGAGCTGGGTATCGTCCGCATAGCACTGAAAGTGCTTCTGTCAGCTTGCCTGACTTAATGGGCTGCAACGGGATAATGTGTCCCGCCAATGTTGTGGTGGAACCAGGGGGCCCCAGCAGGGCCCTGGCTCAGCCCCACTCTTTGTAGACTGCCTGGGTCCCACCCCACTTAAAGCAATGTGTATACCTTGCCCAAGGAAGGTATCATACGGCCCATATCAGAAATAAACGAACAGAGGAACAAAATGCAGAGGGCATAATTAGCAGAGGCGGCTTACAAATCAGAAATAAATGGTTCTAATTTCAACGTGACCTCTCTTCTGCCTTTGACACTGTCAACCATGCCATCCTGCTCAACCGTCTCCGTGATAACCTGGGTATCACTGGTCAGGCTCTGGCGTGGCTGACTTTTTTCTTCTCCAACCGACCCACCCAGGTCCAACTGGAGTCCTTCCTCTCCGACATCTTTTTCTTTACCTCTGGTGTCCCCCAGGGATCTAACCTCTCTCCCTGGCTGTTCAACCAATACCTGCCACTCCTTGTCCACCGCATCGCCGCTCTCTGTCCCAACTTTCAGTGCTACGCGGACGATACCCAGCTCATTTTCAGGCTACCCTTGGCCTCCTCCTCTCCTTTCCTCATCTCTGACTGTCTGTCTGCCATCCAGGAGTGGTGTGCCACCAGCGACCTCTGCCTTAATGCCAGCAAGACTGAGATTTTACTCATCGGCACACCCACTTCCTCCTTCCCTGCAGCTCTCTGGCCAGCCTCTCTTGGCCCTCTTCCCATGCCCACCTGCCAGGCTAAAAACCTCAGGGTCATCTTCGACTCTGCTCTCTCCTTCTCCCCTCACATCTCTGATGTCTCTAAGAAGTCACACTACCAGCTGCACCTCCTTAGAGGTATTCTTCCTTTCCTCTCCTTCCCCCAGAAGCTCACTGTTTCCAGAGCCCTGGTCCTCTCTAGGCTGGACTATTGTAACAGCCTCTTTCTAAATCTGCCTGCCTCTCCTCTCCGCCCTCTGCAACTTATCCAGAACAGGACTGCAAGACTTGTCCTTGGCCTCAAGCCCAGGGATCGTATCTCTCCAGGACTGAAATCTCTGCACTGGCTCCCAGTGGCTGCGAGGATTAAGTTCAAAACCCTCTGCATTGTACACAAAGCCTTCTGGGGCCTGGGCCCGAAATGCCTTCAACTCTCTCTTCCTAAATATCTTCCTTCTCGAACTCTTCGCTCATCCGCCTCCAACTCCCTCAGTGTCAGTTGCTTCTCCAAGCAACGAGTTGGTGGCAGATTACTTACTTCGGCTGGGGCCTCTCTCTGGAACAGCCTTCCTGCGTCCCTGAAACTCGAGGAGAACTATCTCCGGTTCCAGAAGCACCTCAAAACCTTCCTCTTTACCTGTGCTTTCTCTCCTCCTCTCCCCTGCTGATTTCCTGACTGAAACTACTCAGGTTGCCTGGCCACACTTTCTGATCTCTAGCCCAGGCCCCGTCAATTGCCCACTTGCACTGCCTCCCTGGAAACCCCTGTTCTGTATCCCTACAGTCCCCCTACCAGCACTCTTTTTCCCATGTACTGCACTTTCCCCTCTCCCTTCCCCCGCACACTTTCCCCCCCTTCCCATGCACTTGCGCGATCTGAATGACACTTAGCCTAGTAGGATCGTTGTCTATCCTCCCTTTGTTTCCCCACCCCTTGCCTCGTCGCGCCTTGAAACACTTGTGTATAGGCGCATTATAAATGCCATATCATATCATATCATAACGTATTCATCTCTATTTGTGGTGCTTTTGTAATGGCTGAACAGCACACAGCACATTGACGGTGCCAATGCAGGGAGAATAGATATATATTCAGTGCTGACCCCAGGTCTGCTAGAATGCTGTGGAAGATTTTTCTGTGTGCTCCAGGGGTAGAGGCGGGGGGTACACCGAAAAAAAACCTTTTCTCTCTGTCTCTAGCTGGGTGCTGCCCTTAAACACACAATACAAGAACAGCAGGGGGCTCAGTTGCACAGCAACAGAGCTGCCTGATGTTCTTGTATTGTGTGTTGAAAGGTCGTGCCAGGTGCAGGTGATTCTTTAGCAGGCACTGGCACCTCACCAACTGAACCAATAGGAAATTAAGAGTGCTTTGGCTCCAGCTCACTTTCATGCAAATGTAAGTATTGATCTGATACTTAAGTTTGCATGACAGTGAGCTGGAAGCAAAGTGCCCTTCATTTGCATCGCCATGGGGGCGCCATTACATGGCTGGACCTTCTGAGGGCACTTTCCTCCGGCGCTGTATATATTACATGGCCAGCAAACACTTTTTGGGCGGCTTATAACTTTGCCTCCCCTGGACAAATACTCAAAAAACTTTGCAAAGAAAGTATATCACTCCCTCGGAATGATTTTGTGAAGTTTGGTGTGGTTTTGAATGGGGAGGGTCAAAGTTATAGGGCAGTCCCAACATTTTTTAAATCCTCATAGACACAATGAAAAATAAGATTTCCTTGCGCTTACAGCCCAAACCGCTGGACGGATTTTCACCAAAAGTGTGCATGTACTCGAGGAGCAGCGGCCTGGTCTCAAAAGCATGCTTTTGCAAATTTGGTGTGAATCTGCCCTGTTGTTTATTAAAAAATGGCCAAAAAGTAGGTAAAAAATATGTGATATCTGGGTCCGGTCCGCAGACTCACTTCCTGATTCGGGGTCTGCGTACATCTTTGGACCATATCAGCGCCTGCTGATTGGATGTTGAAAAACGTGATCTGGGTCTACTTTTTTGAAACAATAGCCATGTTGGATCGACAGACAGCATCTGGAAAACATTTTAGGGTTATTTTGTGGCCTGAAAGGGTGTCTGGAAAGGGTGGGAGAGTAGATAAAAGGTGATAGGGCTGTTTTTATAGGTGAATAAAAGCATTGCAGGTGCTGCAGAGTCTACGGTCATCTTTACTGTCTATGGACTACATTGGAAGTGGGGCGGTTTATGCTGAGTGTTGTTATTTGAAGGTGTATTTTACATATTTGTTATATGGTTTAATTATATTGTGGTGGTTGTGGTCAATGTAGGGGGAAGGGCTGCCCTGTGGGACAGTGTCCGTGGACACTGCGGTAGTCTGAGGACTTGCACGTGCCAGGATGTCTGGCATGGAAATAGGACATTGGGGCACTAGCCAATCAGGTTTTGTGGGTCTGGAGGAGGAGTGGAAGTTTACAGGGTCTATGGTAGGAAGTGTTTCTTTGTTCTGTGTAGTGAAGATGGCTATGACTATGAACAAGCAGACTGTGTGGATGGTGGGAAATTCTTGGAATTATTCACTAAAGGCTAATACTGAATCTCGTGTCATCTCTGCTACTATTGGATTGGGCGAAATAGACTTTTCATGGAATGCAGATTGTGGCTTAAACTGGGTAACTTTTGCCACCATTCTGTGAGAGTATAGCTCACTTTAAACGTCCAGATATTATTATTGTACATTGTGAAGGCAACAGTGTGGGCTATATGACTGCAGGATCTTTGCAGTTTGCCATTAAGAATATGTTCATAATCCTAACGGAACTGTTTCCAGCTGTGAAGATAATTTTTTCTGCAATCAATCAAACACAAGTCAAATTGTTTTTGTCCTCAAATGGAAGAAGCTAGGCAGCATGTTAATGTTAATAAAGGTGTATCTGCTTTTATATATGCTTTAGGAAGGGTATCTTTTGAAAACAAAAATATCAAGTTAGGAGGTGTTCATATTTTTGGAGTAGCTGGATTGCATTTCACTGATATCAGAAATCAGATTTCTCTTTTGAATATCCAAAATGGTCTGAAACAATTTTTGTGCACATGTGAAATATGCTGTAAGTATTTTTTTAGTAGTTGTAGTAAATGAAAAACAACAAAAGAAACACATTAGAAGCAGTTAAGCAGTTTTTGTGAAAATCAGAAAAAAAGAATCAAGTTCAGTAGAACATTTGTAGTTCAGTAAATAAACCCCCCAAAAAATAAAAGTTCATTGATTTAAATTCCCCTACCCCGTGCCTGGAATTTTCCAGGTGTCCATAGACTTTCGTACTGTCCACAGACTGTGCAGGCTGCAAAAGTTCCTGTGATTTTTATTTTTAGTTCTGTTTTTTAACTTTGAAAGGTGGATCCTAAAGGAGCCTTTTATTTGTTGTCTTTCTGGCTATTATGTATTGTTGGGATTTTTTTTATTTTTTAGGAGAGGCGAGGAGGTAAGGCAGGGGAGCGAAGGGAGGGAAGGCGCACCAACCACAGATATTGAGGGGCAGGTGGATAGGGGAAGATTTTGGGCGTGCCTTAAGTCTAAGGTCGGTGGCAGTGTTTATCGTGCTCTATTACCGCCGCCTCGAAAGCACTCTGAAACTGCTCCCTCTGCAGTGCGGTGCGTCGCAGTACAAACAGAGTATTGTGACTCTCGAAAGGTAAGGGTCAACAGCATTCTGCATGGCCTGTGAGACAGGCGGTGGGGTCCGCTGCCCCACAGGAGATGTGTGGTGGCAGGAGCGGTTGAGGAAGATGTGGTGGAGGAACACAATCTACTTTTCCCTGAGAAAGGAACAGCCTTTCTCAGAGCACCCTGGTCATTAGAGCGCGTGTGGTGTCCCATGGAGGTGGTCCTAAAAGACTACTACCTAGGTTGTCCTCGACTGAGCACAACCCCAAACTCAATGCATTCTACCTTAGCAGCCCAAGCTTTTGGTACACCCCTAACGATCTTAAAGAACTGCCACACCATGACTCTCTCTGGGTGCTGGAGGTAGGAACTTCCTCTACCTCAGCTTCCTGTTCCTCATCATCTTCCTCTGCATCATCATGCCTGTTCCCCTGTCCATGCCCTCCATGTGGTGATTGTGGTAGTGGTTGTGGTGGTGGCCCCTGGGACATAACTCTCAACCATTTGTGTCGCAAAGGTTGGTAAAAACACCCGATTTTACTTTTGGCGGGTGAGAGGCCCATTGAAATAAATGGGCGTGCAGGAGGCTTGGCGGGTGAGTCAGCTGTTTACAAGGTTGGTGACACCCGCCAAAAGCGTGTGAGTTGAGAGCTATGCTGGGAAGATGGGATGGCCATGACAGATGGCATTCTTAAACTCCTGGAAGTCTGCTGGAAGTAGCTGTCAAAAGATTCTCTCTCAGTGACCACTAGGGGGTATGCACGGCAGTGACCGCCTAATCCAAGGCTCCTGACCCAGCATGTTAATCAGAGATGAGAAAGAGCAGTTTCCGACTTCCAAACAGCATGAAAACACCAGAACTGGCTGTGTGAACCGTATCAGCTTGTGATTTGTCCTCAAACTCCGGAGAGCAGGCAAGACCGGAGGAGAATTGACTGTGTTGAGCGAGGAGGAGAGAGGCCTGTGGATAAAGAGCGCCAAGCCACAGGGAGGGCACTGTGTTACGCTCACCTGGTATCCACAGGAACGCCACACAGCTGGGTTACTCGCTGGTATGCTTCTCAGCTTTGCCCTGATGTGGTCTGCGGGGGAGGTTCTGCCTGAAAATACAGGAGGACTGTGTTCAAGACTGACCGACTGGGGTAAGTATCCTCCTTCCACCCCTGTATGCTTTCAGTCCCTCTGGCGCCCTCTCCTCACCTTGTGGTAGAATTAGGCGTGCTCTCCGTCCTGCCTTCTTTGCAGGGGCGCGTTGTCTTTCAGGGGCGAGTGCGGTCCAGTTACTTCACTGACGCCGGCCCGTTTGTTATTGTTCAGGTAGGTCTTATTGCTGTTCTTTAGTTTTGTTGCTATCCTGCATGCCTTTCTTTGTTTAAAATGTCTCTTTTTTCACCCTTAGCTATGCAGAGCTTCAGCACGGCAAATTGGCTTGGTTGAGCCCTGCTGGTACATGATGGTGCATTAATAGCGCTATGATGCGGTAAGTGCGCAGCGCTGCGAAGTCCTGCTTTTGCTAACCTGTGTTTTCCTTCCTTGTATGTCACAGTGTTCTTCAGCGCGAGTGGAATGTCCGGAGAGGCGACCAGCCAGGTAAGCCTTTTGGGCAGTTCGTAATTTGTAAATGTCTCTACAGCTTTCTTTAATGTTTCCTCTATCTTCCTCTTTCAGGTCGTTCTGTCCGGGAGTCGTGCATATTCGAGGAAGCCGTTCTTAGTAGCTGCGAGTTTTTAAAGAAGAAGACTGCAGGTAAGATGCTGCTGCTAATGATGTTCCTTTTGTCTCCTTGCAGGTTCTGCTTCTCCGAGGTTCGAGGGAATAGCTGGAGATGGTTAGAGTCACGTTGCAAGCTGCAAAGTAACACAAAGCATATTCTGCCGTCAGGGGGCCTCATTACACGTTGGCGGTAAAAATCTCAAATTACCGGCATGTCGCTCTTAATGTGTCCGCCCTCGTAAGAGGGCGCTAATAGCGTACCATTACGAGTACGCGGACACAAGCATTGCACCATGCCGGTAATGACCTTACCGCCATGCCACTAAAGACCTCAAAAAGTCACTTTCCGCCCTCGACGAAAGTGCAGATAGCCCCTCCGCTCTCATGCTGCATGCAAATAGTGGTCATCGCTATTAGCGGTGACCGTTAAATTGCAGAACCGAAAATAGCGTCATCGCACAGGAACGGGAAAGAGCACGGCGGCCATCTTTAAAAACACAATCCATTGCCATCCTCTGCCCCCTGGACCTGTTTGGAGTAGCTTGCAGTTTGAAATCATCAGGGACACCTCAACATGCACAAGGCATTAAAAAAAAACACCGACCTGCAGCGGAAAGAAAAATCACCTCAGAGGAGCTAATCATGCTGACCCTGAACCTAGCTGACAATGCCGCCGTTTGTTTTGCCAACGACATGCTGCGGGAGACACTCATAAAAAAAAGGCAATCTGGGCTGATGTTGCAGTGAAAGTTATTGCAGTGGACAACACCACCCGCAATGTGCATGAGTGCAGGAAGGGGTGGGACGACCTCAGACTCCGGGTGAGAAGCATCCTTGCCGAAAACCACAAAATAGCCACTGCAGGTGGATCCGGTTCACCCATCAAACTAAAGGAATGGGAGGAGACCTGTGCAAACCTAATCGGAGTGGAATCCATTGAGGGAGTCGGCACTATGGAGCATGGTGTGGCAACCACTTCAGATGGAGGTGAGTGTACACATGACAGGATGCTATGTGAATGTACTGGTCCCCCCAAATGTGAGCCCAGAATCATCTAATGGATGGACAAACATCCACACATGCATCCATCCCTGCCCATGTCAGTGTCAGACCCGAACACACACATGCACACATCACCAGAGACAAGTGCCAAACACAACCATGCATGGATGAGGCACTGAACTGACACATCACCTGCATCCCCAACAATGAAGTCCCAATGGCCCCAACTGCATTATTTATGTATTCTGCATAAAGTACATAGAAACGTAACCAATGCCATCCCCCTTCTTGTCCCTGACAGGCTCACATACAGACAGTGAGGATGCCGGAAATGCATCCCAGGCGCCCCCGCAAGTAAGAGAACAAGAGCACAGGACTCTGAGGACACCCCCACAATATGAAGGGGCAAGGGGGGGAAGGTTCCACATGATGAGTGTCAAGCATCGGAGGAGTGCCACTGCCAGGATAGAAGTAGCCACAACACCAACTACAGCCCCACCACCGGAGGTGAACCCACCACCACCAATCCCAGCCATGGAGGGCGCACCATCAGCTGCGCCAAGCTCCTCAGGAGAGGCAGCAGCCACTGCCCCATTATCTGATGTTGAGGACACAACATATGTCACAATGGAGATGCACACCCCAACCCCCCCTGGAACCCCAGAGCCATCACCACTCCAGACACCTGGGTCTGATGCCACTGGCGAGGACAACATTCTAGGTTCTATGACCCCCCCGGTGGCTTCACCTGCTGACATGGATGCATCAGAGGGCACAGCAGCCACTCCACCAGCACCCAGCACTGCCCTCGACCTGGCCACCATCAGCCAGCGGCAACAGGAACTAACTGTGCTGGTTGGCGAGCACGTGGAGGAGGCTGCCCGTCTCAGGGCGGAGATTGTGGAGACAGCAAGGCACTCCAGGGAGGGATGGAGACCTGTACAGACAGGCTGTGTGAGGAGATAGGCAGACTTAGGGAGGTCCTCACTCGAATAGCAGACACAATGGACCGCCACTTCACACCACCAGGACAGTCAGCCACGTCGTTATCTGCCTGTTCAACGCAGACAAGCCCCCTCCGCCGCTCCACACGCACCACCAGGCGCACGTCTAGCCAGCCCCCGAATGCTGCTGCAGACAATGGCCAATAGGGAGTTCATGGTGAAGCTTCTGCGTGCATGGCCGGACAGAAACATAGTGGCAGACACATGAGGAACTGTTGTGGGGAGTGGGGGAAAGGGTGTTATGGGTCTGTTGTGGGGGGTGGGGGAAAGGGTGTTATGGGTCTGTTGTGGGGGGTGGGGGAAAGGGTGTTATGGGTCTGTTGTGGGGGGTGGGGAAAGGGTGTTATGGGTCTGTTGTGGGGGTGGGTGGAAGGGTGGTGGGATGTTTGGGGACATGCACTTTTTCATCTTTACGTTACTTAATACACTGGTGTCTGATCAAAACACAGGCTTGGACATCTTCATTGTGTTTGTGTACTTTATTGGCGACAGGGTCCATTGCGTGCTTCCAAACATACACCAGTGCATTCATACCCATATCCATGTGACAGTAAAAAAAACACGTTACTCAGAATATTTGGTTGATCAGATGTTGTCTCACAGCACGTCCCTCCTGACCATCCCCTCTTGCATGTCCTGCATCCCCTTCACCTCCATCCTCATCACCATCATCATCCTCATCAGGTGCTTCCATTTCAACGTCAGGGGGCAGTGGCACATTCCGTCTGATACACATATTGTGCAGCATAACACATGCCATGGTGATCTTGGCCTCCTTCTCATGGCCATACAGGAGAGCGCCACCAGACCTGCTAATGCACCTAAATTTGGTATCACACTGCTGGTGTACTGTCATTCCAACATTGATGTTACCATGCTGAGAGGCATCACTTGATTTGTGCTATAAGTGTGTGGTGTAATGCTATGGCTAGGGGTGATCCCTTTGCATGCATTCAAGGCCACAATGCATTATTGATGTTGTGCTGCGCTCATTTTGTATGACTATGCTTGTGGCATGTATGAGATTTGTGTATTTTGTGGTGTGTAATGTTGTGCAATGTGATGTGGATGGATGTTTGATTTTTCTAGACCTTGATTGTCATCCATGTTATGTAGCTCACAATTGCATGTCCATTCATCTCTGGTACGTTTTGGGCCTACCCAGATGGATGTTGGCGTACATCTGTATGTGCATTGTCCAACGGACAACAAGTTACACCCAATCGGACTATGTATCCCCCCCCCCCCAATCACACTGCCATGTGCTTGCCCTGCTACTCACCAAGTAGCCACGAACGTTGTCCGGCTTGTCGCTCCATGTAGCGTGGGATAGTTGAGTTCCGCAGGACCATGGAATCATGGGTTGATCCAGGAAATCGGGCACAGCAATGAGTGATTATCTTGTTGGCGTCACATACCATTTGGACATTGATGGAGTGGAATTGCTTCCTGTTTCGGTACACTACTTCATTGTGATCTGGGACCAGCAATTCCACCTGGGTACAGTCGATTGTCCCGATGCAACTTGGGATGCCTGCCAGTGCATAGAAGCCAACTTTGGTGTTTGCAATCTCCTGGGCAGTCCGTGGCATAAATATGTGTTCAGGTGCATGCTTCAAGAGGGCATCGAGTACCTGGGTCAGCGTGCGTGAGAATACTGGTTGTGAGATGCCATGCATCTGCCCCACCGTATGCTGGTAAGTGCCTGTGGCCAGGAAGTGGAGCACAGTCACCACCTTGAGTAGAGGGGGGATGGCAGTTCGGATGTCTATGAGGCTCACAATGTCGTTGTGTATCACGTCTACAATGCTGGTGATGGTATCCCGGTCCACACGGTACAGGGTGTGTATCTGCTCCGGGGTTAGGTTAAATGGACTGGCTCTGATCCTGGGGATTGGTGGGTGTCTCTGTGGTATGATTAGGTGCCGTGGTGGTGCTCCTCCTCCTCCTGCGTCTCATCTGTACTGCCTGCTGCTGCTGCGCTGCAATCATGTCCTCCAGCCCATGTAATGTTGCTACAATTGGAACCATCTTGGTGTGGGAAGGGGTGTGGTGTGCTCCTTTTGTGCTGCCTGAGTCTCCATTGCCTCCACCTGTGCTGATTGTGTCCATCTGTGGCAGGTGGGAACACTGCTAAATTCTCTTAACGGGTGGTTCACAATGGCGGTATTAGCACCATGGCGGTAAGGGGTTTTGGGTGCTTTTCCATGCCGCTATTGGCATGTCCGCCTGGCTTGTGATGATGTGCTAATAGCGGCATGGCGTAAATTACAGACTCGACGGTCGCGCGCCCGCAGACTGGCTGCTATTAGTGGCACCATACTTAGCGGTGCCGCAAATAGCGGTGAGCCAGGACGTAATTTGGCTGGGGATTTAACGTTACCGGTATTCCATTACCGGTAACGTTAAATCCCTACCGCCTACCGTGTAATGAGGCTCAGGGTGTGGTTTATATAGCCCAGGTAAAGTAGTACCAGGGAAAGTAGTTCCAGGCCTGCCACACCCAAAACACTAGACCGCATAGCTTGGTTCTTAGGAACCAAGCTATGTGGATGCCTCCATGTTGGCTGACAATACAATAAAGTAGTTCCCAAGCACATTGTTGTTCATGGTGTATGAGCCTGGCGCCATAGGTGCCAGGACAGGCCCCGTGAATGCTTTTGAAGAGGATGCCAGGCTCTAGAGGCCCGAGTCCTGACTCCACCTGGCCAATGGGTTTGCCAGAGGGGGTTTTGGGTGAGGGTCGTGGCACACTGCCCAAGCCGGGAGCATCAACTAGCGGTCATACCAGAAGCGCGACCCGCACCAACTTATCCTGCGGCACTGATGAGGAGAAGCCCACTTAAGGAGGCAGTGGGTAGAGCATAGGTGGAGGAGGCAGTGCCTGTCTCCTGGCCCCCTCGCAGTGCAGCCCGGTGCACGGCTGTGCCCCAGGAGGTGGCTGCGCAGTGCTGGAACGGCACGGGAGCCCACGGGCAGACTTGCCGGGACCCGCAAATCCGAACACAGCAGTGGAGTCTCGGTGAGTGCTGCGGTCCCCCGCCAGACTACAGGAAAAGCCAGGACTGATAGGTGTGGCGAAGGACGGATACTCTGATAAAGGACAGCACCAAAACGGGATGAGATCCTGCAATGCGCACAGAACATAGCCTGATACTTTTTTGCAAATTGAAGGGGCAAACTAGCCCTTTCTATGCCGCCCCACTGCCCTGTCAGTGGAATGAGCCGATGAAGGACACAACTAGAGCAGACACATGCCAAGACGACACAGGCTGCCTGGGAGAAGAAGTTAAGCGGCTACCCCCTCACTAATCCACACATACTCACTGAAAGCACACCAGCACTCCTGATAGAGATAGAACCGCAGCCCCAAAATGATAAAGGATCATCTCCTAATAGACTTTGGGATGCAGGAGGGTGACCCGACAATGGCAGAGAAGTGACTCATTACAGCGAGGGCAGTGCGGCGAACATAGGGGGCTGGAGGCTTCCCCAATTGCTTCCCCAATTGCTTCAGAGGTACCATCTGCAGACTACCGTGCTAAAGACAGGCCTTGTAAAGTTGTAAAAAGTTGAATAGATCATCAAAGAAGTGTCTCTAGGAGCTCTTGAAGGATAAACTTTCAACTTGAAATACATTATAATGGCCGAAAATGCATTTTCAAACTGTCCGCTGTGACGGACACCATCCACGGACACTCCGTCATGCTGCACGGGTGCGGTCACATGATGATTTCCGGGGCATCCACGGTGGCAGGTGTCCATAGACCCCGTCGAGCAGGAGATGCAGGGTGCATGTGCACTGATATCTGCAAACAGGCGTATTGTTTGCAGAGTAATTAAAAGTGCGTCATGCGAGACCGGATATGCCCAAACAGGGCGCAATGTCTGCAGACTAGGGCCTTTAAAGAAACAATAAGAATTTATAACACAATAATATACAAGATATTTATAGTAGAAAAAGCAAAGCAAATTATGAAAGGGATGGGGTATTAGAATGGGAAACATAAACTCTACCATTCCTTGTTTGTGGTTTCCCCTAAAATGGCCAATGGTATTCCCTGTTCCTCTTTGGCGGACCGTGCAGTTTCTGCACGCACACTCCTGGTGTCGACAGCTGATCATGTGACCGCATATAGCAATCTGAGTGAAGTGGCTCAGTGCGTCGCTACTCTTAGGAAAGACGCTTTGTAAGTTGCTGCTTACTAGGATTGTAGATTTCTTTTCTACTTAATATCTCAATTTTAATTTCCTTTTCTTGGTGGGTACTTAGGTCTGTTCAACCTCGACTCCAGCGACTCTCCGCTATCAGAGGCTACTCTGCGAATTACTCCAGGGATCCGCACGAGACTATTTCAGTAATCACGCTGAAGCTGTTTCCTTCGCCTTTTCTCCTCAGCCTCCTGTTAGGCAGAATCATATGCAGTACCCTTAGGGAACACTACATACAATTAAGTCTACAAGTGATAGTACAATTTCATCTTTGGTACAAGCCTGTACTACACAGTTATAGTGGTAGCCTTAGCAGAGCAGCCAGACTTATCGCAAGAGTAGCTGAGCAGTAATAGAGATTACACAATTCCTGTGACTCAAACAAACACTGATTCAAGGTTTCTGGTTAAAAAATATAAGTACATTTATTTTTAAACCATCTGTTCACAAAACACTTCACCTCCGTTAAATAAAACCACACTCTAAATATACCACAATATACCACACACAACCAATTCCTCTGGTTCTGGTCAATTCAAGGTAAGTACATTAGGATTTGACAGACCAGTTTTTCGAAAAAATGACGTTACCATGGGTTAATACACAATCACTTACGAAAGAAAAGCGTACCCGCTGGAAGAAATGCACCCGGAGTCAGACACACATAGCAGAATTAAAACCATGGAATAGTGGATAAAAATCACAGACAATACTTTTTTCAAGGCAATAGAATCAAAGGAGGTTTTCTAAGAGGCAGATAAACGTCAATGGGCCTGTGCCAGTGTCAAATGGAGCAGGGGCTCTGTTTTCGAGGATCACACGGTTAGAATAGTTCAAGAGTAACTTTGCAAGGAGTACTTGATATTGTCAAAGGGAAGCAAAAGTTATGAGATGGAAGGAAGAAAGGACAAGCCTTCGGAAAGGAAAAGGGTTCACCCCGATTCCTTAAGGTCGGACGGAGAGAACGACCAAATGGACATATTACCATATTCGGATGAATAAAGCTGGTGCTACGGCAGTTGTTCTTGGTAGTACCTGCGGACTCACGTTCCTGAAGCTTCAGTCGTGGTGACAAGAAGGAGGATATCTGGAGCGATCTGCATTACCCAGGGATGAAGCCAGCATCAGCAAAGCAACAATGAATAAAAGGAACGCTCCTTAAAAACAGGAGATGGCTCTTCTGATGTCTATCCGGACCACTACAACTTTGTGCAGTGATTTTGACCCAGAAGAGGATTCTCTGGCTGTAGAAGGTGAGCTGGTTGATCCCACCAGGCTCAAGGGAAGAAGACTCCGGACTGGATCTTCTCTGTCGTTGAAGGGTAGATAGCTCAGGACTGCAGCAGGGCTTCACCAGGATCCAGGAGTTGCAGCAGCCTTCTTCTTCTCCACTTCTCTTTGGGTCTTGTAGTTCCCGTGGCGACTGTGCCTTCCAGCCCAAGACTTCTGCCTTTTATGCCAAATCCCCCATTCACACAGCCTGGCTGTCAATCACACAGCAGGGGGGTTGTCCAGCCTGGACAACCACCTTAGCCAATCAACACAAAGTGCAACTTAGGTCTCCAAGGAGACCCTGTGCAGGAGGTTACTAAACCCCACCCTCAGATTCAGCCCACCTAGTCACCCAGACGCCAAAGAGGGCTTCTTTGTAGAAGCTGCCAAAGGACGGCGAACAGAGAAACCAAACCTGGTTTGGCGCAAAAAGCAAACGACAAGAAAGACCTTTCCCACATGAAATGGCTAGGACCCATGATAAAAACGATATGGGGTAGCGGGTTTTATGTCCATGTCTGTCATCACAGCCAGAACATTAAAACGGGAATCCGTGTAAAAATTATAGTTACCACTGCCACCAGCCATGTCGAGTCGGGAAGTGGCCGGTCAAGTGGCACAGCAAGTAGAGCGCTTTCACATCTGTGCAGAGCTTTCTAACACCGGATTTGAATCACGGCAGCGGCAAACTTAGCCTTTCATTATCCCAAGGCCGATAAATGAGCACTACACACCGTGGGTAATAATAAGCAGCGCTCAGATACCGGAGGGTTTGTAGCGCTATATAAATGCGAAATTATTATTATTATTATTATATTAAGGGGGACACAAAAGTGCCCCTTGAGTTACAGAAGGACAGGGGAAAGATATTCCCCTCCAGTACTCCATTGTAAAATGGTTTGTACTGGATCTGTATTTTAAAAGGACTAGTAAAGCCAATGGTGACTTTACATGTTTCTAGGGAACAGTAGTCATCCCCAGAAATGGAGTTCACAAGGGAAGTCTAAAAGACATCCCTGTGTCACTGCACTAAAGGTGCTGTGTGATACACAAGTAAAAAGATGATGACGAGAGAGTTGGTGACACTCCATAGCCCATGAGCACAAAAAGTACAAAACACACAAAAATACACTGTAAGAGTTGGAAAAAAGGCTCACACTCTTACCAGGTGGAAAAAATAAACCCCAGAAATCCAGCAAAGCTGCTGAGGGAATCACTAGGTAAGGGAAATTACCCATAAATGAGCATTCTCCCTAACACCTCCATGCGGTGCCCAACTCACGGTACTTGAGCTCTGTAACCATGTATTTAAAATAAATTCTTCCGACTCTTCCATAGCGCTCAAAATTCACAAACTAATCTGTCTCGCCTGATTACAGGGTTTTCGCCTCTTCTAAACCTGCTGCTCATCAGGGTACTCTCTCTCAGTTTCCTCACTGTACTGACTTGAGTGCGGAGCGGTCTCCTTAGGTATTCGATTGGCGCCTTTCATTTCGCCATTTAGGAACTCTTTTACCTTACTTACTTGTGGCTCTCTTTACTAGGAAGCCTTCCGTTTATGTCAGCATCATACCTCCCACATACCTGCTACAGATCGTAGGTGGGTGGTACTCCTGTGGACTTAATGTATTCTTCATTTCCTCATTCAGATCTCCTCTTACTTGTAACATTTTCTTCTTAGTGCAACCTAATCTGTGGAACATTCCCAGTGATTACTCTTCACGTCATCCAGACCATTGAAGGCTGATATCGGCGCAACACTCTAATCCAGTCTCCGAAAGTCAGAACCCTTGAATCTCCATTCCACAGACTGGCTCAGGGTTTTCTTCCCCAGAGGATTTCCCTGGGAGTACTGCCCCCTCTCCTCCTGGTTTTCTTCAGACAGAGGGAGGTAGAATTTACAGGGAAATCTTTGCTATCTTCGAAATAACATCTTCCAAGTCACTGCTGCCTGTCCAGGTTAGTGGATTCTGTTGTTTACTTGATTATCGGTCTCAGACCTTAACAGAGAGTTTGGAATTTCGATAATGTCATCCTCTGGGGAGGGAGGGAGGGAGAGAGGGAGAAGAGTTCATCAAAGTGTATTTTAGTTATGTTGTGTGAATTTGATTGGGGTGATTGCTGTGGTAAGGGGATCAGGTACAAATAGGACAGGGATAATCAACACTTCTAAGAACATAATTTTTTACATAATGTAAAAGTTCTTTAAAGTCATTGGTAAATTCATCCATTTTCCCATCGAAAATTGAAGATCGTCATGGTCATTCCCCTGATGAAAAAACCCTCACTGGACCCATCTCTCTTCTCTAATTTTAGTCCTATTTCTCTACTTCCTTTTTCTATGAAGCTTTTGGAATCTTTGGTTTCTGCTCTTCTGTCCTCATATCTGGAATCCTCTAAACTTCCTGACCCTGCCCAATCAGCTTTTAGGTCTGGTCGTGGTATCAAAAGTGTACTTGTTTCGGGTCTGGATGACATCTCCAGACTGGTTGATGCAGATGGGGTTGGTGCCCTGATTCCTTTAGATCTGTCAGCGGCGTTTAACACCCTAGACCACCTCACTCTGCTTACTCGCCTGACTCAGATTGTATCTCGGGTCAGGTGTTAGCCTGGTTTTCATCATTCTTGGCCGATCGCACACAGGTTCTTTCTCTTGCTTCCTTTCTTTCAGACTCCTGCCGCCTTACCTGTGGGGTTCCGCATGGCTCCGCCTTGTCTACCATTCTCTTCAACATTTACATCTGGCCATTGATCTGTCTCATCCACTTCCTCAGCGTCAGGTGCTACTCCTGTGTCGATGACACTCAGATCCAGATACAATTAGATCTTGATTGTACTGCGGTGTTGTCGTGTCTCCATCAGTGCCTGACTGTTGTGGGTGAGTGGATGAGTCACAACTGGTTGAGGATGAATGGGGACAAGATGGAGGTGATGGTGGTAGGCACCCCCCCTGATCCTACACTTTGGGTGTCTTCTTTTTGTCCTTCGTCCCTTGGTGCTTTTCCTATCCCTGTGACCATGGTGAAGAATTTGGGAGTAATTCTTTCAGCCTCTCTTTCCATGAATGACCAAGTATCTGCAGTATGAAAAGCAGGTAATTTCCATCGCAAAACACTAAGGTGCTTCCTATGCTACCGGCTGCTCTCCGCCCCCCAGTGGTTGCAGCCTCAGTGCTAAGCAGATTGGATTATTGTAATTCTTTATATCTTGCACAGCCCAAGAGTATGATCCAACGGCTTCAACGCCTTTAAAACTTGGCCGGCTGGGAGGCAACAGGGTCTCCTTACGGGGCCCATATTTCCCTGGTGCTGCGTGCTCTAGATTGGCTTCCAGTCTAGCAATGGATCAAGTTTAAGGCACTTTGCATTGTTTATCGGGTGCTGCATGGACAGGGGGCAGAATACCTCCAGTCCTAATTTACTCAGTATCTTCCTTCCTGTCCTTTGCGTTCGGAATCGGCCAGGTTTACTTCTTGTGCCGATTTTCTGTCAATCACGCATTGGGGGGCAGGCTTACTCAGTTGTTGCAGCGCAAATATGGAATAATTTACCATTGACAGTAAAAAACGTTTCTAATCACTTAACATTCAGCATGGCACTAAAACATTTTTGTTCTAGTCCACTATTGCTTTTGGAAGATGACTTTCTACCTCCCTCTCTAGCGCCAAGATACCTCCGGATGACCGTGCACTGTACAAATTTCATTAACATAACATAACATCCAATTTTGAAGACAATATCATTATTTGATCCTGTACAGTTGGGGTTTGGGATTGTTTTTTTGATTGTTGGGATTCTGCATAATTAATCTGTGGTGTAGTTTCTTCATGTAAACTATGTACTATAAGAAAAGAAGAAATATTATTTCAATGAGCTCGCCATAAATTACATCATTTGTTTTTATTGAAAGATGTATTGTTTTTTTTTTTTAAAAAATGTATTTTTATTTTATCTCAACCAAACAACATTACAACGAAACATAAATAAAACACTTCAAACAACAAAACCAAACAAACAAAAAATAAGGCACTGCAATCCCCATCCCTCCCCCCTATGAGCCTGTAGAGTGTTCGCCATCAGTGTCCGTTCCGTGCGGTGGGGCCTCATCGCTCTCAAGTCCCGCCGAGGCCGAACCCGCACAAAACAGTTCAGTTAACAACAACTTCCATGCCATGAGAGAGCCTATTTCTTCCCCATCGCCTGCCATACTGCCATCTTGCCACGCTGTCGTTTCAGCCTCAGCCCATTTTTGGAGATCCCGCCACCAGACCTCCACTCGCGGCTTGTGACATTTCTTCCATTCCATGGCTATCCTACGTTTGGCAAGCACATAGGCCAGGTCTTTAAGTTTATCAACATGTCGAAGCTTACGCGCCCTGGGATACCCTCCCAGCAGACAAGCCCACGCCGAATCCACCTTAAGTGTAACGCCCCTTCCTGCCAGCTTCTGCGCCACTTCACCCCAATAAGTTGCAATCACTGGGCACGCCCAGAACATATGTATCATGTCCGCATTCTCTTCGTTACATTTGGGGCACGCCTGGCGCCCACTACCTAGGAATTTGGAAATTCTAAGGGGGGTCATATATGCCCTGTGCGTAATATAGAGCTGTATCTGCTTGAACCTAGCGTTCCTCGATACCTTTTTATGGTACCCCAGGGCACGCTCCCACATCCCATCCGACATCGGGGCCCCCACCTCTGCATCCCACTCCAGTCTCAGGTGCCCTAAATCCTTCCCAACCTTTGTCATCAACATCTCGTACAACCTAGAGACCTCGTGTCCGCCCTCTGATGCGTCATACAGCGTCTCCAGCGTGGCATCCGGTTCATCGGCCAAAGTAGTTTCGGGCCACATGCTTCGGACCTCCCGGGCCACCCTGTGATATGTTACATATTGACCCCTGTGTAGTCCCGACCCTGCCTCCAGTTCATCGAACTCCATCAGGGTCCCCTCCTGCCAGATGTCGCCCATTGTAATCAATCCCACTGACTCCCAATACGTCCGGATAATAGTTCTCAGCTGCCCGTCCTCCTTTGCCAGGGCGATCAGAGGGAACTGCGGCATACACGGCGCGGGGTCACCCATCATCCGACAGGCACGCCGCCATATGTTCCTGCCAAGGGCCAGCATCTTAGGACGCTCTCTCATCCATGAGCCCGTCACCCAAATCACCTCCCGCAGATAGAAGGGGGAACAGTCTTTCCCTAACAGCCTATGTTCGGGGGTCTCTTCATCTGAAAGCCACTTGGCCACATATTGCAGTTGCGCCGCGATATAATAGGCCTCAAAGTTCGGCAGCTTCACGCCACCTTTCTCGTAAGAGTTCTGCAATTTCCATAATGCGACCCTGTTGCGCGTGCCGTGCCACAGGAAATTCCTACACACGCTATGCAGCCTGGCGAAAAACTTCCTAGGTATCATATACGGGATGTTATTAAAGTAATGCAGGAGCCTGGGCAACACCACCATTTTAAGCATGGCTCCATGACCCATCATTGCTAAAGGCAATCTTTCCCAGAACCTCATGCACCTCTCAATCTTTCCCACAGCTAGTTCAGTATTATACTTGTGTTCTTCCTCAGTCGTGTGATACACGTCAATGCCCAAGTACCGGAAGGAGCTCGTTGCCCACGGAATCCTCAGCACCGGCAACCTCTCCGCCGGTATCCCCACGTAACTGCCCAGCGGGAATAATACAGATTTCTGAGGGTTAACCGCTATGCCGGACAACCAGGCGTACCTCTCCAATACCTCCAAGATATACTGCAAGTTCTCTTCCGGATGTTTCAAGTATAACAGCATATCGTCTGCATACAGGGATATAAGATGGTACTCTCCTCCCACCTCTATGCCCACCGGATCATACTGCTGTCGGAGGTAAACTGCTAAGGGTTCGAGGGCCAGTATGTACAACATTGGGGACCAAGGACATCCCTGCCTGGTACCTCTGCCTAACTGCCATCTGTCTGACACTACTGCACCCGTACGGACCCTAGCCAGAGGCGCACTATATAATAGCTCGGCCCACCTCATGTAGCGTGGTCCCAGTCCGAACTGCCCCAAAGCCGCCAGGAGCCATGGCCATCGGACGGAGTCGAACGCTTTAACCGCGTCCAGCGCCACTATTGCCATTTCGCTGTCATCACTGCCCCCCTTTTCCACCACCCTGTGAAGGCGCCTGTGATTGTGGGTAATATTCCTGTTCGGGACATAGCCCGTCTGATCAGGATGGATCAGCTTGTCAATTACCCTCCGCATTCTGGCCGCCAGGACAGCTGTTAGGATCTTGCTGTCCTGGTTCAGCATCGACAGGGGCCGGTAGGAGCCACAATCATGTCCCGGTTTATTGGATTTGGGGAGCGGTACTATAATCGCCTCCCTGAGCGATTCCGGCAACCGTCCCACCTCGAACGCTTCATTAAACATCTCCAGCATGGGCGGGAGCACCTCCTCTCCATATACTTTATAAAATTCACTGGGGAACCCATCCGCTCCTGGGACCTTGCAAGTGGGCAGCTGCCGCACAATCTCCTGCAGCTCCTCTAGAGTGATCGGAGCATCCATCTCCTCTCGCTCCTCGTCACTTATCTTGAGCAGGCCTATGTCCTCAAGTACTACCTCTATATCTTCCCGGCTTCCCCCCTCTCGATCCTCATATAATGCTTGATAATATTCTGCAAATGCTCCATTCACCCCCTCCTGGGTGTTCTGCTCCACTCCCTTTTCGGTGATAACTGATCGGATCGGGGATCTTGGGGTCTCGCTCTTATACAGCCAAGCAAGAAGTCTGCCCGTCTTGTCTCCCCCGACATGCAACCTTTCAATATACTTCTTGTAATTCAGGTTACAAAGCCTGTCCCAATGTTCTGCGCACCTCTGTTGCAGTTTAATGACCTCCTCCATGTCCGTCCCCCCCTCCCCCAGCTCTCTCTCCAACTCAGTCTCAGTTCTACGCAGATCTGCCAGGACTCCTCCCATTAATCCTTTGGATTTAGCAATGGCAACCCCCCTCATTACAACCTTAAAGGCCTCCCACAAAATACCAGCCGACTTGACGCTGCCTGTGTTCGTTTCAAAGTAAGCAACAATCTCCTCCCTCACTTCTTCTCTGAAGACTGGATCCCTGAGCGCTTCCGCCCTGAGGCGCCATGTTGGAATACGCGCACGCGGGGGACAAAGCCGCCAACGCATGACCAGGGGCGAGTGGTCCGAGAGGACTCTCGCCCTGTAGTCTATCTGGTCACACTCCGCAACAATGTCCGGAGTGGCGAAAAAGTAATCCAGCCTTGTGTGTAACTGGTGCGGGGCCGAGTAATGTGAATATTGCCTCACGCCAGGGTGTCTTGTCCTCCACACATCTGCCAGGCCAAGGTCTACCAGCAGCGCCTGCAGTACCCTAGCTGCCGGGCTGGGCCTGTCCACCTTGTCATCTGACCTGTCCTCTTTGGGGTCTAGCACACAATTAAAATCCCCTCCCCAGATCACAGGACCCCCCATCCCCTCACCCAGTCTAGTGGTCAGTGTCCTGAAGTATGTCGCCGTGTCACGGTTGGGGGCGTAGGTATTTATAACGCACACTACTTTATTTTCCACAAGCCCCCTTACCATGACCAGCCTCCCATCAGATTCCACAACCTCCCCAAGTAGCTTAAACGGGACATGTGGTGCAACCCAGATCAGCACACCTCTAGCATAGGCAGAATATGTGGATCCAACTACAGTCCCTCTCCACTTTCTCCCTACCAGTTCCAACTTATCCCGTGTCAGATGCGTCTCCTGTAACAGGGCGATGTCTATCCTTTGTCTTTTTAGGTACAACATGACCTTGTTACGCTTAAGATAGCTGTTAAGCCCTCTAACATTCCACGTTAGTATCCTAAGGTCCCCCATGACGCATCAGTAGCCCCCATCCCACTCCCAGGACCACTCGCCTCCCCCCTACCGCAAGGGCCCCCATTCCAAGTTTCTCTCCCAGGCTCATATAAAAACTGACCCACCCCACCCCCCTAACCCCCTTAACCCAACCAACTGCCCAGCTCCATCCCTGGATCTCAGGCATCCCTGTGTTCGGTTCTCTCTGGAACCCAAGTAGAGAACCCGACAGGGTGTCACCCCACACACAGTGACTAAACTAAACACAAACTGGGGTACAAAGACCAGCCCTCGGAGGCTCCCCTCCCACACTTCCGTATCCGCGCACACGGACCATGTTTCAAAGTCCTAACGCATACACTACTAAACAGAGTCATACCGACTATATTCCAGTCCCAATGTTCATAGCCCAACCAGGCCCGCAGCATCACTTATCTCTTCCCGTTCCATCCGCCGTCCGCTCATCTGGCTCCTGGGGACAGTTTTGTGCATCGAGCCATTCCATGGCCTCCTCCGGAGTGTCAAAGAACAGCATCTTAGTCTTGAAGAAAACCTTCAATCTAGCCGGGTAAAGCAGCATATACTTGTACCCTGCTGCCCGCAATCGCCTCTTGACCGCCCCAAAGTTCATGCGGCTGCGCTGCACTTGCAAAGTGTAATCGGGGTAAGCAGTGATGGTCGCCTCTCCTCGCCGTATGGTGCCCCCCTTACGAAAGTGCTCAAGGATCCTTTCCCGATCCCGATAATTGAGGATCTTGGCAATCACAGGCCTGGGTGGGTTCCCCGGCGGCGGTCTTCTACTCAAGGCCCTATGCGCCCTCTCCACCGCAAACCCCTGCGACAGGGCTCCCCCAGTGATCTCCTGCAGCAGCAAGTTCTCAATAAACTCCGTGGGATTCTGGCCTTCAGCCCCCTCCGGCAGGCCCACGATGCGTACGTTGTTTCTCCGGGCACGTCCTTCCGCCTCTTCAGCCCTACTTTCCAAGTTGCCCACCCGCTGCACCAGGGCATGGATGTCGCGCTTATGTGCAGTGCAGTCCGCTATAGTAGGGCCCACCTCCTTTTCCAAAGTTTCCGTGCGCTCAGCCAGGGCTCGCACATCCTGCCTCAGGAGGTTCACGTCCTCCTGCACCGCCCCAACCTGTAGTTCCAACGCGGTTTTCAATTCGGCCACAACAAGTTGGAGCCTGGTCTCCCACGTCGCCTTCAGGTCCGCGATCGCAGCGAGAACCTCCTGGTTCGCACCACCGGCGGCCATCTCCTTGGTCTGAGCCTTATCCTTGCTCCTGGCACCCTCCAGGCCGGGCGACGTCTTGGCGTATTCGGCGAGCGTGGGCTGTTTGTTCTTCGCCCTCAGAGACTTGTTCGACATATCTCCAGTCAGGAGCGTCCCTCCAGATGGGCAGGGTCGCGCTGCCCCCTTCGTACCGCTGAGAGGGCGCACGTATGTTGTGGCCCCGATCTACCGCTCCTTTGTCCCCTCATCCAGCAGCGGCGGCCATTTTGTCATCCGTCGAGGTCTGGCCGCCAGTGCTTTATTCGGCTCTTAAGTATCCGTGCGCACTACGAACCCATATAAAAATGTGTCCTCGCGTGCAGCCGGACTTCATGTACGCAGTCTTCTAATTTCCGCCAAATCACAGCGGTCCTTGCGCGATATCAGTCGGATTATGTACGGATCAGCGGGAGCTCCCGTACAGGCACGTCCTTTCACATGGCTGCCAAGCCACGCCCCCCTGAAAGATGTATTGTTTACCATTACAGATTTATTCACTCATTGGCAATGTTTTCTTCTAGCCACTGAAGTGTGTTTGCCATTTCTGTCAAAATAAGAAATGGTGATATTTGCTTATGAGATATGTTTATATAGTGAATTGTAATAATATCCTTGGTTAAGTTGCTTAAGTTATAGAAAAGGTTATTTTTGGGCAGCTTATAAGTTTGATGCCTTTTAGCGAATGGTCACCAAATTTTTAAGAGATGCGCATGCTAATTGGATGTTTGAAAACATGAGGTGCGTATCATTTTAGAAACGGTCTCCATATTGGATGGGTGGATCACGACCATTGTCCGCGGACTGTGCATTGAGGAATAGAAGACTGGAAAATATAGTTGGCGTTATTTTGATAAATTGATATAGAGCTATATTTTATAGTTGAAAAAAAGCTGCACTGGTACTGCCGTGTGTGGGGTGAAATAGCCCTGAATGCCTTAATAAAAGGCCAGAGTCAGTATTAGGGCTCCCCAAAATGAAAGGCATGCCTTGAATTAACATGGAAATAAGGCCCAAAGCGAAAAGGAGCAAAATTAAGCATCAAAACATGGAGATGCCTAAAACGGTTAATTGCCTTACATGAGGGAAAGACATGAGACAAAATGTGCAAAACAGTCTTGGAGAGCTGAAGTTATATTGTCAGAAACAGCAGTTTCCAGAATGTTAAATGAAAATGCCAAGAAATGTGTGCAAGCCTGTGCAGCAGAATGGAGCCCTTTGCTGTGACAGAGAAAATTGCATGTAAAATCCGTTTTTCCCTTTCAGTTAAAGATATGCTCCTCAGAATGTGTGCAAGAGTTGTTATAAATGAACTGGAGTTCTGTTCATCATGAGCCCATCACAGAGGAAACCATAATTCACTGAATCTACAAGGATGTGAATTGCTGCCGAATGAAGTTTTCACGGCTGAAAAGTCACCCAGTGAAATTTCAATTGTGCCTTTAAAATTATCACTTTAAGCATTCAGATGTACTGTTAATGTCTCTCTCTCTCTCTATATATATATATATATAATAATGTTGCACTTCTGTAACCACTGTTTGCAGGAAACTACTTTTCCAAGGGTTTACATGTTCAGATTGTGTGCATTTTAAGGGTTAGTTAAAAGTAAAATGTTTTCAGCAGAGGCACGACCAAATCTTGGTTCCTGGTTTTGTTTCTCAGCTGTGGGTCTTCAAATGTGAAACTAGATTTCAAAGCCCATTGTCATGGGAATGGAAGTCTGGTTACCCCTTCAAACATGAGGCTATTTTGTTAAAAATACGAAGCAAAGGCTGGTAGATATAATTTTTGTAGAGGGCGAGATAAGGAATTGCCCTGCTCCCCAGATTCTATGACTTAAACCACGTAGGCCATAATAAAACTGGCCATTAGGCTTTGAAGCCATGGGCTTATCTAAACACAGGAACCCCTCTTGATGTCACAGCCAGTAACAGATCCATTCCAAGGATGGGGGCCAGAGTTAAGGAGTGAGTTCCCACCCATTGTACAAAATGGGAGATATCTAATATGATAACGTTGTCAATATTGATCGCACAATCTTCATGTTCATATTTCTGAAATGCTGTCAGCGAGCCGCTTCTGGTGGAACCAAAAACAATTTTGGTGACACCAACATACCAAAAGTTATAAAGAAAAACAGAATGTGGCTCTCTGTATGAATGTGAGAACCATAAGATTTTGGGAAAATATGATCTATATTTTGCCCACCAAGCTCCATATTTCTCATTGATATAGTTCTTAAGTAAATGAGAAAATACTATAGCTTTGCACCCATAGGTCGCACAGACACATGACAAAGTTTAGGTGAATCACCGAAAAATATAGTATTAAAAAATGCTGTTCTATGTGTCCTAATATAAAGAGAAAGGGCATTTGTCATACAGTGAGATTTCCATGTGCAAAAACCAGATCCAGCCCCATGTCCAAGTTAGATGATGGATTGGGTCTTCTTCCCTGGTTCCCCAAAACACTCCCATATTCTCTGGACCTATCGGCCCACAGATGGGAGGGAACCTCTGAACACTGCCTAATCCATACTGCGAGAACGATGACATGTCTGTGATGTCACTTACCTTATAAATAAATCACTCCGCCTCAAATCAGGACACTCACTACCAAATTTTGAGGTGTGCAGCTGACAAAATCTGGAATCATACTAACAGTGAGGCCTAAATCTTGAAGTAGAGCCAGGAGCTGTAGAAGCTGGTTTGGGACCCTTTTTTAAGGCGTGGGGTGCATTTACATGCCCTAACAGAAATCCCCTTCACCTAAAAAATGCATTTAAAAATGTGCCACAAAAAACACTTGTGCTATGCTTCCTTGGCACGTATGTGGCCAGCATTGAACACTGCAACCCAAAGAATGGCTCTGCGGTTGTTTTCATCCCATTTTGAATGATCAGAAGCTGAACCTTTCACCAAGAACAGCTCTATATTTGCTTTCCTTTCATCTGAATGATGAGAAGTCATGACCTGAATTCAGAACGGTTCTGTGTGTACTTTTCGTTCATCTGAATAACAAGAAGTCATGACTGCATTCAAAACGGCCCTGAGTTTACTTTATTCCATCTGAATGCCAAAAAGGTAGGCAATACATCCCAAAAAGAGCCTTGTCTTACTGTTCATTCACATGAGGGGCAAGGATTTCACATTGCAACTGACACAGCTTTGTTTTCCCTTTCATGTGGCTGGCAGCATTCTGAAACACTGCAAATAAAAGAAACCGGTTAGTTTGTTATTTTCTCCCGTGTCAAATAAAAGAACCCTGTGCAGGGGGATTACCTCTCTGTGTCCATGGATCAACAGTCAGTGCAAAACCCACGCAAACGGACAAATCAAATTAATCCCATGACCCATGACCTAAAGAACCGCATTTCTAACATTAAATGAGAAATGCGGCTGCATATGTGTGAAAGAATATAAAGGAACAAATGGCGTTTAAAAGTCAATGTAACACAGGGAATTATGATTGCACAGAGAACTCAGTGAAAAGTGTTGTGGGTGGGGGTTGGCTAAGCAATGTACATTATATTCTCCCCCACAAGACTTCAATTAACTTGGCAGAGGCTGAAGAATACTAGTAAAACCGGTTTGGCTTAGGCAGAACACTTCCCAATGGAAAGCCTGTCCTCCCATTGGAAGTCACATTGATCAGTTAATCCTTCCGCAATGACATTGATGTGGTGGAGGGCATGATGATCCTCTATTCTACCAGACTAGAAGGCAGGCCTGGCAGCAAAGACAAAGAGAGCAAGTGTGGCCAGTGCTGGACCAAGAAGTGGACGTTTCTTTTGCATCCATCTCCCATGACAAACTAACAAACTTCAAACAATTAAATAAAAGTCCTTTGTTGCAAGCTGAGCCAGAGGGAGACATTTGGCTTGCTGATTTTAAAATGGGACAAATTTGACAGTCGGCGGAAAGATGGAGATGTACATTATGCATTTGCTTAATTGTTTGCAGAGTGATAACTGTTATACATTTGATGAAAATTACCAAAAGGTGCCAAGGGGCCATGCTACCTCACACAAAGTCTGCAATCAGCTTGTCTAATTCCCCATGACCCCCTGAAACTACCTATCTATTTCTTATGGTAGCGTGTAGTATAATTTGGGAGTTATGATACATAACTCAGTTTTGCTAAAAAGTTGGCCAAGAGAACAAAGAACTGTCATAAATGCCAAATGGACAGATGGTGATCCCTCCCCTTGAACCAATGAAGCCAGGGGGCAGGGGAAGGAATGGTAGACTGTCCTATCCCAGGGTAGGAGTAATTCTAGAACACTTCCCCCAGATTGTAAAATAAATGATGTCATTTGGGCTATATAAGGGGAGACTTTACTAGACACATTATCAGGGGGACACACAAGAATCCAGGGAGACAGGAGAAAGAGGATGAAGGCAACTAATCCCATCCAATAGAGTGCAGAGACCCGCCCCCCCTTGCCTAGCTGTCCAGAGAGTCCTGAGATCCAGCCTGGCTGTCCAGAATCCCAACCAGGAGAGTGCGGAGACCATACCTCTGGCCCTAGCTGTCCAGAGAGACCTGAGATCCTGTTGGTTGTCCAGAATCCCAAGTCAAGGCTTACTTTGTTAGTAGCAAATAACGCCAGTCCCATACTGCATACCCCTTTTCATTTTGCAACATAAACCCATAGAAAATCCCATAGAAAATCCCATTGAAAATCCCATAGAAAATCGTATCGAAAATCCCATTGAAAGTCCAAATTGACAGTATAAATCACTCACCTTTCTTTTTTTAACTTTCTTTTTTATTAAGCATTTTAACATAAAAGAGCACCAGTATAGACCTGACGACAATCATAAAAAAACAAAAGAGAAATGCTGAACTTTACTTCGCAACCCCAACTCCCCTCTGTCCCCTCTCCTCCCCCCTGCTCACAACATCACCAGACCCAACCAAGTATTGGGTAGAGCTAGCTTGGAGAAACAACAACTCATGGGGCAAGGCATTCTAGTACAACTGACATAGTGAGGACGATGACTAAATCCAAGAATAAGGCAGAATACATTTAACAAGCAATACAAGCAAGGATGTCGTTGCTCAGGCAACTACCGAGATCTAGAGTTTCAAGGCACCACATTCGTCGCTAAGGAGAACAACCGACCAGTTCAAAAGGAAGGAGTCCATTTTGTTGTTAGTTATTGCTGAAAGTTTATCGTACGTAAAAAGGCTTGTAACTTGGCAAGCCACTCAGCTTTAGAGGGGATGGAGGGACTTTTCTATTTCTGGGCAAGGGCATGACTCCCAGCTCTCAGCATCTCCTCAACCACCTTTGGGAAAGTGCACACATCAGAGTCCAGGGATAGCGTGCCTAGGAGCATCTCCAGGCAGTATAAGGAAGATCAAGATCCCTCTCCATGTCGGCTCCTCAAGAGACATCCCCAGCCTCAACTCCCAGAGTTTCTTGAATGGTTTTCTACCATCTAAGTTTGGCATAATTAGCGTTTTGTAAATCCTAGAGCGAGAGCCCTTCCTAGTAGTAGACTCCACTATAATCTTCTCAAGAGGTTTAAGTGGGCAAACCAAGTCAGCAAGCCATCTGGGGTGGGAAAAGATCCCCTTAAGGTGCAAATATTCAAACACAATGAGTGGGTTGTCCCCCATTACAGCGGCAAGTTGGTCATACTCAATGAAGGCGCCCTGGCGGAAGAGCTGGGCTGCCCTCTCCAGGCCTATGTCCAACCATGACTGGGAATCACGGAATCCCTTGGCTCCTAAGAAAAAGGGGGGGCCCCCACATTGAAGTCAGGGGGGATGGCCAGGATGATAACAATTTATTATCTTTGTCTCCCCTCCAGGACGTCGATAACACAGATAGGGTCAGATGATTTCTGAGATGGGGTGGGAGAGCTTTGGGGGAGGCCCACAGGAGGTCTGTAACCTTTTTAGGGTGAGATTGATTGTCCTCAATATAGGACCAATAAGTGCCCATGTCATCCCTCATGTGCTCCAGCATCACCCGAAGCTGAGCCGCCTTGTGGTACAACCTAAAGTCAGGGAACCCGAAACCCCCGCAAGATTTTGTTAGGGTTAAGATTGAGTGCTTAACTCTTGCCCTTTTACCACCCCAGATGAAGTGCTGAACCCGAGCATGTAGGGTTGACAAGAAGGATGTTGGAATGACAATGGGAAATCACGAAAAAAGGTAGAGAAGGCGGGGCAAGACATTCATTTTGACTGTGACCATATGGCCAAACCATGAAAGGGTTAACAACGCTCAGCATTTAAGGTCTTTACTAATCTTCACCAAGATCGGGGTAAAGTTGGCCTCAAAAAGCTTTCCCAGGTCCCTATGGATGGATCCTCCCAAGTAAGGGACAGCCTCACCTTCTATTCTCATTCCCAATAGCTTGTGCTTTCCTCTGATTCATAGTCGTTGTCGCCCATGAGCATTATGCCCGATTTAGATAAGTTGATCTTGAGACCAGAGAAGACCCCAAACGAACAGATTAGCTCCAGTAGACTCGGGAGGGAATTACGGAGATTGATCAAGTAAGCTAATATGTAATTGGCAAAAAGCGACAGTTTGAAGTCATAGTCTCCGCAATGAACCCCAGAAATTCGGGGGCTTGACCTAATCGCAATGGCCAGGGGCTCCATCACCAAAGCCTATAAAAGGGGCAATATAGGACACCCCTGGTGAGTGCCCCTGGAGAGGAGAAGAGTTGCAAAGGTGGTGCTATTAACTGAGAACCTTGCCGAGGGATCATTATACAGGGCTGCGACCCACCCACAAATTCTATCTCTCAGGCCTATTTTCTGAAGGACTTTACCCATATAAGGCCAATGCGACCCGTTCAAAGGCCTTTTCTGAGTCCAACGAGAGGAGATAGGCCTCAAAATCACGGATCAAAACCTCATGAGGTCCAGGGTCTTTCTTATATTGTCAGCACCTTGTCTCCCGGGGACAAAACCAACCTGGTCTCCATGCACCAAGCATGGGAGGTGTCTAGCTAGTCTATTGGCGAGGAGTTTGGCCAGGATCTTGACAACCGTGTTCAGGTGTGAAATGGTGTTCAGGTGATAAAATGGACACTGGGTGTGGTCTTTCCCTTCTTTAGGGATCACCACAATGAGGGCCGACATCATTGATTGGGGGAGGGATCCTGTTTCCAGAGCTGCATTAAACATTTTGGACATAAACGGTGCCAGGGCAGAGCGGAAAACTTTATAAAGGCAGACTGTAAAGCCGTCATCTCCCAGGGAGGTACCTCCCTTCAAGGTGGAAATGGTGTGCATTACCTCTTGAGGCAAAATGAGGAGTTCAAGGGAGTCCAATATTTCGGAAGGGAGGAGGGGGATGGACAGCAAATCCAAAAATCGGTAAATATCGGTACCGTCCCCAGAGTATTCTGACGTATACAGGCGCTTGTAATATTGGCGAAATTGTTCTACTATGGCGGGCTCGCTAGTGAGTTTTTCCCCTCTGAGGATCGAATAGAATCTATCCTTCTGCTGTTCCTGAATTCTCTCAGCCTCCAGGCCAGTATCTTATCCGCCTTTTCCCCTTTCTCCATGTACTTCTGCTTTAGGAAGGCTAGTTTCATTTTTGTCTCACCAACGAGGAGGGCTGCCATATTTGCCCTAAACTGTTGAAGCTTTGCCCACTTGCCTGGGAACATTAGATTTCTCAATTTCCCCCTTGGCTGGATCGCTCTTATTTTTTCTCTTAGCTTTTTCTCCTCGCTGTCCCTCTCTCTTTTTCTCCTCAAGACCATTTCTATGGGGGTGCCCCTAATTGTGGCTTTGAACGCGTCCCAGACCCCATTACTCCTACTTCCCCATTGTCATTGATAGCAAAAAACTATTTTACAGCGGCGAGGAGGGTCTGGGCCAGTTCCTTATCTTGCAACAGGAGGTCGTTACATGACCAGCATGATCTATCAGGTGACGGGGTGAGGGACACCTAAGCGGATTGTGACCATATCGTGGTCCTACCACAGAACCACCTCGACCTTGAAATCAAATATGTGTTCTCGGAGCGAGGTATCAAGATATGATCTATCCTGGAAAAAGTTGCATGGGGTCTCAGGGTTGATGTATGTGAGTCCACCAAGTCCAACTCCCTGTTAACCCTTTGGAATGTGGCTGCTAACCTCCGCTGCCGACGCAGATCAATATGCTGATTTGTTGACTTTCTATCACTCTCTGGGTTGAGAACCATGTTGAAATCACCTCCCACCAGTAGGATACCCTCTGTGAAAGCGATAATTCTCTATTTCATTTCCTCCCAAGATCTTGGGCCTCGTTCGGGGCATATATACATACTGCCATAAGCCATCTCCCTCTCACTTCCCCTTAACTATAATGTGGGCCTTAGGTGAAAAATTAGCTTTCGGAGATACCAAGAGTGCAACCCCACGTTCCTTTGCCAGGCATGGTGAGTAAAATGTGTGCTGAGTGCTCCGAGCTCTGAGCTTCAGCTCTTTCCTCTTAACCCAGTGTGTCTCCTGTAGAAAAAGAAAGTGCAGCTGGAGTATGTTGAACTCTCTCACCACCATTGATCTTTTAGCGGGAGAGTTTAACCCATGCACGTTTAACGACCCCACTGTCAGTACATGAAGCAAATCTTCCATCAGGGGGATGAGCACAGTTAAGGACTCCAATAAGGACGCGTGTAGTGACCCTCTCCACGTCATGCTTCCATGAATAACTGTAGCACCCAGTAGCCCTGTACCCTCATAACACCATTTATGGCCTGGCAGGTAAAAGTCCCATGCAAACTCAACAAACCAGAACAGAAGATCCCACCCCCATCCCAACCTCCCCATCCCTGAGCACCTGAGCTACTGGCGACCAAAGGTTTGTCGCTAGGTCAGGCCACCTGCGCCCCCCCCCCCTCCAGGCTTACAAACCCAACATTATCACAATTGAGAGCCCCCCCCAAGAACTAAACACACACAAAATCATCAGAGCCCCTCCTCTCCTACCGGCCAAAGCCAGTATCTGAGAAGGACAGTGACTAAGATCATAATTTCTCCAACAACAAGAGTTTGAATGAACCCACAGAGATTAGCACACAAGTCAGGACCAGGTCGGAGTGCACCAACCCAGAAGAGTAGATTGGGGTGCAACCAGAGCCTCGTAAATTGTTGGAAAATTGCGGAGAGGCTGGGTTGACACTTCTGAATGTTCTATGGCCTCGAACCTTGCATCTCTCTGTGGAAACATTAGTGTTACGAGGGCCAGATAATTCTCTCTCCCTCGTAGCCTTGGCAGGCTCTGCACCAGTGTCATCCAAGAGTTCTTGAGACACTCTCTGTATATCGTCCTCCCTAACCAAGGCATACTTGAAGCCCTCCAATTCAAACGAAAACGAAAAAGGATATCCTCACCTGTACCGCACCCCCTTGGACTGAAGCATCTTAGTCAGGGTGGCAAAGAGTCGGCGCCTTGCTAGTGTGAGGTCAGACAAGTCTTGGTAGATGGAGATTTGCGTTTTCTCCAAGCGGTCCTCTTTTCCATGCCGGTTCCAAGATTTTGCTTTTCTCAGATAAGTAATGAAACCTCAACAGGACAGATCTGGTATCCCTAGCGGAGACACCTGCTCTGTGTGCCCTGTCAATAGTTGTCAATAGTTGGCCTTGTCAAAAAGTGAACTGATTACAGCATTGACAGCTTTAATTATATCTGACTGCGTCTCGCCTTCTCGCTCCGGAAAGCCCAGGAAACGTAGGTTACAGCAACTTTCCCTATTCTCTAAGTTGTCAAGTTTTAAGGTGCACTTCTCCTCCCTTCTCTCCAATTCCGCCAAGCGCATATCAAACTAGGTCTCCAGCAACTCGATAGATGCTATTATCGCTTCCAGAGCTTGAACTCGGTTGTCAATGGTATCAATCTTTTTGTCCACGGTGTGCAGCCTAACCGCAATGTCCACTCTAAAGTCCCGAAATTTCCTTCAGTAAGGCTGTCATGCCTTTGGTGATTGAATTGGTGTCCGATGGCTCTGGCTGCGACAGGGCTATTATGGCGAGGGTGTGGGGGGGGCAGTGCACGACGGAACCTCTGGAGAGATTCAGCCCAGTTCATGAAGGCTCCAGCAGCACAGGGACTTGAAACAGGCCTCTGAAAGAGTGCAGCTGGGAGATGGTAGGCTGGAGGACCTGACCGGTGCAATGGAAGTATGGCAGAAGCCCAAAAGTGAAGCCACGCCAGCGGCGAGCACAGACCCGGGGAGCCAATGGGAGAGTCACTACTGGGGGCCCGCTATGCAAGTGCAAGGTGCTCCAGGTGGGTTCCTTCCCTCTTAACCCACTGACTAGGCAAGGATGCCGGGCACAGCTCTGTGAAGCTCAAATGCTGTTGTGAAGTGGAGCAGACTTATGGCGAATTGCCACGGGGAGAGGGAGCCAGTGCGGGGGAAGGGTGATCCAAGGCTCAGGTTCCGTGTACAGCGGGTCAGATGTGCATCATATGCCAGGAATGTGCTCCAAAAAGACAATGGGTGCTGGGTGGCCCCAGGGTGCGCATCACGGGGTGCCCGCGATGGAAAGAGCGAATGAACCTTGAATTGGCCACACTGTGTCCACCACCAAAATCCTTCAAATGTGACCAAGGTGAGGGGGGGAGACTCCCCAAAAGTGGTGAGGGGCAACTGCTTGGGCCACAAGCTCCCCCACCCACCCCAGAGGCAGCAGAGAAGGAGAAGGCTAGGAGAGACTCTCCAGGTGGGGGGATGTGGGGGCGGGCACCGGAGCACCGACCTCGTATGTGATGGGTGCCCGCAGCCCCTCAGTGCCGCGGTACTTCTCTTCCATGGGTAGGAACCCCAACACCCGTGCCGGGGCGACCAATAACGACCTATGGTCCCCCCGAGGGGGGAGACTTCTGGCGCTGCAGAAGCAGACAGGATCCACATAAGGAAAACTGCCGGGCGTCCCCGGCACCACAGCAGACTCCACAAGGATCCGGCGTCAGGAGGGGAGCCCTGATGTATAAATCATGGGCCCACCGAGACCCACCCGCACCAGCTGTCTCGACCGCTCCAGACCAAGAGTACAGGGCGGGTCAGTGCAGACAATGGGGTTGAAGCAGGAGTCCCTCGAAGCAGAGCTAATGAGCTGACCCAGTTCGGCTGCAGCTCGCCTGTGTAGCTCCACAGCCCCAGTCAGCTACACCTCGCCGGTGCTTACCGGGCAGATAAAGCTGTGGGCAGCCTCGGAAGGGAGAAGACTTGAGCGCGGGTGAAGGTCCTCCCGGTCCTCAGGAGGGGGGACCAGCCACACTTGAAGGTCGAAATCATGCCAGCAAAAGGAAAGCCACAATCCCCTCCCCCACCAAGGGGATCGCCCAACCGCTGTGGATCCGTGGGTGGGGAATGGCCCACACACAGCTTCCCTGAAGAAATAAGCAGACTCAGATCTTGGACAGCACACCACCCCCGAAGACCGGGGTTCCTCTCATCTGGTGCTTGGGAGGTCTGCACAGCACACCACCCCCGAAGACCGGGGTTCCTCTCATCTGGTGCTTGGGAGGTCTGCACAGCCCCTGGGGGGGAAAGGCTCCTTTCCCGGGGGAGTATGGTGGACGCAAGTCCCTTTTTGTGAGCACTGGGGAGGAGACCGACAGAGATGGTTGAGAACATCTCGGCACCCCCTGGTGGCCTCCTCATTCATCTTTCTATATAAGAATCTGTATTAGCCTGCGTATGTTAGCGCAACCTTTGATAAATCTTTCAGTTGTCTGGATAGCGCAACCTTTAATAAATCTTTCAGTTGTCTGGATAAATCCTTGCCATTATTTGGAAATAAACCAATTAATTTGCAATTGAAATTCACATTCAATATTTTTTGCCATTTGAAATCAACAATTTTGTCTAGCGATTTTACGAACTATAGTCTTTAAAATATAGTCTCTAAGAATTAGCCTCCTTGTCACAGAACACCGAATTTGCCAGTGCATTTCTGTGCATTGCCCCATGAACTCTTAACTTGCATCTGTCCCATTGAAAACCCACACTATAGTCCTGTTGAGAGCAATCCATTGTGCTACTCTCTCCTGGTCCTTGAAACTGATTTCCGAATTTAACAGCTAAGCCCTTCCCTTAGCTGCCTGTCATCACAAATCCAGAGTAAAAACGAAATTCCATTGCCGTGTGTATTTTTCTTTTGTATTTGCTTTCTTCTAAAAATCGATCTTCGTACCTAGTTGCCAAGTTGTTCTGTGCGGATTAGTAGTCTATAAGCTTCTTTATCTCTTTAATTGTAGCATCACAAATTTCCTTCCTAGCTGTCCCATCGAAGTTGTGAGCTGCTGTGCGAGTAACAAGCAAATCTGATTCTGCCATTTTGCTCTCAAATCGGGTTTTCATTTTCTTTTCTAACTTCCCATCTTGGGGTCGGGTGCTGTAGTCCAATTCCGATGTTTCTCTCTTTATCCTTACTCCTTGCCACTGCCTTCCATCCAAAGGGAATTAAGTTAGCTGATGTTTGGGGGTGGGTATTGCAAGGGGAGTGCTTAATCTTAGTGCAATCACATGCTTTAAACTATTTTTCCTGTTTGCCATTAAAGATTCATGTGAACTGTGTAGGATTTGTGTACCAATTGTTCTGTAGGAAACATTGTATTGTGTGCCACAACATTGGGGGCTGGTGTAAAATTGTTTGATTTTGCTTTTGTTCATTAAATAATAAATTAATAATATCTTATTGATACACACCGGCCTAGTTCCCAGTCCATTGTGACACGGGGTGTTTGTAAAGGTGGGTGCGAGACGAGTTGCAGGCCTACTCAAATAAAAGAACCTGTGGGTTATTCAAGATGAAAAGCATGTTTATTGTGCGTCACATTCATTGTCAGGGGAAGGAGTCCCTGGCTGGAGTGTGCGGTGTTCTAAAACCGGCACAGAGAACAGAGAGAATCTGTGACTGACCCCTCGATTGTCCCAGCGGTGATGCTGTGATGCCCCCTGATGTCCATCAAGCCCTCTCCTGTAAGTATAGACATCCCCAGCCATAGATTAAATAAACCCTAACCTCTTCAGCATTGCCTTAGAGATCCCCCCATGGAAAAATCCCCTATCTTATTTGTTTGTGCAATTCAGTCATTTTCTTACTGAAAAATCCTGTACTTGTCTGTGTGTCGTAGTAATTTTCCCATTGAAAAATCCTTTACTTGCCTGTGTATTTTAGTCATTTCCCATTGAAGAATCTCCAGTTGCTTGTGTAGATCCTAAGTATATTTTTCTCAGCAAATGAATTAATTTCCACATTTATTTCACGGGAATGGGATAGTTGGAATTCAAAAACAACTATCTCTTCCCAGTGCATTGTGAGTCGTTATAGTTATAAAGTGTTCTCCAAAGAATTCATTCCATTGTGAGCTTAAAAACGATTTTCTATCTGCATCTGTATTTTCTCCTGGCTCTGCCATCCTAACCTAAAAACCGTTTTTGCTATTGTGAGCTATTCCTTTGCCCAGAGCCTACCTGTTATTTTCCTATGTCATTTTAACTAAAAAACGATTTTCCTAGTGTGAGTTCCCTATTGCCTAGAGCTTGCCTTCCAGTTGCAGCATTAGTAAAAACGAATAATTCCATTTGTTTTTTCTCCTCCATTGAAATTGAGTTTCACCTGCTAAAAACTATTTTTCCTTGTCTGTTCCTCTTCCCCTATTTATTGCGAGAACAAATGTTCAATTGCATTCCCTTTCCATTTGCCCATGTGTTGCATATTCTTGAATAGATTTTCCTCTTGTGTGCTGGCTAGTATGTTCTAAAGCCCTATCTGTCTTCTAAGTATAAGCAGCACAAAGTACCTTTTGTGCTGTCCCATAGCATTTGTCCTAACTAGTTAAGAACCCATTTTTCCTGGTGCAGAAAAACGAATTGTCCCTTTCATTGCTTGCTTCCCATATTGTTTCTGAAAGCCCCTCTCCAAATCAGATTTTAACCTTTTGTTCCCATTCCTTGTAACTGCCCGAGGGTTGCTGGCACTCAACAATCTTTTGAGTGCACATGCACTTTCCTGTGGGTTGCATTCATTTTTCATGGTGTTTTGAACTGTTTTGATGGTAGTGGTGAGAGAAGTAAAAAGCAAAGCCTTGTGCTATACATGTTTGAGTTGCCTCAGTGTGCCGCTTGACCAAAAAGGATTCTGAAATGTGTGTTGCCACACCTTGATGGCTGTTGTAACTGTTTATTCTATTTACCCATTAAATCTTAAATTAATCAAATATTCATTGATAACACACCAGCCTGGTTCCTAGTCTACTGTGACACGGGGTGCTTGTGGAGGTTGGGTGTGAGACGGGTTGGAGGCCTCCTTAAACAACAAATCTAGATTGTAAAATTAAAAAGCGGTTTTATTGTGCGTCACATTCATTGTAGGGGAAAGAGATCCCTGACTTGCTTGTGCTGTATAATATATTGTGACACGTGTCTGCTGTTAATTCTTCACTCTGCGGGCGTTATTGGGATTTTGTTGGTGGGGGGGGGGTTGGGTGGTCTGGGTGAGTCTTGTTATTTGAAGGTGTATTGCACATACTTATTATATGGTTGAATTTTATTGTGGTGGTTGTGGCCAGTGGCCAGATTCTTGGGGGCATGGCCACCTACATCATTGTGATATGTGTATAGTTTTTATAGGTACTATAGGGGGAGTATACTGTATTTTCAATATGGTGGAATTATATAATTGAAGTGTATATGTTATTTATGATCATAGTACAATTGAGGATGGTTCTCCTCGATCTCTCCTCCGCTTTCGACATGGTCAGCCATTCTATCCTCATTTAATGGCTACATGATACCTTCAGCATCACGGACCTGGCACTGGACAAGCTGACCTGTTTCCTCACTAACCGCCCTTCCCAGCTGAAACTGGGCCGTTTCTCCTCCACCACCTCACTCTCTACCTGCAGCGTGCCCCAGGGTTCTATCCTATTGCGTGGCTCTTCAATATCTATCTCGTGCCTCTGGCTCATCTGATCTGTTCTTTTTCTTCTCATTTCCATTGTTATGCCTATGACACACAGCTTTCCTTGAAACCTCCCTGTACTACTTTCTGCTCTTCGTCTTTAATCCCCAATTTTCCCACCACCATCCATGCATTGTGTGCGGCTAACGATCTCTGTCTCAATGCCAGTATGATGGAGATCCTTCTTATTGGGACACCTGTGCCCTGTTTCCCTCTTACCCTCTGGCTTCCCTCCTTGGGTCCTCTACCCCCACTATCCTGTGAGGCCAGAAAACATGGGGTCATCTTTGACTCCACTCTCCTTCACCCCTTATATCTTGGACCTTGTCAAGGAGGCCCACTTTCAGCTTCACCTCCTTGCAGGCACTCTACCTTTTCTCACCTTCCCCCACAAGCTCAATGTCTGTAGAGCTCTGGTCTAGGCTGGACTATTGCAACAGTCTCTTTCTCAACATCCCCCTTTGTTCCCCACGCCCCCTTCAGTTAATCCAGAATAGGGATGCAAGATTTATCCTTAGCCTCAAGACTAGGGATCATATCTCTGAAGCCCTAAAATCTTTACACTGGCTCCTGGTGGCTGCAAGGATGAAATTGAAGACCTTCTGTATCATTGACAAGACTTTCTGGGGCCTGGGACCACGCTATCTCCAACTTTATCTCCATAAATACTAGAGCCCTCTGCGCCTCTAACTCCAATTCTCTGCTTGTCAAACATTTCTCCAAACAGAGAGCGGGAGGCAGGGCCCTCTCTTCAGCTGGTGCCTCTCTTTGGAACAGCCACCACACTTCTCTCAGACTTGAGCCGGGTTTCCTTAAATTCTGGAAATTTCTCAAAACTCTGCTTTTCTCTTTCTTTTTCCCTCTGTCCCTTCCCTGCTAACTCATACCACTGCCACTGAGACTGGTGACCTGGACCCTCATGACCCTCACAGGTTGCATGCCTGTACCCAGTCAACACCAGTACCACCCCTTTCTTCAGCACTGCCCTTGTGGGCCTACTGCATGGTGGCCATGCACCCCACCCTTGTGACTCCTTCGCCCCAGCACTTAGCCAGTGGCCTCACACCTTGGTATCCCTGGGCACATCCCTCCCGGGCTCTCACTGCACAATGCATATGTGCATTTATACCAGCACTGTGTACAATGTGTTTGTATAGGTAAGGGAAATGCAGATGTAAAATATTTGTAAGACATTGTTAAGTGGAGGTTGGTGTGTGGAAGTTCAATATGATGATAGGTTTACATGTAGAGTTTTTGGAAGTGATTGGTGGATGGATGGGTGCCTGTTTGAAAGCAGGCAATGAGGGAGTGTTACAAACATACAAGTAAAAAGGGTAGAAGGGCTGTCCTGTGCAATGGTGTGCACTTGCCATCTGGGTCTTTTAATGATGCACTTGGGGTGAGCTTGCCCATAACAAATAAGTTTGGGCAGGCCGGTATTGCACAGCACCCAATTCCCATAGAAGTGGCAGGACATAGCATTTTGTCTCAGTACACTAGGGAAAATATGGTTACAATATCACTATAACGTGATATACATTTCATACAAGAATGAATCACCATATGTATCGGCAGAAAAAAACATGCTATATCTGCAACTTGCAGCAAAATACATAGTCGAAAATGAATGCTTATTCTACTCTGAATGATTTTTGGAGGATTTTGTCTGCATTGTAAATTTGAGGTGTTTAGGAACAGACTAAATCAGTGAATCACCCCCTGAAATGTGCCTGAAATAAACCTTTAATGAATCTACCAATTAGTGTATAGAATTCCAGAAAGACAGATTATTTGTTTTTCCTATTCTGTTTAAGGTCACTGCTCAAAGTATTACACTTGTGGAACCCCTTGTTTTTTTAAGAAGCCTGAACAAGACAGCCAGCCACTCTAGAAACAAAAAGGCATTCAATTTGTAAAAAAAACATATTTTTTTCTTTTTTAGGGGTAGCAAGGGAGACCCCTGGCGAGCCCTAAATGATGTCCCTGTTTACAGATTAGGCAGGATCTATCTGCACCCCCCACCCACACTCCTAGCGCAGCCTTTAGGGGATGCAGTTAAACCTCAGCCTTTTCACGAGGACCCTATCCCTGGGAGACTTTGCCCATAATAGTTAATGCTGTACACCTGGAGACGTAATGGTCATCAAGCAACAATTTCTGGGCTTCATAATGTCTTTACCTTCTCTGGCCAGGTGCACAGACTCTTGAAAACAGGCAGTCCAATTATTTATTCCTCCCCTGGAAAGCACACGACTGGGTCGGGATCTTGCCACTCTGGTCCTTGACTATGAGAAAGGTCATCAATTCCTGGGTGAGTGTCACCCTGCATTTCCCCATAGCCTGAGCCAGTGTAGTACTGGCTGCATGGAGATCATATCACTAATTGATGTACAGCCCAATTCTGCCCAAACTCCAAAGTTAGGCGCAGAGCTTGGCAGCCCTAAAAGATTTTTCATAAATTGGTTCTCTAGGGTCTGGATCACATTAACCCCAGAATGACCCCACAGCTACATTCCATATTTGGCTTCAGAGACTGCTTTCCACTTATACAGCTGGAGAAGGGGGTTCATTGGTTTTGTCTTAAAGAGGGGCATTGCCCTTGAGACCCCACCCAGAGCCTACTTGAACTGCAAGGCTTGTTTATTAACATGAGCTGAAACGCCCATGTAGGCGGAAAATCTGACACCAAAGTAATGAAAATGGTCCACCCTGGGGATAAAAGCGGACTATCAAAGCATAGCCCCGAAGATGAGCCTTCGTCTCTGCTTCCAGCATGACATTACCGCTGATTTGTCTGCGTTCACCACCAGATCCAGGCCCTCCATAAAAGTGGCATAATCTTTTATGAGAGCCTGCAGAGCCCTTGTGGTACGGTCATCAGAGCGGAGTCATCTGCATACACCCAAACAGGTAAGGGCCGGTTACCCAGCATTGGGACATCAGGAACTGACCCCAGAAGGTGCTTGCGGAGGCCATTTATGTATAAGCAGAACAAGAGGGGTGCCAAGACACATCCCTGGCGCACCCCCAATTCAACTTTGAAAGAGCAAGTGCAGCCACCACCCATGACGCTTCTTACCATGCAACCTCACCAAGAGGTTCACCAATGCCCCTGTGCAATCCATCGACCTGAGACTATCCCACAGCTTTGTGCAGTTGACTTTGTCGAACGCCGTGCTCAGGTCCATGAATGCCAAATATATGGGCTCCTCCCTCAGATAGAGTGAGTGAGCTCGTACCAGGTAGAGATTAAGTGTCAGTTCTGCTGTACCTAGCTCTGGCCTGATGCTTAACTGGACCTGAGAGAGAACACTTGTACTTGCAACCCAGTCTTCCAGTCGGGCCAATATAGCCCTGCCCAATATGTAGAAAATTGAGTCCAAAAGTGAGATAGATCTATATGAGGCAGGAGAAGCACGGAATCCCTTTTTAAAAATAGGCTGAATCACTGCTAATACAACGTTGTTTCATGATATCATCCTTTCCTGCCATTGACGTCAAGGCCATTGTTCCCATCATTCGCCCATTGCACTGGCGTTAATGAACTACCTAAAGACAAGGTCAGCGGTCAGCCATTGCAGCATCAGACTGAAATTACAGAGCGCCTAGCAATATATTGGCAGACATAAGCATATCTCTCATCTTTCTTTTATAGCACTGGTCTGCTTACAATGCTGGTGGGTGGCTGCTAAAGTTATGTGATTCTCGGCTCTCAGTCGAATGGTTATTTGGGTCTTTTACAATGCATATTTGCATGTATAGTGGAAGGAGGACTTGAGGATACACAGATATCAGCCAACTTAGGTTTGATAACAATCTAACATGGCCCAAGTCTACAATGAATGGTAGCACTTTATATATACCTTCTAAATTGTTACAGGGTTTTGAAAACTGAAGTACTGAAGTTCAAAGAGTAATCGAGCAATACTCCAGAGATATGCGGAGCCATTTCTACTAAATATCCTAAGAGTGGATTTACTAGTTCAACTGCAGTCCTAGACATGTTGGGCAAAGTTTTTGATTTTAGATAACCATATGTGTGGATACATGAAGTCTCCTATGGAGAATTTTGAGAGAACACTATATAATGCATAGGCTGTGCACGTTCTCTGTGCTATTTCTGTAGCCCATTTTCTTCAATCTGAAGACAACCCTTTGCAGACAATGTTAAAAGTGTTTGGATGATCTTAAAAGTAGAGACATCATGCATTTTGAGGCAAAGAATATCTGCATTGGGTTCTCCCGACCTTCCATGACTTCTGTCTGGCAAATATTTCTCTCCCAATCCGACGGACACATTTCATCTCCTAGTTTCAGGATATCCAGCCCAGATTTAAATCTCTTTCCTGCTTTTCTTGCTACATTTCACCATATCTGTCTCGTTTCCATCCTCAACAATGTACATTACATATGGAAGGCCAAATAGGATAGAAAATGTGTACATTCTTCCATAAATAACAACTATTTATCGACCTTCAGATCTGCAGGTGCTACGCATTTTCGGATTAGCTAGAAGATAACTGTCAATCAATTAGTTTAAGCTTTTGCAATCACTCGGGAACAGCGTAATCTTTGGCACCCGATGACTCAGTGCGTTCATCTTGCACACACATCTAAGTTACTTTGATCATACACAATAATGGAACATATGTATTGTGTAAAGTATGCCCCAAGTATATGAAAGTAGAGAACAATGACGGTTTGAAGTATCTGCAAAGTCTGCATTGAAATCTATTGGATAATGTGCTCGAAAGGTCATGACTTTGTAAGACTTTGGTTAGGAATATCCTACTGCTTACTGTGCAAGGCTGTGGTTCCTTGACTCCCAGCAGCTTCTTGGTGAGTAACAGTATCTGCAGGAGATGGATCCGTTTGTAGTGTCAGCCAATGAGTTGGCCATACCAGTGGACAATGAGTTAGGCTCTAGCCCAGATGCAGAAATAAAACCTCTCCCACAGACGGTTGGTGAGGACATAGACTTTAAAATGAAGGAGCCTAAGCAGCACAGTTAAGAACCTTCAAAGAGTGGTCTTTCATCACACCAAGGTCAATAATCTCTTTTACATGTGTCACTCAAAGTTAGAAAGCAGCGGCAAGGTACGTTAAGTTATTGTGTGTGTGTGTATGAAATATATAAAGCAGACATCTCTCTGGGAAACAAGGAGTGCTATAGATAGGGGACACACTCATGGGGTTACACATGTGGGATCAGGGTTAGCAGAGGACCTGGTATGTATTAAGGGACATCTATGGGAGCTTTGGAGAGGGAACATTAGAGATGAATGGAGACATTAGTGATCGAGAGAGAGGTTCTTCCCAGCATTGGGTTCTCAGGTACTACCTGAAGTGTAGGATGGAGGGAGCCAGCCTTATGTGCATTGGAACCTTGTTCCAGAGAAAGGGTGCATAGCAGGAACATACCTCATGCACGTTTTCTTTTTCCTCTTGCAGTTCTTTGCTTCCAGTCTGGGTATGTTGTGTCTTATGGTGGTGCACAGGACTCTGGAGATGGTGAGTTCCTTTTCCCGGTACCATGCTGTTTCTGTTGTGATTGCTTTGTAGGTGATGCAGGCTGTCCTGAATATGAGGCAAGTACAAGTGTAGCCATTGTAGCTCCTTGAAGGGTATACATGCATTTCGTCGAATGATTTTACATCGTGGAACTTTTCATTGCCAACCCTTTCATCGCCAAAAACTTTTTTTTAAAAACTTTTTTATGAGGGGGTGTTTGGTGCGGTTTAGGGTATGATTATTTAAGTAAGGAGGGTTTGGTGGGGGCAAAGTCCCCCCATAAATAAAAAAAAGGAGTTTTTGTTGATGAAAGGGTGGCGATGAAAAGTCCCACGATGTAAAATCATTCGGCGATATAACGTAGAACCCCTTGAAGATGGGGGTTAGATGGTTGAATTGTCTTAGTCCTGTGATAAGCTATAGTGAAATGAGCTGTGCAGTTTTCAGTCGGGCTAAGGTGGCATGTGGGGCTCTTGTGAGCAGGGCATTGTCACCACCCAGGTGGTAAAGGACCAGGGCTTCGACAAAGGCACTTGATTGCATTTCTTTCTGCACAACTCTGTGCTTACAAGTTACTCCCACCAGCACTTATGGCATTGCAAGGTGTCAAATGCAGAGAGCACATTTCACAGATATTACGGCTAAACTTCTGAATTTGGACAGATTAACTTGTCTTACTACTGCTATGACATGATAAGGAGCTGGAGGTTGAAAAAGTAGGCTGGTCTTTGCATGGGGCCTTAACACACTCTAATATGGGTCCAGAGGCCCACCTTTTGTCGGTGGTATGATTTGTCTTCTGCAAGGGATTTCCTAAAAGCTGACATATCCACCAGGCACCAACAGGGATCTGAGATGGAGTGCTGTGGGCAAGCTTACTACCAGGTGGCAGGACCCAACTGTTTCTCTGATGAGACTGTCATGGTAGACCTGCCTTGTTGAACGTGTCTCAACCTCACTTCCATCCATGAGTGGCTGTAAGATGCCTGAGAAAAGGGGAGGGCTATGGTGGACTAGGCACAGAGAGTTCACCTAGGAGAAAGATGGATAGGGGGGAGATTAGTATGAGTGGAGTGTGGTGTTGCATGTTTGGGTACTGTAAAAGCCATGGAGCTAACTAGAGCCTGGGGTCAATTCATTTTTATATGTAACTTTATAGGAAATATCATCTAGGCTGATAAAGTTGTGCCTATTTGAAGTATCAACCTCTGTATCAGCCGTTCCTGTGTCAGTCCATGTTGAGGTTGAGTTCACATTGACATATGAGCAGCATGCAACACAGTATGTTTCACATGTGCTTCAGTCTCAGGCCCGGGCTTCTGGCGTACAGCTCACCCTCCAGGGAGGGAAGCACAGGAATCCTACACATTCTGCTCTTCACATTTATAGATGAAAACCTACAGCAGACTAAGAACATCGACATAGAAGATACCAATCTGAGGAGGCAAACAGTGAGGTCAACTGCCTAGGCAGAAAGTGACCATAAACTGTGGTACTAGGGCTTTAAGTCCTGGCAAAGTGGATTAGTAACCCCGATGGAACAGATCACTGTTTCGTTCTCCCCTGTTCCCCTCCCTTGCCTTGCCGCGCTCTGAAACACTTGTGTACGAGCGCGATAGAAATAAAATATCAATCAATCAATCCTACGGTTGTGCAGACTCTTGAAGAGCAAATGACGGGAGACCACCAACAACCCATCAGTGTTAAGACAGTTTTAACCACTCATGGGAGCTCACCATTGCCCTTTTCTGTGCCTTTCTAGCTCCTGCACTGTTTCTCAGCTCCCACTGCCTCTGCCCCCAAGACTAGAACAATATTTGAAGCATTTGCTGCTGAACAAAAATCTGTAGTAGAGGTTGCACAGGTCTGTTTTCTTCAGGGAGACTTGACCTAGAATAGTAAAGCACACTAATCATTTGAAGGCTGGGGCAATACCTAGGAACTCAAGAATGAGAACCCACTGGAGGGGAGGTCTGTCTCGTTATTATAAGAGAAACCCACCCAAGCACAATGTCATCTCCCATCCCACTCCGTACTGTTACTGCACTTGCTCATTCAATGCCCATGAATCACTGACAGGTAGCCTTTATAGAAGAGCACCAAGAACGAATACCTTTCCACAAAAAACTTGGTCTAATAACATGATGGCTGGAAAGAAAACGATGAAAAACTTGAAATCATTTCTGGGAACTCTGGGATAGACTTGAAAAGAAATAAGGCACTCAAATACCTCAAGTCAATTCTCCAGTCCCGTAAATAACCACAAGATTTCAGAATTCAAATAAAGTCAATGTGATTGGTGGAAGTTGTATCTTCTAAGTTGCCCCGGCACCATTGATCCACCCTTAAGATGTCTACTGAGAGTTGGAAACCAGGACGGACGTCCAAGTACAAAATGAAAAAGAAATGACAGAAATCTTAAGAGATAACTAGTCTCACATCCTCGATCACTCTATTCTGACTCGGGCATTCTGGGTATATTCTTCCAGTTCTCAGCAGAAGGTGCCATTTTATCAGTTTAGGTCATCCCAATTAGTGGACGGGCGGACCACAGTGATGCAAGACCAAAAGAGATTGAATCTAATTTCTGCTCAAGTTACAGAGAGGTTAAGGCTACAAGGATGAACCTCTTGGTGATCTTTAAGCGAGACCAGGTGACAAGGTCGAATGAGACAGTCTGTCTGGAGCCTTCCATTAGGAGCTATGTAATGGGGCGTTGGTGGGGGGGGGTGATACACATTATTCCACCAATAGACTATTAGCCTAAAAATGGAGACCAGCAGACGTGAAGCTAAACAGTGAGGATTTTAAATGCATACAATAGATCACATGACTCATTCCACCGGGATCCCTATACACCCCACTCCCATACGTGGGTTTGGGGGATGTGTTGCCTTATTACTCACTGCTTAGAGGGACGATAATAGTATTCATTTTTTTCATATTGCGTTTGATACCAGAAATTCCAGTTTCAGAGTGCATGGTAACAGGTGCTACTAATTAGCATCATCATTACCCACACTTCTGTTAGTCAACTTATGAGCTTGGAAGGTGATGGCATGAGTCAGCTGCAAGGAGTAGGGGTCCCTTATCCATGCTGACGCCCCTCCTCATCCTCTCCCTGATGTTAACACCTTGCGTAGCAGCAGAGGTAATGGTGATCAGGATGGGCAGGTATCACAGAGCTTTTCCCAGCTAACCTCACATCGCTGACCCAAGCAATGGCAACATAAGCTCATTGCTACAATCTCCCAAATTACTTTGCCATACACTGCTAATCAACATTATCTTGACCCAAAACCATTAGCCAAAGGACGAAACACGCCTTTTGAAAGATATTTCACGGCACTTACTGTATTCTTCAAATATCTAGCTCTGAGAATGATTTCCCTCGACCATTCTAAACAAGAATAAAAATGAACCTATGCCTTTGTAAGTAAGATGATTGGCCCAAACCTGCTGTCCTTGATTCCTAATGGCCTTGTCTGTCCAAAGGTGTGACGCTGTGCTATCTACTCAAGTGTCTTAGGTGCTTTAAAAGCATGAGTGAGAAGTGGGAGGTTTAGCAAACTCTCTAGGCCATTGGCCCACCGAAGAGAGGTCATTAAACAAATATTCAATAAGCCTTCCTAGTGTTTATTCTGTTAAGAGCTGGAACTCTTGCCAGATAGCTCAATGACAGGACTAGTAACTCGTCTTAGCTGTGAAAGGGTGGTTCATTGTTTAGCAGTGTACACACAGGGAGAATAGTTATGATTCTGAGAAGTTCCAGTTAGGTGCCCTGATGTGTTACCTTTTACTTTTGTCAGTTAGAATCATGTCTTGCTTAGAGTTGGGAGAACTCACCCAAAACAGACCTGGGATTATTGTCTGGATAGCCTACCCGGGAAGTGAGGTATGTTTTTTTTGTCAGCCTTTTTTAAAAATAAAACAAATATTTTATTATGCATTACAATAGAAACCAGCAAAGATAATACATTTGAATGGCGGCTCTGACCTGGAATGGACTTCCTGATGATTTATTTCTGCACTTAAAAAGACAAACTTGCTTCTGAAAGCTATCCAAATGTAGGCTGGTGAGCCAATACCTAAATGAATGTGTTCCCACTGCGATTAGTCGCTCTCCGGCAGGTCCTAAGCACTATAATTCTCACATAGCATGTTATAAATAATATAGTTCGAACACAACATTTGGTACCTCGTATGCTACAACATCCGCTATAAAAGCATCGCTGTGGACTAAGGAACAGTGGTAGAAATGCACTGAAAAAACTAGCAGAACTGTGGTCTGGGAGAGGGAGAGGGTAGGGGGAAGCCGAGTGCAACACTTGACAAGGTGTTGCGGCCGGGTAATAGCAATAGTCTAAGTGACTAGTAACTAAGGCACCTATTACAACTTTACACTTACAGTGGGCATAAATGGCGAAATCCTCTATATAGAATGGTGAATGTGGTCGTAAAAAGTAGAGGAATGGTAATCAGATACAAATAAAAGTAGTGGAACACGGCTCCCGACCGTTCCCGCTCACTTGGATCACTGCTAAGAAGGCGCTGATACCTCAGTGAAGCAGGCAGGCACGATGATGGACATCTTTTGAGTAACAGCACAGCCTGGGCTCTGTGAAAATGGGCATCACAAAGACCATCTCCTGTGAAAGGATACCCACCAACTCATTACATCCTCACTCCGCCTTGAACCCGTCCGTGTGATAACACTTGCACAGTTTAGCTGTAGTGCAATGCAGAAAAGGGAACAGAGAAGATGTAAGTTATATGCAAACAAATTAAAAGGAGAAAAGAAGGGATTGTTGAGGGAGAATCACAAGAAAAAGATGTGGAAGGTAGGTTTGCCAGGGTGGGAGGTAGCTGATCTTCCCTCTGTTGTCTTGTCACACTGCTCCACAATAGTGAAAGTGGAATGAGCGGACCGTCACCAGAGGAGGCAGCATATATGTCTGACAATTTTGCACTGTTGCTAATGTCGCTAATGTGGAGGAGTGACACCAGAATGAACATGCAAAGAAACGGTTACCGGAATTGGAGGTTGCCAGGTTAGTTTCCAGTCAATGCTAGCAAGGTGTCTGCTCCCTCTGAAAAATCTGACAGCATCTGAATAGGTGTTAACTACCAAAAGTGTTGGTAACCCTTAATATGACTTTTTCGGTAATTAACACCTAGCTGAGAAACAAATTCACTTTACCATTTTACTTAGAGGTAGATAGTGAAAGGGGGGCAGCCCAAAAATCAATAATAAAAACAATCCAAACGACCAAAATAATCACTGCACCTCTTTTGCAAGGAAAACAAAGTTAATTGCATGCAAAAGGGTCTCGGACGGTCCTGTAGCACCAAACTGACACAGAGCTTATCTTTTCTCTCTTAAATAGAGGAGAAAATGCAGATTAACAATACTATGCATAATAATGAGTACAGCAGAATCCCACCCCCCTCATTGGCTACCACCTATAGAACATACTAATCCCCCCTGTAGTCTCTTGATTGATTGGCCACATCTACACTACCTCCGTTCCCCTAGACATGTGGTAACCTACATCGTCACTGTCAAACCCAGCTAGCTGATTGGTGGGATCTTATCAATAGGTTTGTAAATTTGGAACCATCATGTGATTTGCACCCTCCTGTTCCAGACGCGATCAAAGTAGCATGGTGAGACCTACCCTGCTTTTGATGAGACAATAGGCTTCCTCATTAACCCAGATGCTGTGGCGCACACGAGCTGCACCCCGACCGCGCACTAAATGTATTAGCATCACCTCTGCTACTTCTAGCCGAAATGATAAGACGTTCCAGACACAACTCCCCCCTTATCTCCTCCTAACTCTAGGTGTCCGGGATGATGTGACCAGGGCACAGCTCTTGAGTCTGATTTTTGAGGATTTGTTTGTTTAATTTGTGTGTCTAGGTGTAATTCATATGAGGTGTCCGCCCCTGGGTGAGGGCAATAGTGTTCTAAATCTCTGCCTGGCTCATTAGCATCACAGAGCCTCATGCCCTATTCTCATGAATGTATCCTTCAAAGGGTGCATCCCTTCCTGCTCTTCTCCCAACTAATGTTCCATTCTCATCATGTTCAGGCCCTGCAGCTGGATATAATTAGTGCTTATCTGCGCACCATGGGTGCCCCTGACCTCCGTTTCTCTCCTGGGGGACGGGAAAGGGGATTTGTTTTCGGAGCAGAACTACCAGAGGCACAGCTCCCCAAAAAGGCCTGTTTTCTTTTCTGTTCATTGTGTACTAGGCCTTAACATCTAAAATGGTGATACTTCTGCCAAGTTAATACGCCAATCTCGCTTCTACCACACTACATTGCTGATTCCATCTTCTGCTTATTTCAGTCCTTCGCGCACATCACGCTATTCTATGTCACTACAATACATCAACTAAATACTGGGGCTATAATACTGCCCTATCTATGACCTCTGCAACCGTAACATTAATGCATTTGTTGTTCTTTCTGTGTTGCTATATGTAAGTATCTAATATGTGTCAGTCCTAACTAATGTAATGTATGTGCTGTCTGCGACACCACCTTCACTCTGCTTCCACAATTGTGTTCTCTAATAGGTTTTCCTCAACCTGAACCTCTTTGACTGGATGGGACGCTGTACGTACATCCCAACAATAGTTCCCATGGCTCATGGTTGTCTTGCGTCGTAGTCACGTTCGGTCATTACTCTCTGGTATGAGTTCATCTTGAGGTACTGACAATAGAACATTCTGATATGTGGCCCAAACATTGGAGGATTGTGCTTGGACCAGCATTGAATGTATATGTCCAATTTCCATAAATTAATAATATGCAATATCGGCCAACCAGTCTTTAGTTCTGGCCGCTGAAGCCTTCCACTGAGCCATTGCCACTCTTGTACATGCCAATACCAGCATAAGACCAATCAATTCTCTTACAAAGCTTGGCATGGGCCGGGTGAGCCACAACAAGGCCATCTTTGGTGTTACCTCTATCTGTCCATTAGACACCTAGCGGAGAAGGGAAAATGCCTCTCTCCGAAACCCCTGTAGTGCTTGAAACAGCTGGCAGGTCCACTCAGCTCTTCATCCTCCTAAAATTCTAATAGCTTAACCAACAGAATCCATATTTAAAATTCACCAAAGATTTTAGTGACACCAATATTAATTTCTTATATGTTACTAGTTTTCTTAATCCTATAAGTGGTCAACTGGAAGTAAAACCCTTTCATAAAATCACTGATAAAAACTCATTACTGAGTTTTGAGAGTTTTCATTTACATTCCACGAGAGAAAATCTACCAATAGGGCAATTTTTTCATTTAAAACGGAACAGCACCACTACGGTACATTTTGAAGCAGAAATAATCCAACTAAATGAAACACTGATAAAACGGGGATATCCCAAGAATATTGTAAAAAAGCTTGGAGAAGGGCCAGCAATAATAACCGAGAGGCCTTGTCAGAATATAATAAACAATCACCAGAATCAAGTAATAAGATCACGTTTGTATGCACTTACGTGTTATCTAACCAAATACAAAAAAGTGGCCGTGATAAATGGCAAATTCTCACAAAAGGAGATAAGACCTTTTTACAACCTCCATGTGCATTTAAAAGAGGTATAAATCTGAAAGAAATACTCACTCGTAATGATGTGTGTCTTAAACATATAAGAAGACAGAAACATGGAGAATGATGAAACCTATTGGACACAGTCCCCATGGAACTTGCAAATTTGCACAAACGATACAAACTACACAAGTAGAGATAGGACTGAAAAATCCATGGAAACAATTGAAATTGACAAAGTGCAATACTGACTGGGTAATATACGTGATCTGGTGCCTTTGTAACTGAATTTACATTGGTAAAACTGAAAGAAAAAGAAAACTAATGATCACAGAACACAAAAGTTGTACTAGGAATAATACACTAACTGCACCTCTAGTTGGTCACTTTAACTCATTTGTACATACTTATGATGATTTAAGATGGTCAATTTTAGTAAAAAAACTCTGACCATAAGAAAAAATCATTAGCACTAATGGAACCACGGCTAATTTTCTTGACAAAAAGTAATGAGACTGGCTTGAATGACATGATTGAGTGGCAGTCTATTTATATATGAACTGATAGAACTATTTTCTGCCCTTGCCGGCACAATACGAGTTACATTTTAGCTAAAGCATACTAATCCTAAAATGCAATACATGGATATGTCCAATTTGTTTAACGAGATAATAGCACTATTGGATCTGATTTATTCCAATAACCTATTATGATATTCACAAAGATGTTGTGAGTAGAATTCCAGATCCCATATTTATTTCTAATCTGAATATATCCTTTTTTTTTAAACAATTGTATTAGTTTCTTCTAACAAACAATACAAACCAAACATGCAGTGCATATATCAACAGTCCAATTGTACATCGCTTAATTCTGATCACTGCTTCCCTTATCCCACCGCCCATTCCAAGCCTCTTACTTCCCACATTCTGTTCTTGCATCTTGTGGTAGGGTCTCCTCTTCCATGAGTTCTGCTGGGTCTTGTATTGACCCAAACAACTCCGCTAGTAATAATTTCCAGGCCATCAGAGTGTCTGTCTCTTCCTCTCCCCCTGCGCTATTCGCTTCTTGCCATACCGTGGTTACTGCATCTGCCCATTTCTGCAAGTCTTTCCACCACACCTCTACTCACGGTCTGTGGCATGTCTTCCATCCCATAGCAATTCTCCTCTTTGCAAGCACATATGCCAGATCTTTCAGTTTACTCACATGCTTGAGTTTCTGTGATCTAGGGAACCCCCCCCAACAAACAGGCCCATGCTGTGTACACCACCATCTTGACCCCTTTCTCCGCTAGATTTTATTGCCACTTCGCTCCTGAAGCGTTCAATAACCGGGCATGACCAAGACATATGCACCATACCTGCCTTCTCCTCATCACATTTAGGGCATGCTTGCCGTCCTGCATTTTCAAACCTAGATATCCTCTGGGGTGTCATATACACCCTATGCGTAATATACAGTTGTATCTGTTTTAATCTCGCATTCCTTCGACACCTTCATATGGTACCCCTGAACTCGTTCCCACATCCCGTCCCCCATAGGGGCTCCTACTTCCGCTTCCCAGTCTTGTCTCAATTGTGTTACCTACTTCCCAACCTTAGAAATCATCATTTTGTATATTCAAGATATCTCATTTCCGCCCTCCGTTATATTGTATATTATATCTATGGTAGCATCTGGTTCTTCCTCTAGTACAACTTCAGGGCATTTTTTCTTGATTCTCTGCGCCATTCTATGATATGTAATATACTGGCCCGTGTGCAACCAAGTTTACCCACCCAGCACCTCAAAATCTATGATAGAGCCCTCTCGCCAGATATCACCCATTGTTGCTAACCCAACCGGTTCCCAGTGGTTCCTGATTATCATCCTTAGCTGCTTGTCTCCCCCCGTTAGTGCGACTAGTGGTATCTTCGGGGAATATGGGAATGGGTTCTCCATCATCTGGCATGCCCTGCGCCACATCTTCCATCCAAGTATCATCATCTTAGGGCGCCCTTTCATTTCTGTCTTGGACAACCACATCATCTCTTTCAGGTAAAATAGGGCGCAATCATGTCCAAACAACCTGGATTCGGAGGTCACTTCATCTGAAAGCCATTTGGCAACTTACTGCAGTTTGCTCGCTACATAATAGACCTCATAATTAGGCAGTTTTATCCCCCCTTTCTCATGGAAGTTCTATACCTTCCACAGTGCCTCTCTGTGTCGCGTGCCATGCCACAGGAAATCCCTACACACACTGTTCAGTTTAATGTAGAACTTCTTGGGTATCAGGTGTGGTATATTCCCAAAATAGTGCAGCAGCCTAGGTAGGACCACCATCTTTAGCATTGCCCCATGTCCCATCATTGCCAAGGGCAACTTCACCCAGAATCTCATGCAATTTTCGATTTTTTTAATGGCTACCTCCGTGTTGTGCCTATGCTCCTCTTCCACTGTGTGGTATACATCTATCCCTAAATAACTAAATGTACTAACCGCCCATGGTATCTGTAACACTGGTAACTGTTCCATTAGAATCCCTTTATATCCTCCCAATGGAAACATGCTGGACTTCTGAGGGTTCACCACTATACCAGACAACCCCGCATATATCTCCATCACTTCTAAAATGTATTGGAGATTTTCTTCCGGGTGCCGCAAGTACAGCAGCATATCATCCGCATATAGGGAGATCAGATGCCGTTCCCCTCCCACCGCAATGCCTATGATGTCATATTGTTGTCTCAAATATATTGCTAAGCGTTCCAGGGCCAATATATAGAGCATTGGAGACCACAGACATCCTCGTCTGGTGCCTCTGCGAAGCTGCCATCTTTCCGACATCACTGCTCCCGTTTTAACTCTGGCCAGCGGTTCACTATGTAGCATTTTCGCCCACTGTATATATCCAGGCCCCATCCCATAGCCCGCCACGGCCGCCAACAGCCATGGCCAATTGACCGAGTCGAGGGCCTTTATTGCGTCCCAAGATACAATTGCCATTTCACCTTGTTCTCGCTCCCAAACTCAATGACCCGTTGGAGTTGTCTATGATTGTTGGATATATTCCTATTCCGGACATAACACGTCTGATCAGGGTGTATTAGTTTAACAATAACCCTCTTCAGTCTATTTGCCAAAACAGCCGTCAGTATCTTGCTGTCTTGATTCAACATCGACAACGGTCTATAGGAACTACAGCTATACCCAGGCTTGTTAGGTTTGGGAAGCGATATTATAATCGCTTCTCTAAGTGACTCTGGCAATCTTCCCAGCTCAAACGCTTCATTCAGCATTTCTAACAGTGGGGGAAGCACCTCTTCTTTATATACTTCATAAAATTCACTTGGGAGTCCATCAGCCCCAGGGGTCTTACTAGTGGGCAAATGTCTCACCACCTCTTCTAGCTCCTCCAAAGTAATTGGTGCATCCAACTTCTCTCTTTCCTCTGCGCTTATCTTTGGCAGTCATATATCCTCCAATGTTTCTGTTATTGTCGTGCGACTACTCTCCCCATCATCTCCATATAGTTGCCTATAATAGTATGCAAACTCCTGATTAACTCCCTCTGCGGTGTCAGCTACACTACCATCTTCCCTCGTTATTGTTCTAATCGTGGGTCTGGGGGTTTCGCTCATATATAACCATGCCAAAAGCCTTCCTGGTTTATCCCCTCCTGCGTTCTGTCTCGCTATATATTTTTTAAAGTTGAGGTTACACAGTCTTTCCCAGTGATCTGCGCATTGCTGCTGCAGCCTGAGTATCAATTCCATTTCTTCCTTAGTAGTACTTCCTCCTCTCAATGCCTTTTCCAGTTCCCCTTCTGTCTCCCTGAGGTCAGCCAGGATCCCCCTTGCAGACCTTTGGATTTTGCTATGGCTACCCCTTGCATCACAACCTTAAAGGCTTCCCACAGTGTGACCACTGAGTCCACACTGCCAGTATATGTCTCAAAATAGGTTATAATATCCTCCCTCATATCCTCTCTAAAAAAGGGGTCTCTCAGTGCTTGCGCTCGGAGGCACCATGTCGGAATCCTTGCTCTCAGGGAGCAGTATTGCCATCCGAGGATCAAGGGCGAGTGGTCCGAAGGACCCTTGCTTTATATTCTACTTGTGTAATCTCTATTATTGCCTCTGGTGTAGCAAAGACATAGTCCAGCCTCATATGTAACTGCTGAGGGGGGGAATGATGCGAGTATTGCTTTTTTCGTGAGGGTGTCTCATCCTCCACACATCTCCCAAACCAAAGTCATCCAGCAATGACTGCAGCGCTTTAGCAGCTGGGGTGGGTCTGTCCATCTTTCTGTCTGATCTATCTACCCTAGGGTTTAGTACATAGTTAAAGTCCCATCCCCAGATCACTGCGCTCCCCATGCACATGCTAAGATTAGTACACAGCGTTCTGAAGTATGCCGCTGTATTCTGATTCGGGGCATACGTATTTACAATGCTTATCTCCCTATTTTCCTCCAATCCCCTCACCATCTTCCCATCCCTCTCAGCTATCTCCTGCAACCGCTGAAAAGGGACATGCGGCGCCACCCAGATAAGCACTCCCCTGGCATAGGCAGAATATGATGAGCCCACCACCACTCCCTTCCATTTCTTAGCAATCGTCTCCATCTTATCCCGTGTCAGGTGGGTCTCCTGCAGAAGAGAAATGTCTATCTTTTGCCTACACAGGTACAACATGACCTTGTTCCTCTTTAAATAACTATTAAGCACCCTAACATCCCAGGTAATTACCTTAAGGTCCCCCATGGCCTATTAGAGTTCCACCCCGCCCCCCACCGGTGCAGTCCAGATCTAAGTTCCTTCTCAATCTATATAGGCTTGTTCCCAATTTAAACTCAGTTAACTAAAAACACACCAAACTCCCCAACCTTCCTCCCTCCCACCTCCCTTCCCATCCCCAACATCACCCCCCCCCCAACTGTTGCCCAGCTCCATCCCTGAATCTCAGGCACCCCCGCATCTAGCTCTTTCTGGCAATAGCCTGTACTCGCAGCTCAGCAGGGTGAGGTCGCCCTAGTGGCTATCCTACTACTACTACTCGGGGGGGCAGAGTGTCTTCGTCCTGCCACTCCAATCCACTTCAATTCAACCACGCATTGCTACTAAATTTACTTATGTACTCGGCATTCTATATTCCAGTCCATTAGGTTAAAAAAAATCAAGGATATCACAGCCTAGTATCAGCATTATCCGTCTGCACAAATCCATCATTATCTCTATCATAGTCTCTACTGGGGTGCCCCTCTTTGTGTCAGTTCAATATACATATAATATCCCAATCAAGATCAACAGGAAAGAGCATATATCCTCTATAAGAAGAGAATATAAATGGCTATCCACTCAGGACAAAATCCAACTCAAAATTGCCTCCCTTACTTACAAGTGCCTCAATAACATAGCACCACCCTACTTCATGGACAGGCTACACTTAAGAACCTCACCTAGACCAACAAGAACGGTCAATGCGAATTGCCTCTATGTCCCTCACTTTAAACGTGCCACTATTGGCAGACATAGATTCGCAGTCAAAGCAGCACAGCTTTGGAACTCCCTACCACATGACATAAGAGAACCCCAGCCCTTCGCGAAATTCAGGCAGAATTTGGCCAAGTGGCTGAGAGCCAATGACATCTAACTAATCTGACCTGCTTGACCTGACTGTCCCTACTGGCGATCCACCTGCATGCCCCAGCTCTGATACCTCGGTCTGTATTTTACACCAATGTATATTACTGTACTTATTCCACTGCATATTACCTCCACATTGTTAAGTATTCCTGTACCCTTATCACCTCTTGTCTGGACCTAGCTCCAGCCCTGCTCATTCTTGCTTATTGTATACTGTACTATGACCATGCACATGTACATGTACATATTTTATTTATTGTAAAATGTACTATGATTGTGTAGAGGTACCTGTAACAAAGTTGAGCATATTCTTGTCCTGTGCGCCCTGATGCTCCAGGGCTTGGCGCGCCTTACAAATAAATAAACTAAACTAAACTGAACTTATCGTGCTCCTCATGGGCCCAGTCCGCATCTCGTTCCGGGCAGCCCTGTAGGTCCAGTCATGTCGCTGCTTCCTCTGGGGTGTCAAAAAAGAACATTCTGCTTTTGTGCAACACTTTCAATTTCACGGGGTACAGAAGCATGTATTTGATTCCGGCCATTTGTCGCCTCCTCTTAACTGCCACATAGCAGTACCGTTGCCTCTGGACTAACATTGTGTAGTCAGGATACGCCGTGATGGTGGTTGAAGCTCTTTTGATCGTTCCCCCTTTAAGAAAGTACTCCAAGATCTTCTTGCAATCTTTATAGTTCAGTATCTTTGCAATTATCGTGCGGGGAGGGGCCCCAGGGATTGGTTTCCTCATGAGGGCTCTATGTGCTCTCTCCACTGTAAATCCTTGCGATAGTTTATCGGCCCCTATTTCTTGCAGGATCATGTTCTCCACATAGTCTGTAGGGTCCTGGCCTTCTTCTCCCTCCGGCAGGCCGAACACGCGGATGTTATTCCTTCTCGTCCTCCCTTCAGCTTCCTCCGTGTGGTTCTCCAGGTTAGCCACCTGTTGCTTTAATATGTGGACCTCCTTTGCATTATTGGTGCTGGTGTTTGTGTTTGTTTTCTCCTCACTCTCCAGGCTACTCGTCTTATCTGCCAGCGCCCTGACATCTTGTCGCAGCAGGGTGACGTCTATGCCCACAGCGCCAATTTTAGCCTCGAAGGAAGTTTGCAGGTCCGCCATTGCTATTCCCCATGAGTCTCGCAACTCCGTTATAGCCATTAGTATCTGGTGGTTTTCAGTCACTGATGTACTCTCCGCGGGTGCAGTCGCGCCACTGTGCGTCGACGCCGGAAACTGCTGTGTTCTGGCAAATGCTTCCATCATGGGTTGCTTGCCTTTGCTCTTGGCTCCTCTCCCCGCAATCCTGCGATCTCAGTTATGTGTCTTAGGTTACTTGGTCCGTGGTGTGGCAATTCTGCTTCGCTGTCTTGCTGTGCCATCTGTGAGTCACTCCAAGCCAGGCGGCTCCGTGGGTCAAGTTATGTTTCAGATGGGTTGCATCCTCCGACGTATCTGATGCCCCCAGTGTTGGGGCTCAACTTGCTTCATCTGAATCTATCCTTATACATGAAATAATTATTCATTCATGTAATGAATATCGGGACACATGAGAGCTATAATATCTGTATGATATATACTCTTAGTTCATTGTGTAATATGGAGGAAGTGTGCTTCATATCTCAGATACCAACTTTATGCAAGTATCATTCCTTATGAGTGTTCCGCACATTCACTAGCTGAAGATGGCCATTCTTTACATGCATCTAACATCGAATTCTAAATGATATAATGTTGCTTAGCAATAGAGTATTAATATATGCTAAACAATGTTAGTATGCATCCACGTACACGAGAGACACACGGAACGCCAAATTAATACTGCGATATTCCAGAAAGTGCAGATGCGGGTATATCCAAGCTGCCACTTAGAAAGCTTGGAATTCTACATGCAAATGATACCTAGTGCAAAAGTATATATGCACCAGTTCTTTGACATACTACAGTAAATATTGGAAACGCCACACGCGAGAGTTTCATCGCACGTTGTGAGCATTGATATAGAATCATTTTTTAACTCAGGTACTTTTCCTGTTTTCTCTTCAGTTGTATACTACTTGTTGAATGATACAATGGGCCTCATTCCGAGTATGGCGATAAGGGATACCTGTCACCGTTAACGAGACCGGTGCCGGTAATCCCTTACTGCCACATTCCGAGTTCACTTTGTGCCCTCGTCCTTAACGCCTGCTTTTAGCAGGCGTTAGGAACGAGGGCGCAAAGGGGCTTTTAAGCCAATAACGGTGACCGTAAAGTACGGTCACCGTTATTTGCAATTTCCCCATTCCCATTGAGCCCTATGGGGGCTCATTTGGGAATGGGGAAGAGCCCTGGGGAATGGGAAATTACCGCCCTGGTCAACTCGGAATAGGGCGGTAATTTCCCATTCCACCAGGGCGGTGCCGGTACGGGTCCGGCGCCGACCAAGGCGCTAATAGCACCATTGGTTAGTGCCAGGCTCGGAATGAGGCCCAATATGTAAAGCGCTATTTAAATCACATGAATGATCGTGGTGACACCATCCACGCTGAAAAGTCTCTACACACGAACCAGAGCATTTGGGCCTGATTAGAAGAATTAAGAAGTACAAAAAGACGTTAAACACTGAAAACAATATTGTGAGTAACACTTCTTTATAGTCACTTTGACTGACTATAATTGTAATAACATAATAGAATTTATATGTATTACAAGTATGCGTGAGAACTTAGGAGTTTATGGTCTTGTTGTGTCTTTACAGGATGAGTGTTGAGGAAGCAATTTGCATGGTCTGAGGTAAGCATATATGTGAATTAGATTAATTAGCTCGCATATATTTGACATTGATGAATCATCATGTCTGATTAACGACAGCATTAACTAAAGATGTTTTATGTCATTGTCTGTCTTTTCTATGATGCAGAGCACTATTTGTTACTCATAGTTGTTAAGAAGATTGGATTAACGCAAACTCTTCTAGACGAGTTACTGACCATATAAGATCCAGGAAGTGGACTTTGATGATCCATCATTGGACTATTTACAAAATCACCAGAGTACCCCTGAAGAATTTCCTCTGAATTAACTACATTATGTATAGGAAAGAAACATGTTGGGTAAAATATGAATCAATGTTGAATAAATATCAAGGAGGTGATGTAAACATTGAGTTTTACTAGGTTTTATTTACCTTAGGTTGTATATACTTTGTTTATTATTTTATGTCTAGTTGCTATGTGTTGGAGGTGATATGTTGTATTTGACATCGATATATGTAATCTAAAATATTTCATTTTGTAATTAGAGCACAATGACACTTTGACTGGATCCAGATTCCAGTATTGTACAATTGAATTTGTTAAACATTATTGTATGTATCTATTTGTGACATTTTAACATTGTTATTAAATAGATATATGTATTGAGATTGAATACTAGGATAATTGTATCCTTTATCACTGTAGTGAGTATAGTGACATGCATCTATTAGTAATTGACTTAAATGTTCTTGGCCCTAGTCCTTATTTTTCTAGATTGTACCCTAAAATTAGGTAACACATAAACATCTGTTATCTGTCAATCGCACCAAGATGCCCCTGTGGGGGGCAGAGGGATGTGCGCTCTTCAAATACACCTATTATGTTATGTTAACATGCTGAGCTCTGCATCGCACATATTTGTGTGAACCCTCAGAATAATACTTGTGTAGTTTATCTGGGGTGCGATATATCTGGTGAATGAAGTTGACATGGATTAATTTGAACATAGCATTCAGCGAGATCATTTTGGTTTGCCCACTTCTATATATGCCCATTCTTTGCACTGAAAATCTCAGTTTACGTTCCCATTTAAACCTCAAGGATGCTACTATATAATTAGTGATTTGCATAATCAAGAGGTCAAAGGGCCTTCTCCCTGTGCCATTATCATATCATGTAATAGTGTTAATGTTGGGGGTTGAGTTGGGAATGCTGAAAATCTGTCTGAAATACACACAAAATATCAAAGGGAGACATTCCCCCTTTTCCTTTCAAAGCAGACGATGAAATGATTGCTCCCCCAGGGAAGCAATCCCCAAATGTGGTAAGCCCAAGTTTGGTGACTAGCTTTGTGTACATTTCATCATGTCTTATCTCCATCCTGCTACATATTTGACATGTAATGTGCCTATGATACTAGATAATGGGCCTCATCACGAGTTGGGCTGTAACGCTGGCGCTAATAGCGCTGGAGCTATCTGCCCTACCGCCAAAACCCCCGGCGCCGGATCACGGGTTTGGAGGTAATGGAATTCCCCTTTCCCCACTGAGCCCATTCGGGAATTCCCCATTCCCCATTGGGCTCAATGGTGAATTTTCGCGCTCAAACCGCCGGTGGATTTCCCGAATCGCAAAATTCCCATGACATCATCAGACGAGACATGGTATCCCCGTTTCTCTTTTGCGGATACCCCCTCCATTCCGCATGCCTTGATTTAATATTGTCATACCTCGCCTCACCCACCTAAGAAGTGTAATGAAAACCATTACACAGGATCAAAACCTGACTTGCTTTTCAAGACTCCTGAAAACACCTTCTCATACTGTGCATACAAGTCATCAATAACTGGCTTGCCTTTCAAGATCACTGAGAACCCTGTCCCAGACTCTGCATACAAGTTATCAAGAGCTGACTTCCATTTCCCTAAATGCAAAAGTACTGTGACGAAGAAGATGAAACGAATAATGACGCTCAATGAGGCCAAGAGCACAAGCTGTGCTCTAGTTGTTACAGGAACATGCCAGATGTGTGGAGATTTAAACTGGTAAACCAGCTGACAAGCAGACAGTGGCTGGGGAATTCTAGTCCTCTCAGTAGCAACCGAATGACTTCCAGCACTGGTGCGAGGTCCATGGAGCCAACCGACTCACTGAAGAGCTGTCTTTTCTCCCGTTGGCTCTCTCCCTTTTTCTAGGGTGTGAGGGGTTTTGTGCAGAAGAAAAAGAAAAAGCGAGACTCTCACAGGTGTTTGGGTCCCCGTGCAGGTGTTGGTACAGATATGGTCATAAACAAGAAAAGACATAATCACATATCATTATATATTGTAGTTTTGGGCACCGGGTCCTGAGGTTACCCTCTCTGGCCCGTGCTGCCACACTCAGGCTTGTTGTCGGCTGCCTGGGTTCCCCCAAAGGTGTAGGTTAGTGACAGCCTCTGGTAGCTAGGGAATCGGTTGTCTGTGAAAATGCTCAATACCTAAACCGGATAGATGGATCCCGTCTTTGTGAAAAAGGCTGGGGTTGCCCAAAGTTATGGCTGTGTGTTTTATAAACCCCAGGCCCCTCGATATACAGAATTTTTCTATCCCCCTGTTTAACTTTCTTCTGGCTGTGTTTACTGATTTGTAACAAATGGCTCCCAGCCATGTTTCTCTGGGCAAGATAGCGGAATAGTAGATGTCTGTGTCCCTCCAGTTGTGGCCGATGCCGGCCAATGATCTGCATATCGCCTCTTACAGCTTTCTCCTCCCTATGTTTACCAGGTCATTTCCTCCTAAATGAATTATCAGGAATTCCGGAGGGTCCATGTAGGCGACTAGGTCAGCTAGTTTCTTGTGAATTTCCTGCCAGTGGAGGCCTCTGTATCCCCACCATGATGTAATTGTGTTCCTAAATGCCGGCCCCTCCTTTGTTTCTCCGGCCCATCATCCAGTCCTGAATACGAACGAATGGCCGACTATCCAGGCTGATGTTAGTGATACGTCCATGGCTGTTTTTGTCGGGGGGGGGATATCTACATTAGTTCTGGCCTGATATATCTCTTAAAACAGTCTTATTTCCACTCTCTTATTTTCTTTACATACTGCGACCCCATGCTGCCTTGCCAGGCGGTGGTTGCTGCCCCGATTCTGAAAGAAAGGGTGCCATACTCTTTGGGATCCCATCTCGCTTTACTAATGGTTTTCATCAAAATCCCCTTGAATTGGCAATGGCTTAAAGCCGAGGTGTCTCTATGTATTAGGAATCTTCCCCCTACCTTTGGGCGTTGCATGTAATAAAGATTGGTTATGCATACCAGTGGGATGCATCGTCAATGGAGCAAATATTTATTACTCTTTTTGCCCTTGTTTTTCTTTGTTGGATGTCGATGCTGATGCTGTCCCTTCTTACCCTGGTTTCCATCATGCCTAGACCATTGCTGGCTTTTGTGCTGGAAGCTATGACGCGGAATGCCCCAAAATAAGCGAGGGAAAAAGCTGTCTTAAATAGTAGTGTTTCATATGGGTGAGAGCATATGCTGTCTTATAACCCCGTTATTTTGACTAGTTCTGGAAATCTAGAGGGCCTTGCATATTTATTTGGGGTCCTTCGACCCTACCCCATCCTTTTTGTGCATATGTGATTAATGCGCTTTGTGTGGGGTCTGAGTCACCTCGTAGATACTGCCACAAGATGCTTCATTTCCCAGTATCTTTTAAAACCCTGGTTGTGAGTGTTAGGAAAGATTTCATATTAGAATGTAATGTGTCAACCCCCAAATGTTTTGCTGCTGTTTTACACCTTGATCTAACCTTTGCCAGAGAAGCGCAGCCCTCAGCTGCAATCCTCTGAACTTTCGCTCACTTCTTATGGGGAAACTGACATGCCCTCAAGACAGTCAGTACTGGGAGACATTGTTTCCCTTAGTCCTTTCCTCATGTTGCAGCTTTTGTGCAACATGCAACAAGAGTGCAATGTAACTTACTTGGGACCTAGGACCTTGGGACCTAGGAACTCTCGCTGGACTTTTTACCAACTGTACAGATGTGTCACGGACAGGACTGGTGGCAACTATCGTTTTCTTATGTTTTTAACCCTTTCTTGCCAAGTTATCCGCACTTACTGCGTTTGGC